>NC_064920.1:864546153-864854545 GCF_023897955.1 Schistocerca gregaria
GGCCAGGGTAGTTGACTTACACCTTCTAGAGCACGTTGGGTGGCACGGGACACATGCGGACGTGCATTGTCCTGTTGGAACAGCAAGTTCCCTTGCCGGTCTAGGAATGGTAGAACGATGGGTTCGATGACGGTTTGGCTGTACCGTGCACTATTCAGTGTCCCCTCGACGATCACCAGAGGTGTACGGCCAGTGTAGGAGATGGCTCCCCACACCATGATGCCGGGTGTTGGCCCTGTGTGCCTCGGTCGTAAACAGTCCTGATTGTGGCGCTCACCTGCACGGCGCCAAACACGCATACGACCATCATTGGCACCAAGGCAGAAGCGACTCTCATCGCTGAAGACGACACGTCTCCATTCGTCCCTCCATTCACGCCTGTCGCGACACCACTGGAAGCGGGCTGCACGATGTTGGGGCGTGAGCGGAAGACGGCCTAACGGTGTGCGGGACCGTAGCCCAGCTTCATGGAGACGGTTGCGAATGGTCCTCGCCGATACCCCAGGAGCAACAGTGTCCCTAATTTGCTGGGAAGTGTCGGTGCGGTCCCCTACGGCACTGCGTAGAATCCTACGGTCTTGGTGTGAATCTGTGCGTCGCTGCGGTCCGGTCCCAGGTCGACGGGCACGTGCACCTTCCGCCGACCACTGGCGACAACATCAATGTACTGTGGAGACCTCACGCCCCACGTGTTGAGCAATTCGGCGGTACATCCTCCCGGCCTCCCACATGCCCACTATACGCCCTCGCTCAAAGTCCGTCAATTGCACATATGGTTCACGTCCACGCTGTCGCGGCATGCTACCAGTGTTAAAGACTGCGATGGAGCTCCGTATGCCACGGCAAATTGGCTGACACTGACGGCGGCGGTGCACAAATGCTGCGCAGCTAGCGCCATTCGACGGCCAACACCGCGGTTCCTGGTGTGTCCGCTGTGCCGTGCGTGTGATCATTGCTTGTACAGCCCTCTCGCAGTGTCCGGAGCAAGTATGGTGAGTCTGACACACCGGTGTCAATGTGTTCTTTTTTCCATTTCCAGGAGTGTATATATATATGGAACGCTTCACGACTTCGCGTGTCTTCTTTGCGCAGGGGGGGCATGCTTCTCTACGCTGTATCGTTCCAATTTTACTATACAGAGTGTTCCAAAATGAACATACCGCTTTTAAGGCGTTGTAGCATTTATTACGTTCAACTTACAGTTGTAAATAATACACCAAATGAAAGAGCAACGCATACAGTTTTGTTTGTATACCTGTGCGTCATGGGAAGAATATGGAAGCAAAGAGTGACTGATAAACATGTTGAACGAGCGCGAGTCTTTCACGCTTAGCCCAAGGAAATATCCCGACGGAAAGTTTATTGGCCTCTCTTTTTCGGTGAATCAACTGTAACTGATGTTTCTTATCTTGATGTGCTACAGACATGGCCCGTGCCTCAATGGGAAGAAGCTGAACAACACATCTTTATTTGGGAGCAAGATTGTGTGCTGGCATAACTCAGTGCTCAACTGGTTAAACAACGTTGTATCCGACCGGTGGATTGGGCGCAAGGGGCCGGTTGACACAGCATTTTATGCATGACCTCAACGTTCACACACGATCTGACGCGACCACGTGTATGTGCCTCCGACACCAGTTGATCTAGCAGACTTTAGAAACAGTGATATTGCAACAGTTACTCCTGACAAATTGATCAAGGTTTCGGAACAGCTCGCAAAATATTCGAATGTGTGTGAATTTCTAAGGGGCCAAACTGTTGAGGTCATCGGTCCCTAGACTTACACACTACTTAAACTAAATTAAATTATGCTAAGAACAATACACACACCCACGCCAGTGCGAGGACTCGAACCTCCGGCGGGAAGGGCCGCGCAATCCGTAACATGGCGCGTCAAACCGCGCGGCCAATCCGCGCGGCTAACAGCTCGCTTATCGATTCGATGTGTGATCGGTGTTCACAATGAATAATTGTAAGAAAAACTGTTTGTGTTTCTCTTTCATTTGGTGTATTAGTTATAATCGTATGGTGAATGTAATATGTCCTACAAAACCTTAAAAACCGTATATTCATTTTGAAACACCCTGTATATACCGCCGAAGCGAGTACTGGAGAAGATGGATGTTTAGAGTCGATGACGAGGTCATTACACACGGAGGACACGATCAGCCTACGCAAGGATGCGGAAAATAATTGCCAATGCCCTTTCTTACGCAAGCATCCCAGAATTCTACTGAAATGATTTTTGAAGATCATGAAACACTTCAATTTGGTTGGCCAGTCGGGACTATGAACTTCGGTCTTCCGACATATGACTCCATTTTCACAACAGGCGCGTCGATCCGATCGGTAGAGGTTCGAGGATGACCGTCATCGGTTTATAAGTATATCTGTCAACTGATGCTGCCGTGACTTTAAATGTACTGAGCCCCAACTGTAGTTGGCAGACGATGGCACCAATTCGCCATGAAGAGCGCCAGATTATGATGAGCAGGAGTGTGGGATAAAGGAACGAACGGGAACTCTCCGCACACGGATCACTGCGGGCTGAGGTAGCGGGAACATGTACCCTCATTACAGCATCAATTAAATTTAGATGTCTGGAATATGCTGTCGGCACTTGGAGGAACACAGACTTATCAAAAACTTAAATACACCTTACTGATGTTCCCAGCAACATTTATTTTATAATTTGTTATGAATCGGCTTTCGGCACAAGGGTGAATAATGGAAAAAGTATTTTGATCATTAAGGATTGTTAAAGTATTAGCCGCTAGCTAATATTTTTCCACAGTAGATATTGTACAATGCTTCTTGTAAATACACTCCTGGAAATGGAAAAAAAAGAACCCATTGACACCAGTGTGTCAGACCCACCATACTTGCTCTGGACACTGCGAGAGGGCTGTACAAGCAATGATCACACGCACGGCACAGCGGACACACCAGGAACCGCGGTGTTGGCCGTCGAATGGCGCTAGCTGCGCAGCATTTGTGCACCGCCGCCGTCAGTGTCAGCCAGTTTGCCGTGGCATACGGAGCTCCATCGCAGTCTTTAACACTGGTAGCATGCCGCGACAGCGAGGACGTGAACCGTATGTGCAGTTGACGGACTTTGAGCCAGGGCTTATAGTGGGCATGCGGGAGGCCGGGTGGACGTACCGCCGAATTGCTCAACACGTGGGGCGTGAGGTCTCCACAGTACATCGATGTTGTCGCCAGTGGTCGGCGGAAGGTGCACGTGCCCGTCGACCTGGGACCGGAACGCAGCGACGCACGGATGCACGCCAAGACCGTAGGATCCTACGCAGTGCCGTAGGGGACCGCACCGCCACTTCCCAGCAAATTAGGGACACTGTTGCTCCTGGGGTATCGGCGAGGACCATTCGCAACCGTCTCCATGAAGCTGGGCTACGGTCCCGCACACCGTTAGGCCGTCTTCCGCTCACGCCCCAACATCGTGCAGCCCGCCTCCAGTGGTGTCGCGACAGGCGTGAATGGAGGGACGAATGGAGACGTGTCGTCTTCAGCGATGAGAGTCGCTTCTGCCTTGGTGCCAATGATGGTCGTATGCGTGTTTGGTGCCGTGCAGGTGAGCGCCACAATCAGGACTGCATACGACCGAGGCACACAGGGCCAACACCTGGCATCATGGTGTGGGGAGCGATCTCCTACACTGGCCGTACACCTCTGGTGATCGTCGAGGGGACACTGAATAGTGCACGGTACATCCAAACCGTCATCGAACCCATCGTTCTACCATTCCTAGACCGGCAAGGGAACTTGCTGTTCCAACAGGACAATGCACGTCCGCATGTATCCCGTGCCACCCAACGTGCTCTAGAAGGCCAGCAAGATCTCCGGATCTGTCCCCCATTGAGCATGTTTGGGACTGGATGAAGCGTCGTCTCACGCGGTCTGCACGTCCAGCACGAACGCTGGTCCAACTGAGGCGCCAGGTGGAAATGGCATGGCAAGCCGTTCCACAGGACTACATCCAGCATCTCTACGATCGTCTCCATGGGAGAATAGCAGCCTGCATTGCTGCGAAAGGTGGATATACTCTGTACTAGTGCCGACATTGTGCATGCTCTGTTGCCTGTGTCTATGTGCCTGTGGTTCTGTCAGTGTGATCATGTGATGTATCTGACCCCAGGAATGTGTCAATAAAGTTTCCCCTTCCTGGGACAATGAATTCACGGTGTTCTTATTTCAATTTCCAGGAGTGTAGTATTACTGCTTGTCACCCACATTCCATTGATACCTCTGCCCTCCTCCCTGTTTTGCCTGTTCATCACACACACCAGTTATTTTGTCCAGGTAACACTCGTGTACCTTTTCTGGCCTGTACATACTTATATGGTTCAAATGGCTCTGAGCACTATAGGACTTAACATCTGTGGTCATCAGTCCCCTAGAACTTAGAACTACTTAAACCTAACTAACCTAAGGACATCACACACATCCATGCCCGAGGCAGGATTCGAACCTGCGACCGTAGCAGTAACGCAGTTTCGGACTGAGCGCCTAGAACCGCTAGACCACCGCGACGACGGACGTACTTATACATTCAATATAAGAATCTTGGTGAATTTTATTATGCTTGTGTTTTGTACAGATACACATTGAAAAGATCAGATATCTTCGAGAAAACAATCTTCATATATAACTTCCTGGCAGATTATAACTGTGTGCCCGACCGAGACTCGAACTCGGGACCTTTGCCTTTCGTGGGCAAGTGCTCTACCACCTTTCTTTCAGGAGTGCTAGTTCTGCAAGGTTCGCTGGAGAGCTCCTGTAAAGTTTGGAAGGTAGGAGACGAGATACTGGCAGAAGTAAAGCTGTGAGTATTGGGCGTGAGTAGTGCTTCGGTAGCTCAGATGGTAGAGCACTTGCCCGCGAAAGGCAAAGGTCCCGAGTTGGAGTCTCGGTCGGGCACACAGTTTTAATCTGTCAGGAAGTTTGATATCAGCGCACACTCCGCTGCAGAGTGAATATCTCATTCTGGAATCTTCATATAGCTACGTATAAACTATACTGTAGCTAGTATTGTGTGGACTCGCTGTTGAGTCTTAAGTTGTCGGAGGACGGCCTAGCGAAATGCAAGCCGGTTCATAACGAACTCTAAAGTAAATATTGTTGTGGAAAGCCAACACAGTGTATTTAAGTTTTTAACAAATTTAATTTTTTTGAATTGTCCCACTTGTAAAGTCCAGTGCGAATTTGCAAAAAGCTCTCAGCTGGTTTACACAATTATTATTGACATCATTATTAGACATGTGGAGTGCAGAAGTCATTTTTATAACTGAGCCCCAAGAGATCTAGGAATTCGTAACTGGAACGGTGAGATTCCTTTATGTAAGGAAACCATCGTAAACTGCTTCGTGTACTTGTTAACACTATTTTTGTACTAGGAGCCACAAACTTTTAAGCATCGAAGTATTACAAGAAACTTAGAGCGAACCTTTCACTTTACAGCCGAGTGAGAGCTGCTTTGAAACTTCCTAGCACACTGCAACTGAGTATCGGAGCAGTACTCGAATCCGATACTACGCTTTTAGCAGACAGTGCCCTTACCAAGTGATCTATCTGGGCATGACACACCACCCACTCTCACAGCTTTTCTTACGTATGCAAGGTGGAGAGACGTACTGGCGGAAATCAAGGTGAGTCGCTGGATAGCTCACTCGGTAAGGGCACTATTTGCTAAAAGCAAGGTATCAGATTTGAACGTCTGCAGCTCGCGGTCTCGCGATCGCGTTCTCACTTCCCGAGCACGGGGTCCCGGGTTCGATTCCCGGCGGGGCCAGGATTTTCACATGCCTCGAGATGACGGGGTGTTTGTGTTGTCATCATCATTCATGAAAGTGGCGACATTGGCCTGAGAAAAGGTTGGATATTTGTAAGGGCGCTGATAACAGCGCAGTTGAGCGCCCCACAAACCAAACATCATAATCATTATGGGATTTGAACACCGGCCCGACACACAGTTTTAATCTGCCTGGAAATTTCATTACAAGAAGCAACGCGACAGCTGATATGCTACTGTCTAATCGAAAGTTCTAGTAGTGTAATGGAGCACATTCTATATATAGCAGTAGTCGTAAGAGATGCTTATAGACTTGGGCTAGCTATTAAGTCGACGATAGGGCCATTAGAGACGGAACATTAGCTCAATAGGTCAAGGCATATTGGCGGAACTCAGCCGTCATATCCTTGATGAAAATGTCCCGCCATTCGTCTCAGGTGATCTCTGGGAACTCACGGCAAACTAAAGACCAGATGACCACAATCGAATTGTAGCGCCATCACTCCAGGAAACCTACCCATTGTTTCAAACACCGCGCCTTTTCGTAAGGTCACGGTGTTCGCGTTGGTAAGACCAGAGCTAACACTTTCTACTGGCCAGCTCATACTTGAGCAATCTATTATTGTAACTTGAACTCTTCCTTTTGTTAGTACGTGTCTGCGTAACTCGATGTAGGATAGCGGCTCCGCCTTGATGCAAACATCTTTTTTGTTGTTAATTTCCCAAACTAGTTTCGGCGAAATACTGTGATCTTCAGTAGGTGTCCTTCATAAAAGATGTGAATGAAAGTCGTTACGAAAAACGTTTTTATACGTGGTACTGTTGGTTCAAGATACATGTGTGAATAATCTTATAGAACCTCTTTATTTTATAGACACTGGGTATTTCTAAGTTTGTTGTAGTTTGTCGGTGTGCACCATATCATCTGAAGCGACACGAGCTCCTGTCGTTAATAAATATGAATACAGAACTTCAGATACGTCTGTGTTATGAAAATGGAATCTGCAGCTGTACTGCGAAACAATTTCGGGGATCACTAGACTGTGACGTATTCTATTGTGTGCTAGCTTTAATTGGTCGATTTTCGGAGCAAATAAAGTTGATTGAACAACGTGAGAACAGACAGAATCCTTTATAATCTAGTGTCAACAAAAATTCTCACACAATACTGCTACAGATTTCATTTCCATAACACAGACGATTTTAAGTTCGTATCTTTATATTTATTAATGACAGCTGCTCAAGTCGCCTCACATGACATGCCGTATATCGAAAAACCATAACAAACGTGGATATATGCAGTGGCTATAAAGTACAAGTTGTTATCAGATTATGTAAATCTGCAGACCCGTTGTCAGTGAAAGTAAAATCTTCTGGGTTGTTAGGCCACATCATATTTCTTCTGTACGATCGGCGTTTCGACCCTTTTTCTGGGATCTCCTTCAGGATCTTATTGTGTCCAAGGCTGATTGAACATTGGGACTTGTTTCCCGATCTCCAATAAAGAGGGAGTTTTCTCGCGCTTATGTTGGAGGAGTAGAGTAATTGGGTAAAATTCCTGTGGTCGCCTACGATGGGTCATCGTTGTTAGGTATTAAGTGAAGTATTCCCGCACTAATGCTAAAGAATTGGGATTGTTGACTAAAATTCATGTGGCTACCATCGTCGTTGGACAGAAAGGGATATTTTCCGCACTTATGATGGTGAAGAGGTGTTGGTTAAAATTATTTCTGCTGCTATTGGTGGAACACCGTCTTTAGAAAGAAGCGAAACAAGCAAAGCATGAGATGTTTATCAAAAATACTATTGTTCACAGATGTGGCTTCCTGGACATCGTTTTTATTGCTCGCGCACCGCAACTTCGATGGCGAGGAGCCACGAAGCCGGAAGCCAGTAGCCCTCCTCTATATTAACGTTACATGCGTTCCTAGAAATTTCAATCGCTTCTCGGACTCTTCTTCTATAAATAATGATTTCCTTAGGCAGCACACGTACGTTATTGAAATCAGACTCCAAGTCACAGTTTTCGTGATGTTCCGCTACCGTACATACCACACATTGTTTTTGCCGCGTGTGGCGTTCATGTTACTTAATACACTATTTAACATTCCGTCCCATTTCGGCGCTAAATACCTTGTACAGCCACACGTCATTTCATAGACGACAGCAGTGTATAGATAATCAGGTGCATCCGTTTTGCATTGCAAAAATATTATTTTTTTGTGACCGAAGAAAGAAGTCGGAATACCATTTTCTCGTAGAAATCTGTCTTTGCGACCAGTGACCCAGAAACAAACCGTAGCTTAACAGAATGAGAAGGTAGTTCCTTGTGATTCCTATAATTAATATTTCGCTTAAAAGCTCTGTTCATGGACAAACTATCATAGGCACCCAACTCCGATTTCATGCCGTTGTCATCGCTGATGCGAAAAGCACGTGAAGGCCGTGCTTGGTCCTGGGCTGAGCATGCAAAATGGCTTCTAAATACCTATCTGTATTAGTAGGCTTTCTATACACTCAGTATCCTAGAGTGTGGTCAGATCTTGTATATGCCAATACCTCAAAGAACGGTAGACCGACTTCACTCTCAACCTCCAGGGTAAAGTTGATTCCAGAGTGAATCCCATTTAAAAAATCGTGGAACCGATGAAGCTCCTCTTCGCTGTGTGGCTATGTAACAAATGTGTCATCCACATAGCGGAGCCAACATGAAACCTTTGTTCTAGAGTTACTGACCGCATAAGCGGAATTCTAGGGGAAAATGGCATTCCGACCTCGCTCTTCAGTCATAACAAAACAAAACAGTTTATTCCACTGCAAAACGGATGCGCCTGGTTACCTCCACACTGCGGGTGTATATGAAATGACGTGTGGCTGCAGGAAAAACGTGTAGAGGCAAAACGGGACTATTGAAGAACGTATTAAGCAACTAGAACGCCAAATGCGCCTAGAATAAAGCGTGAAACCTGCGGTAGCGAAACATCACGAGAACTGTGGTCTTGACACTGATTTAAATAACGTAAGTAACATTTATAGAAGAAAAGTCTGAGAATCGATTTAAATTTCCAAGAACACATGTTGCTTTAATAGATACCTGACTTATACGTTTCTGGCTTTGTGGCGCCCCGCCATCAAGAAAGTGAATTCCTAGCCGTGGTGTGCGAGCAAAAAAACAAGATTGCAGAGAACCATCTCTGCGGACAATATTTTTGATAAACGTTCCCCCTCTCTTGCTCTGCTCCCTTCTCTTCCATCGCGGACGGTGGCCCACCAGTAACATCAGAAATAATATTAACCAATACCTCTTCTCCAGCATAAGTGCAGGAAGAATGCCTTTCTGTACAGTGAAGACGGCTCACCAATGGTAGCCACAAGAAATTTAACCAGTAACCCCACCTCTTCAGCATTACTGCGTGAATAGTTCACTTAATATCCAATGACAATGGCTCATCAATTGTAGCCACAGCAATTTTACACAATAACCCCACTTCTCGAGCTTAAGCGCAGGAAAAATCCCACTTAATGAGTGAACGGGACACTAGTCTCTTACTGTGAAAAGTCAACCGTGGACACCACAACATCCTGAGGAAGATCCCAGCAACCGGCCGCTGTGACCGAGTGGTTCTAGGCACTTCAGTCTGGAACCTCGCAACCGCTACGGTCGCAGGTTCGAATCCTGCCTCGGGAAAGGATGTGTGTGATGTCCTTAGGTTAGTTAGGTTTACGTAGTTCTAAGCTCTAGCGGACTGATGACCTCAGATGTTAAGTCCCATAGTGCTCAGAGCCATTTGAACCATTTGAAGATCCCAGAAGATGGGTCCAAACGTCGATCTTATCAACACAGTAGCTTTTACTATACGATTACTCGCAGACGTTATCTGGAACCAAGCATTACAACATATAATAAGGTATTTCGTAATGTATAGCGATATTAACTTTAACGCTTTAGAATAAAGACAATCACTGTAGACGCAAGTATTTCGCCGAAACTAGTTTCGGGGAATTGAGAGCAAAAAGTGTTTGCATCAAGGCACCAACAGTTGGCAGTCGACAGTGAGTTACTGGAAGGCGCACGCGCATCGGTTTTCTGGCGGAGCGGCGGAGTCCTGGTGGTCCGAGGCCCAAACGCGCCGGCCGATGCAGATCCGGATTGGCGCCGGCGGCTCGTAACGTAACTCGCGCGCCGCTATCTGCCCTGCCGCGGTCTGCGTTCGGTGTGCTCGACGTCTCACTCCAGACACAGCCACGTCACGGCAGGGTTCGCTCGTCCACGTGGTTGCGCTAGCGTCAGAGGTGTATCAGCCGCGGGAAGCGGCCGAGGACAAAACAGAAAAGCCAGCTGAAGAAGAAATACCCGTTGCAGACTGAAGAACTGTAGCCCCAAGCTTATTGTATTGGTTACACGCTACAGTCCTACGAAACGGTAACATATTTTCTACATTTTTTTGTACCTCGACCTTCAATATAACTCATCTACTCTCCCCTCAGCTAACCGTAAGTGCTAACATGTCTTTGACTATCGTCTGGTTTATAAATTGACGGAGTAATTATTTTTTGTAATAAAAGACAAAAAATTATAATTCATTCCGAAATAGAGAAAAAAGCATTTGTGTCATAACAAGACAAAGACCTCTGTACGATCGTTATTCCTTAATGCGGGTGAATTCCACTGGTTTTCGAATCAGAGACGGACTCCATTAGCTACTTATCAGTTTTAAATGCTGGAAATCCGTGCTGTCTCTGCCACTGGGACATGGTAAAGCATACTTCTTTTGACACAAGTAATACCCCCTGTATTTCGTGTTTGTTCAGCAATTTACACCTTTCAAGAGGTTTGTATTAAATTTCTGATTTTATAGGTCCAAAATGTACAAATGTGTTTGAGTTCCTATGGGACCAAACTGCTGAGGTCATCGGTCCCTAGACTTACAGACTACTTAAAGTAACGTATGCTAAGAATAGCACACACACAGCCGCCCCGTGGGAAGACTCGAACCTCCAGAGGGAAGGGGCCGTGCTATCAGTAACGTGGCGCCTCTTAACTGCGGCGTCACTCTGCGCGGTCATAGGTCCACAGTAATCGGGAGTTTCCTTCTGTATTTTAGGTCTCCTATCACAGAATGATAGCCTCAGTTGCAGTCAATCTCTGATGTGAATATAGGCAAACGAAATAATTTTTAAATAATATTGAGAATTACGCCAAAGTGACGTCGTTACAAAGAATATTCATGTCTAGTAAGGTGTTAACGAAAGGTTTGACAAATATCGTATAGCTGTAATAACAGTTTAATGGGAGCCACGATATGAATCCTTTGGCAAAATACAATACAACAAGGAGACGACTGGGACGATTCTACTGTGCATTCCATCACTGATTGTTAACGATGTACTGTAATGTAAAGTGAAGTGTTGCAATAGCCCGGCGTTAGAGTGCGGCGCAGATGGTGGGTAGAAAATACAGGCGTGGTTTTTTCTTGTAATAGCCTTGTATTGGTACTACACCTGAGGGGTGTGTGAGCATCAATTCTGAGGCAGTGTCAAGATAACATATTCACATTATCGTCTTGTTAAATATTTCTTTCCTTTGGAGGTAGCAAATCGTCAAAGCCGGCCGGGGTGGCCAAGCGGTTAAAGGCACTACAGTCTGGAACCACGAGACCGCTAGGGTCGCAGGTTCGAATCCTGCCTCGGGCATGGATGTGTGTGATGTCCTTAGGTTAGTTAGGTTTAAGTAGTTTTAAGTTCTAGGGGTCCCATACTGCTCAGAGTCATTTCAAACATATCGTCAAATGTGGCGAATTTCTTTAAAAACAATGGACAATGAGACAATGTTTCACCAAATATGATTTCTAAAGGTAAAACATATCTACAACAACAAGACGCCTGCTTGACATTGGACAAGTACAGACTTGAAAGCGGAAGGAAGGAAGATTAAACTCTAATCACTACGCCATCTCCCTCGATATTGGAAGCTGAAGTGAACGCGGCGGTCGCACCAGCTCAGTTTAATTATAATTGAGAAAGGAATAGACCATCGTTTACTGAACAAAGCAGCCAAGAAAAAAGAAACGAATGGCAAAATTTGTAAATATGGTGAAATATGTGTACAAATGAGTGAAATATTTTAAATATTTGTGAAGTATATGACAAAGCCCTGGTTCAGAAGGTCCTCCTAAACTACTGGAGCGATTTTAAGCAAAAATGGTTCACATGTTATTATTTGGAAAGAAATAGTGTGGGGATATGAACCAACAACCTTCTATTGTGAATGGGGTGAAAATGTGGAGAGTGAAAGGGGCAGAAGATGTGGGCAGACAGAGAGTGGGTTCAAATGGCTCTGAGCACTATGGGACTTAACATGTAAGGTCAGCAGTCCCCTAGACTTAGAACTACTTAAACCTACCTAACCTAAGAACATCACACACATCCATGCCCAAGGCAGGATTCGAACCTGCGACCGTAGTAGCGACGCGGTTCCGGACTGAAGTGCCTAGAACTGTTCGGCCACAAACATCGGCCCAGAGAGTGGGGAAGGAGGATATGGATACAAATGGTTCAAATGGCTCTGAGCACTATGGGACTTAACATCTATGGTCATCAGTCCCCTAGAACTTAGAACTACTTAAACCTAACTAACCTAAGGACACCACACACATCCATGCTCGAGGCAGGATTTGAACCAGCAACCGTAGCAGTTGCGCGGTTCCGGACTGAGCGCCTAGAACCGCGAGACCACCGCGGCCGGCGATATGGATACAAAAATGGCTCTGAGGACTATGGGACTAAACTGCTAAGGTGATCAGTCCCCTAGAACTTAGAACTATTTAAACCTAACTAACCTAACGACATCACATACATCCATGCCGGAGGCAGGATTGGAACCTGCGACCGTAGCGGTCGCGCGGTTTCAGACTGTAGCGCCTAGAACCGCTCGGCAACCCCGACTGGTGGACATAGATATAGATATGAGGCAGGAGGAGGTGGTAACATGAAGCGGAGGGGCAAAGGGACAGAGAAAGTGAAGAGGAGGAGATGGACAGAGATCGAAGATAGAAGGGGATGGAGCAGATGGAGACAGGAATGAATTAGGAGCAGATGGGCAGAGAAAGAGAGGGGGGAGGGGGAGGAAGAGATAGGCAGAGTGAGACCGGAGGAGGAGATGGAGGGAGTGGGGGGAAGAGAGACAGGCTGGACGAGATGGGCTCAAGAGTGGGGTGGGTGGAGAAGACGGACAGAGTGAGCAGGAGCCGATGGACAGAGAGAGTGATGAGGAACAGATAGACAGAGAGAGGGATGGGAGGAGACAAACAACGGGGGTGGATGAGGTGGACAGAGAGAGGGAGAAGATGGAGGTAAACAGAGAGGAGGGCGGAGGAAATGGACGGAGGGCAAGAGATGGGCTAATATAACTGGAATAAATACTTGCCCGGGCAAAGTCAGGTAGTCAGCTAGTAATAAGAAAAAAATTCATTTCCTGAGTTTTGTCAGATCAGTATGGAGAAACGATCACGTTATTAGCCTGTTTACACAATAGCCTTATGCTGCGGCACTGGATCGCACACTGTGTTACAGTGAATTCACGCAGAGTTATCTGATATTACCTCACCCTCAATAAACACATCAAACAGAGAGAGAGTTTTTGATGTGACTGGAACACTAGCCAGAAATTCTAAGTACCTGAAATGACAGCATTGTGTAGAAGTTAAATGGCTGCCTATACAGTAAATAACAAGCATTATGTTATAGTGACGGATTCACAGGAACAACGTCCAATCTCTGGGCCAGACAAACGATCAGCTGGTATCTAGCGATCTGCGAGTCGGAGTTTCCTTGACCAGGTCCTGCGGTATCGGGCAGGCTTCTCAGAAGAGCGACGCAAGCGGCACCAGGTGGTGCGGGCGGATAGAGAGTTTACTGCCGGCGTCAGCGTGTCGTGGCCCGCCTCCCGCCTGCTGCCGCGCGCCTATCGACTGTGCAATCGACTCTGGCGGCTGGCGACTGGCGGCGCCCGCTATCTCCGGCGGCATCTGCCGTGTCAACACCGCCCCTGACCCCGGGACCGGGACACGGGCTCCGCCAGCGCCGCCCCGGACCACCACGTCTTGCCACATCCCGCTAAGCTGGCGAGAAATGAGTTTTCTCTCGGGCCGATCTCTGCTCGGACTCCCGACCTACACTGATGACTGACCAAGCTGCCGCGCGTTACTCTGCTCCAAAATCTTAATTTAGGCGAACAAGTATTGACTGCAATGCGCGTATAGCGGACGTCCCGTGGGCTTTCAAAAAAATATCTCAGAATTAAGTTGTGCAGGCAGCGACAGGCGCGCAGTAACGACAAATAGATATGAAGTTGGAAACAGACTCATCAGTGAGCATAATGGGAAGTAAACACATCGGGAAAACATTCAGGTAATCTAAGAAGACACCACGCTAATACCACAGTCTAACATAACAGTCGCGACACTTCGCCTCGATTTTGTTGCCTACCGCCCCAGCAGCGCCCCAAGTGGCCAGTAACTTAAACTGCGAGTTCGGCGCGATGGTGAAAGCAATAGTCGTTGTTTATTTTGATTTCTACAATGGTTTTTACAAGCGGGAGCGTTTGTAGTGCAATAAATTGCAGCAACAATAGGAAGAAGACACCACAGCTGCCTTTTGTTTAGGTTTCCTAAGGATCCTGAGAGGTATATACCATCATGTTACTAAACCGTATCGTCAGGCTCTGAGCACTATGGGACTCAACTGCTGTAGTCATTAGTCCCCTAGAACTTAGAACTACCTAAACCTAACTAACCTAAGGACATCACACACATCCATGCCCGAGGCAGGATTCGAACCTGCGACCGTAGCAGTCGCACGGTTCCGGACTGCGCGCCTAGAACCGCGAGACCACCGCGGCCGGCCGTATCGTCAGGATTCACTTGCAAACTGCATATGTATTAGTGATTAATGTTTCGTTTTAGGAGCAGAAAATGGCTAGTTAACAGCAGACGAGAAGACCTTATGAAAAAAGACCCAGTTTACCTGTATAATAATATTAGGTTTTGTTCTCTACATGTCGAACAAAACCAGTTCTTGAAATGGTTCTGAGAACTATAGGACTTAACATCTATGGTCATCAGTCACTTAGAACTTAGAACTACTTAAACCTAACTAACCTAAGGACATCACACAACACCCAGTCATCACGAGGCAGAGAAAATCCCTGACCCCGCCGGGAATCCAACCCGGGACCCGGGCGGGGGAAGCAAGGACACTACCGCACGACCACGAGCTGCAGACCCAGTTCATGAACGCAGGCAATAATAAACCTATGTGGAATGCGGTACCCACGCTGTTTGACATCCAAATTAAACCACCTCAACTGATGATGAAGAGGAAACTGCCACAAATTTTCGACAAGCCATCTAAAAATGTAAAACATTCCTATGACACAGGAGCAGCCAGTTCAACTCTCCATGTATCAGTGCCAGATTCGTTTGAATCGTAAACACAGACCTGCTTTGACGATGAAGTGGTTAGATTAAGTGCAGTTATTGGTGTCTTACAAAATAGTAATGTTTGGTATGTATTTCATTCACTTCTGCTGTTAGTCACTTAATTTTCCTTGCTTCCATCGTGTGGTGACATTATTTTGTTAGCACCTCGTTCACTGACAGATTGTTTGAAAATTATTCAAATATTTGGTTTTGCGCGAAATGTAATATAATCAGCTCATTATGATGTTATCAACATATTTCTCCCACTATTTGGCAGTTTCTTGTTCCCCTAAAGATGAAGGTCGTACTTGTGGGCCGGCCAAGGTGGCCGAGCGGTTCTAGGCGCTACAGTCTGGAACCGCGCGGCCGCTAAGGTCGCAGGTTCGAATCCTGCCTCGGGCATGGATATGTGTGTGATGTCCTTAGGTTAGTTAGGTTTAAGCAGTTCTAAGTTCTAGGGGACTGATGATCTTAGAAGTGAAGTCCCATAGTGCTCAGAGCCATTTGAACCATTTTTTCGTACTTGTGGCAACAGGGGACAATGACAAACACAGTAGGCCTACAGAACGATAAATGAGTTGTCGATCGCTTTTACATGTAGAGGTACATGTCTGTGCTTCTTACGTATGAATCTGTGTGTTTATATTCTTTTGGTATCAACGAGGTAAGCTGCAATTCTATCCAACGTCACAAGTGTTTCTTCACGAATGTGTTGTAGCTTGCCACTTGATTCATGGTTTTTCTCCATACTTGCGCTTATTTTAGAATCATTTTTAGAAACATATATGCCTTCTGATACTACAAAAACCCTTGGAGCCAAGAAAATAACTCAAATATTTCGTAAGTTACTTAGGAAATGGATGTGAAACAAACATTATGCTTACCACGCGTCTGACGTTCACCTTACTCGCCGCTTGGAGCGCTAGTGTCCCTCCATCTGTCAAACGGCAACAACTTTTACAGCGGTGAGGGTAGCGACTTTTATGTTAGACTGTGCTAATACCGTGTAACACCGCTCTTAGCCTTGATATTGGCTTCAGTTCGCCGATGAAAGGAGTGCACAAGTTCCTTCAGGTAAGCGTATACCTTTTCCAACTCAAATCACACACTTATAATTAGGCGCGATAGAGCTGCCACACTGTGGGGATGCTGACTACTATGTTTCATTCGCTGTTACAAATAGTACTAATCTTTTGCTACGAGCTTATGATCGGTTGACTCTGATGACCAGTCCAGGCCAATAGGACGCCTGAGTTTTCGCCAAACAAAGGAAGTTGTCATTTTGGAAGACAGAAGTATTCAAACGTACTCACACTTGGTCACCTACAATTTTGAAATAAACGTCGTGGTTCATGTTCACGGTAACCTGAGTGAAGGGCTCAAGTCGTGGTACGTCTTCGCTGATCTTCGATGCTCAGTTCGAAGAGGGACTCATCACTGAACACAATTCTACTCCAGTGAACGACATTTCACGCCGAAGGTGTGTATGAAGACGCCCCGGACAGCGGTGGGCCATTTCTTTTCACAGCAGGACCCCTTTGGTTGTCGTCCGCAGCGCCCTTGCAGCACAGCGGTACGTCGACAATATTCTACGCTTCGTTTTCTTCTCCTTTACGGCAACCCATCCTGAGCTTGAATTTCAGCAAGATAACGCCCACCCGCACACCGCGAGAGTTTCCACGGCTTGTCTTCATGTTCCCAAACACTGCCTTGGCCAGAAAGGTAGCCGGATCTCTCCCCAACTGAGAGCGTTTGGAGCACTATCGGCAGGCCTTCCAATCGTCTCGGGATTCTGACATTCTAACCCGCCAATTGGAAAGAGTTCGACACTATATCTCTCAGAAGGACGACCAACAACTTTACCAATGTCAAGCCGATAAATGCCTGCATAAGGATCAGAGGTAGACGAACGCATCTTTTACTTGCTTAATTTGCGAAGCCCTTTCCCTTGAATCAATTCTCCCATTTTTCTGAAATGGTAATCATTTGTTTCTCTGTACATGTATATCACATCTACTCATTTCCGTCCCATCCGGATAGTTCCTTCATGGTGCGTCGTTTATTTCATCTTACGGAGTAATTAAAAATTTCTGCAGGAAACCAGCGGCACAAAATGAAGACGAAAACATATTTTTGCTGCTCTTGCAGCGATGTTCTGACGTGCAACAGAATACAAATCATCTCAGCGACTGTACAGGCCTAATGCAACTGACATCAGTCGCTTACACGGAGTATGATCGAACAACTTATAAAGGACATGGTGAAAGTGACGTGAAGCTAAAAAGCATTGGGATAACACAGAAGGTCATAACGACACAAAAACGTAAGAGAGACTCATTGACAGCTACCATCGTTCTAAATACATTATAAAGAAATTCTCGGTGAAAATGCAAGGAAAGTACTCTCAAAAACAGATATTTTGAGGCATAATTTGTTAGTGTGGCGTGTCAGGAAAGGCGAGCCACACATATCGGTGAATTGCCCCATAAACATTGATATCACAGACGCTAGAGTTTTGACTGTATGTTGTAGGAGCGCTTTTGGTGCGTCACATGACGAGTTGCCCCCGAGCTTAAGTAGGTACACAAATCACTCCCGCAGCTCAAGAAAGGTTTCTCGTGCCTGGTCTAGATATATTTTGTGGTGCATCCGATAGGCGACACTCTGACCAGTTGTGAAAGATAAATGAAAACATTGATCCTGAAGTACTCTGAAGTACCCTAAAGTTGGATATGCGCGCATGTAGAACATATAGCCCCTAATTCTATAAAACTGGATGTCTCTTTTCAAAGTAAAAGTGTTGTAAGCCTATGTGTAAGTTAAAATTCTCTCCAGGTTTCTATCTTCTTTCGTGCAAAATATTCAGTATTCCTGAAATAGGACGGAATCTTTTTTAAACACTCAGTTGTTTATAAGTAATTTAATGACATAAGGCTTAAATCGGGAGTAGCCCCAATGAATGGAATTTATCTACAGGAACAATTGTTGACGTCAAAGCTTATGGTTTACTTATGGATCATTTTTCTCATATGCTGTGAAGTAATTATTACGGTATCTCTGGCTGCCTAGCTCAACATATGGACATTTGGTTGGGTGAATTTAAATCATACCCTATGTGATCAAGAGTATCCGGACATTCCAAAAAACATACGTTTTTCACATTAGATGCATTTTTATGCCACCTACAGCCAACTACTCCATATCAACGACCTCAGTAGTCATTAGACATCGCACAATGGGGCGCTCCGCGTAACTCACGGACTTCGAACGTGGTCAGGTGAGAGGGTGTCACTTGTGTCATACATCTGAACGTGAAATTTTCACACTCTTAAACATACCTAGGTCCACTATTTCCGATGTGATAGTGAAGTGGAAACGTGAAGGGACATGTACAGCACAAAAGTGTACAGACCGACCTCGTCTGTTGACTGACAGACCGATGACAGTTGAAGAGGGTCATTGTGTGTAATAGGCAGACATCTATCCAGATAGGAATTCCAAACTGCATCAGGATCCACTGCAAGTACTTTGGCAGTTAGGTGGATTTCATGGTCGAGCGGCTTCGAATAATCCACACATCACGCCGGTAAATGTCAACGACGCCTCGCTCGGTGTAAGGAGCGTACACATTGGACAATGAACAGTGGAAAAACGTTGTGTGGAATGACGAATCACGGTACACAATTTGGCGATCCGATGGCAGTGCGTGGGTATGGCGAATTCCCCGTGAACGTCATCTGCCAGCGTGTGTAGAGGCAGGCGGTGGTGTGATGATGTGGTCGTGTTTTTCATGGAGGGGGCTTGCCCGCCTTGTTGTTTTGCGTGGAACTATTACAGCACAGGCCTGCATTGATGTTTTAAGCACTTTCTTGCTTCCCACTGTTGAAGAGAAATTCGGGGTTGTCGACTACATCTTTCAACACGATCGAGCACCTGTTCATAATGAATGCACATCCTGTAGCGGAGTGGTTACGCGACAATAACATACCTCCAATAGACTGGCTTGCACAGAGTCGTGACCTCAATCCTACAGAACACCTTTGGGATGTTTTGGAACGCCGACTTCGTGCCAGGCCTCACCCCGACCGACATCGATACTTCTTTTCAGTGCAGCACTCCGTGAAGTATGGCCTGCCATTGCCCAGGAAACTTTCCGACACCAGATTGAACGTATGCCTGCAAAAGTGGAAGCTATCATCAACGCTAAGCCATATTGAATTCCAGCATTACCGATGGAGGGCTCCACGAAATTTTAAGTAATTTTCTGGCAGGTGTGCGGGTACTTTTTATCACATAGTGTATGATATATATGCTACAAAACACGAGGAAATGAAGAGTGCTAGAAATCTGAGCATTATACTGAGGCATGTGTGTGTGTGTGTGTGTGTGTGTGTGTGTGTGTGTGTGTGTGTGTGTGTGTGTGTGCGCGCGCGCGCATAGCTACAAACAAACAATATTTTTAGGAAAGAACGCTTCTATTTCTGGCGGGAGTTGTTTTAATTCAAGAGGGAAGCTACGATATATACGGCAACGGAACGGTCAGGTACATCAAAGGAATGAGATGTTACTGTAACATCATCGATCTATTCTTGACTGATATACGGCCGTCTGGAAAGAAAGGACGCGGTCACGTGTTTGAATACGTGAACAGCTGCCTAAACGGCGTGGAGACCCACGACGCAATCTTTTCTGACTGTTCTTGCAAATCACGATGTTGTGTAAGCGGCGAAGCTTTCGCTCGTCGAAAAGAAACATAATGTATATGCGAGATTCTTAGCGCGCATGCGAAGCAGGTTCCTCTAAGCTTCCTGCAACGGACTGCGCAGACGTAAGCTACTTAGTCTCAGCGGATAAAGACAGAAAGCCGTGTGTCGCGTTCCCGGCAGTGCTCTTTCTCTTTCCTTTGTGCACATGTTCTGTGACAGTTTGTGTTGACCCGAACAGATGCGTCTTACAGAACAACTTCCTTTTTCTATCCAGCTGACGCACAGGTGAAAGGTGGAATCGTTCCTCACATAAGTTTTCCTTTATATGTATGAGCTTTAACACGAGATTCACTTTATTCTTTTACATGGACAGGGAAACATGCTGCGAATCCTAGTTTCCGAAAAAGTGCTTGGCGTCAGGTAAAGCTGAAACTTTGAGAACCATTTCCCTCTTCACGAAGCAAGAACGTGCTTCGACTTTATGCAATCCGCTAATTAGAATATACACTAACACGCAAGTTTCATTTGACAGTGCGTTTTTGTGCTAGTTCACATTGGGAAAGTTAAGGCTAACGTTGGGTTCGAATGAAAAAAATGACCTGAAACAAGTGTTTTTTGTGGTAAGTTTGGCACTTTTCATGTAGACTGCATGATTAATTTCATCCAGAGGAGTCTTCTGCAGACCAAGAGTGCCAACAGCAACGAGAGGAGTACGCACTCTCGAGATCGCTGTCCATCAGTTTAAGAAACAGGGCGCAATAAAATAGTGCAACCAATTCTGGAGTACTGTTAAATTCGTTCACGAGAGGCGGACCCGTCATTGTAAAAGGAGGCGGGAAAGTCGGTAGAGGAGCAGTTAACAACAGAATGGATCGGTCAGGAGAGTTGAGTGACTTTAAACCTGCACTAGTCGTTGGATGTCACCTGAGTAACAAATCCAGCACGGACGTTCAGCATTCTAGAGATGCTCAGTACGACTGTTGGTTACGTGACTGAAGTGGAAACGCGAAGGAACAACCGCAGCTAAACCAAGACCAGGTAGACCTCATGTACAGACGGATAGGGACCATATAGGATTGCCCAAGGTGGGCCAAAAAATCGCATGAAATCAGCAGACGGAATCACTTGTGAGTTCCCAAGTACTACTAGGAGTCTAGCTAATACTATGGCTCTGCGCAGAGAATTAAAAAGAAGAGAATACAATGTTCTAGCAGCTCCTCATAAACCACACTTTCCTGTAGTGAGTGATAAGAGACGCTTGAGGGAGTATAAAGAGCGAAGCTACTGGACAGCGTATGATTGAGGTGGCTCTGAGCACTATGGGACTTAACATCTGAGGTCATCAGTCCCCCGGACTTAGAACTACTTAAACCTAACTAACCGAAGGACATCACACACATCCATGCCCGAGGTTGGATTCGAACCTGCGACCGTAGCGGACGCGCGGTTCAAGACTGAAGTGCCTAGAACCGCTCGGCCACACCGGCCGGCGTTTGATTGGAAACGAATGATGTGGAGTGATGAACAACGCTATACTCTCCGACTATCCGAGGGAAGGGGCTGGGTTCGGCAAATGCCAGGAGAAATTTATCTGCTTCCATGTGTAGTGATAACAGTAAAGTACGGATTGGATTAGATTGATTTTGGGGAAGAGACCAAACAGCGAGGTCATCGGTCTCATACGATTACGGAAGGACGGGGAAAGAAGCCGGCCGTGCCCTTTCAAAGGAACCATCCCGGCATTTGCCTGGAGCTACTTAGGGAAATCATGGAAAATCCAAATCAGAATGGGCGGACGCGGGATTGAACCGTCGTCCTCCCGAATAGTGAAGTACGGAGGAGGTGCAGTTGCGGTATGCGGGTATTTTTCGTGGTTAGGTGGTGGTTGGTTGGTTGTTTTGGGGGAGGAGACCAGACAGCGAAGTCATTGGTCTCATCGGAGTAGGGAAGGACGGGGAAGGATGTCGGCCGTACCCTTTGAAAGGAACCATCCCGGCA
The DNA here is from genome assembly GCF_023897955.1 of Schistocerca gregaria. Classification (NCBI taxonomy): domain Eukaryota; kingdom Metazoa; phylum Arthropoda; class Insecta; order Orthoptera; family Acrididae; genus Schistocerca; species Schistocerca gregaria. The sequence continues at coordinate 864,568,146 of NC_064920.1, forward strand.
TTTGCCTGGAGAGATTTAGGGAAATCACGGAAAACCTAAATCAGGATGGCCGGACGCGAGGCTGAACCGTCGTCCTCCCGAATGCGAGTCCACTGTCTAACCACTGCGCCACCTCGCTCTGTTTAGGTGGTGGTCCCCTTAAGAAAACGTTAAATGTGGAACGATGTGAACACATTTTACAGTATTGTATACTGCGTACAACAGAGGAAGTGTTTGGAGACGATGATTGTTTCAGGATGACAATGCACCCTGTCATAAAGCAGCATCTGCAAGACAATGATTTGTGGAAAAAGATTCCTGAATAGAACTTATCTACGCAGAATCCGAGTCTGAACGCTTTGCAGTGCCTTTGGCATTATTTAGAACATGAACTTCGCTACAGACGACAGCATCCGACTTCACTACCTCTCGGGGTTCGGCTCTTCAGGAGGAATGGACTGCCATTTCTATATAGGCATTCAGATGCCTGACCGAAAGCGTCCCCAGCAGAATTCAAGCCGAGATAAAAGCGAAGGGCTGACAAACCCTGTTTTAATGTCTACTAGCAGTTGCGCAGATACTTTTGACGAGCAGAATATGTCGAAGCCATTTCTTCACAACATCCTTCGTTCCAGCAATGCAGGTTCGACGAAGTGTGTGGGAGAACTTCTGTTAACTTTGGAAAGTAGGAGGCGATTACTGGCAGGAGCCAGTCCCTAGGTACCTCAGTGGGTAGGAGCATTGTCAGCGAAAGGCACAAGTTAAATGTACCAAGGACTTTAAGAACGGTGCACACTCTGCTCTAGAGTGAAATACTCATCCCGGAATCGGCACTATTGCTAACTGGCTGCAAGTAATTGAGAATTGCAGTATTCGGAGTCAGATAACCCATGGTTTTGGTAGCAACTCGTGTGCTCCATTTTTACTACTCTTGCGTATGATGAACTGTCGAAACTGTGGAAAAAAACAAACGAACACGGAGTTGGCACGCATCACCACTTTATAGATTTCAAAGCAGCTTATGATAGCATAAATATAGAGCACTTATATCAAGCTCTAGATGAACTGGGAATCTCTAGAAAGTTGGTAAGGCTGGTGAGAATGACAATGAGCGAAACACAAGGCAGTGTAAGAATAGGAGGAATGATGTCCAATACATTGAGTATTAAAAATGGAGTGCGACAAGGGGATGCATTTGCATGCCTTCTCTTTAATGCCGCCCTGGAGAAGGCGATGAGAAAGGCAAACCTTCTGAATAGGGGAACGATCTTCTATAGATCAGTGCAGATACTGGCCTACGCAGATGACATAGACATAATAGCAAGAACCCAAAAAGCAGTGGAAGAGACATTTACAGCTCTTTAACAGGGCAGTAGGAACATGGGGTTAATTATTAATGAACAAAAAACAAAATATATGGCAGCTGAAAAAGCACATAGAGAAAATATGCCAAATGCAATAACAATGGGCAATTATACATTTGAGAGAGTTAAACATTTCAAGTATGTGGGCTCGACAGTTACACATCTAAATGATACCTCCTATGAAATCAAGCAGAGATTAATACTGGCCAACAGAGCTTATTTTGCTCTAACAAGACTTCTATCCTCAAGGCTCCTGACTCGTACCACGAAATTAGCTATGTGTAAATCACTTATAAGACCAGTGCTTAAATGTGCCTCTGAAACCTGGACATTAACAACTAAAGATATTGAAACACTGGATGCATTTGAAAGAAAGGTACTTACACGAATTATCGGCCCAATCTGTGAAAGAGGAAGATGGAGGAGGACTACAACCATGAGTTATATATCATATACAAATACCAACGTATCAGAAGGATAGTGAAATCATCCAGACTGAGGTGGGCGGCACATGTGACTCGCAAGGGTGATACAGAAGTACCAAAAAGAATATTACAAGGAAAGCCAGGAGGGCAGAGAGGACGTGTTCGACCAAGAGCCAAATGGGAAGATGGAGCAATCGAAGATCTTAGGAAGATTGACTACAGAAACCGGAGAGTATTGGCAAAAGACCGACAGACATGGAAGGAAACTGTAGAAGAGGCCAAGGCTTATCATGAGCTGTAGAGCCAAGAAAGAAAAAGAAGAAGAACTGTCGATTGTTAGCCTCGTCCAATGGCAGGCCGAGCGGCGTGGTTACTCCTGAAACGGAGGTTGGCTTCGCTTGTGAGAGAAAAGAGTCGGACAGTAGGGACAAAAAGGGAAGTGCGGTCTGGGAGAAGCTGCCGAGTCCACGCCGAGGGAATCAGTCTAAGACATGCGCCAGTGCACTTCACGCTGTGGGAGGCCACGTAAAAGGCTGTCACCGAGCTGTGACGCTGAGTGCGGCTCGCGAGTGCAGGCGTAACCGCAGCCACCGGCGCGCAGCTCCCTGCCTGCCGCCCGTAGCGCCACACGTGAGTCACGGCGCCGCCTAGCCTTCCGGACCTCTTTGTGTCGCATCGCGGCGTCACTCAGCGGCCGCCTCCTCGTAAACCTGTCGGCCGGACCAGCCGGTGCGCGCAGTGGCGACCGCGAGGCCCGCCTGTCCTCGCTCGTTAACGGCTCGTCGCAAACAACCCGACCTGGGTGGCATTCGCGCCAGAGGTCGCCGGAGTCTCACGCTGTCGTGCAGAACACCGAACCAGACTCTTCACTAGCCCCCCCCCCCCCCCCCCAAACCCCACCCCTCCTCCATCTCGCTGCTTCTTGAGAGACGCTTGTGACGTCGCAATACATGTTAAAGACGGTGTGTCTTACATATTTTTGATCCTGCAGCCACTATGAATCGAGAAATAAAGGAATCAATGCCATTAGCTGCCAGTTGCCGCTGATTTAAATCAATGACGAAACTTGAAAATTTGTGCCTGACCGGGATTCAAACCTGAGTCTACATCTACATTTATACTCCGCAAGCCACCTAACGGTGTGTGGCAGACGGCACTTTACGTGCCACTGTCATTACCACCCTTTCCTGTTCCAGTCGCGTATGGTTCGCGGGAAGAACGACTGCCGGAAAGCCTCCATACGCTCTCGAATCTCTCTAATTTTACATTCGTGATCTCCTCGGGAGGTATAAGAAACGCACCCTCTCGAAACCTGGAGAGCAAGCTACACCGCGATGCAGAGCACCTCTTTTGCAGAGTCTGCCACTTGAGTTTGCTAAACATCTCCGTGACGCTATCACGCTTACCAAATAACCCTGTCACGAAACGCGCCGCTCTTCTTTGGATCTTCTCTATCTCCTCTGTCAACGTGACCTGGTTCGGATCCCACACTCATGAGCAATACTCAAGTATAGGTCGAACGAGTGTTTTGTAAGCGAGTTCCTTTGTTGATGGACTACATTTTCCAAGGACTCTCCCAATGAATCTCAACCTGGCACCCGCCTTACCAACAATTAGTTTTATATGATCATTCCACTTCAAACCAGTGTTTGCTCCGCTATCATATAATCATACAATAAAGGATCCTTAATTCTATATACTCGCAATAAATATCATTTGTCTATGTTAAGGGTCAGTTGCCACTCCCTGCACCAATGGCCTATCCGCTGCAGATCTTCCTGCATTTCGCTGCAATTTTCTAATGCTGCAACTTCTCTGTATACTACAGCAGCATCCGCGAAAATCCGCATAGAACTTCCGACACTATCTACTAGGTCATTAATATATATTGTGAAAAGCAATGGTCCCATAACACTCGCCTGTGGCACACCAGCGGTTACTTTAACGTCTGTAGACGTCTCTCCATTGAGAACAACATGCTGTGTTCTGTTTGCTAAAAACTCTTCAATCCAGCCACACAGCTGGTCTGATATTCCGTAGGCTCTTACTTTGTTTATCGGGAGACAGTGCGAAACTGTTTCGAACGCCTTCCGGGGGTCAAGGAAAATGGCATCTACCTGGAAGCCTGTATCTAATATTTTTTGGGTCTATAGTTTTGCGCATTGTCATTGGTTTGCCACAGGATTTAGCGTAATGGATCAAATAACTCGTTTCTAGCCATCCAAGGTCCAGTGCCATTACTCTTTACATTACTGCAAGCGTCGCCCCTCGCTGACGACAGAAATACGAGTAGGCGTATGTGGCTTATGAGGAGCTGACCGACCGATGTACCCCATTCTTTTTTTAACTACCTACGCACAGTCACTGTGCTACCTGGACTGCCGGTGGCACTTCGGAACTCACGAGAGATTCCTTCTTCTGATTTTACGTGATTTTGTAAAACCACCGTCTGCAGCGCTCTACAGTCCCTGTTCTTCAGTACCTGAGGTCTACCAGATCAATCCTAAGGGCCCTGGTTCGATTCCCGGCTGGGTCGGAGATTTTCTCCGCTCAGGGGCTGGGTGTTGTGTTGTACTAATCATCATTATTTCACACTCATCGACGCGCAAGTTGCCGAAGTGGCGAGAAATCGAAAGACTTCCACCCGGCGAACGGTCTACCCGAAGAGAAGCCCTAGTGACACGACATTTACATTTTACCTGGTCTTGGTTTAGCTGCGGCTGTTACTTCGCGTTTGCACTTCGCAACGACATCACCAATAGTCGTGCGAAAAGAGCACTGTATAATCCTTGTTTTTAAGCAATCCTCGGCAATGCTTCTTTTTCTGTTTTGAACAGCGCCAAATCACAGTCTTGTCTTCCTTATTTTTCTCCGCTGTGGAAAAATGGAAATGTCGTCTGACTAAGGCCTCCCGTCGGGTAGACCGTTCGCCTGGTGCAAGTCTTTCGATTTGACACCACTTCGGCGACTTGCGCGTCAATGGGGATGAAATAATGATGATTAGGATACCAAAACGCCCAGTCCCTGCGCGGAGAAAATCTCCGACCCAGCCGGGAATCGAACCCCTAAGGGCCCCTTAGAATTGACATTCTGTCGCGCTGACCACTTTTTTAAATTCTCATTTTGTTCGTTGCGTTTGTTCGGCGTGGATGTCCCATGACACCCGTTCAAGTTCAGTGTTGAGCCGTTGACTCAGTTTTTTGTTACAGAGGGCAGCTAACCCTCTGACGGTACCCGCTGAGCTACCGTGACGGCGAGAGGGCGGACACTGTGTAAGAATAACCTTCATAATGGCAACTAGGCTTACCACGAATTGTCGTTGAAACTTCCATATCACAACTTCTGAGATGGTAATATCCAAGTAGCACGATGAGATGTCTACGAAGACTAGAGCGATACTAACAGGCAGACGGGACTGTGCGGGCGGAGTTCGGCCGAGTCCAGGGAACAGGTAGATCAAGGTGATTAGGACGGTCCAGCTGCAGGTAGGACGGGACACAATGGACGTAGGTACGAGGCGGAGAGTTCGCAGATTTCTAGTGGGGCAGTAAGTCCGCAGGGCGGAGAATTCATACATTCGCCTTAGAACAGTCGAAATGTCCCTGAAGGGTTTGTTACTTAAGTGCCATCCAATGACCAGTCCACAACGTTACTGAGCTCTCCTGATATATTCATTCTGCTCTTACTGCTAGTCTACCGGGAACTTCGCTTATACTGGCGGCTGCAGCTTTGGTGACATCTGATGGTCAGTTCCGAATGGCACAGAAGTGCCTGAGTGCATTTGATTAGAAGTGTAGTAGTTAATTTTCATCAGTGCTGCGGTGCTTTGTCCGTTGCATGGCGACAACTGAATTCAGTCAATACCCCTAATATTCTACTGTGATAGGTCAAGAGGCTAAGAAACGCTTAAGCAAGGGAGCCGGGTTTGATGACTACCTTGCCAGTCTAACACGGATTTCCCTTTGTTTCTCTAAATCACTGCAGGCACAGCCATTACAGTCCCCACAAGGAGGCCACGGCCGTTTACTTGCACCATCCTTGTGAGAAATCGGTTACAGCCTCGTCTTCAACTACCACGATGTCATCTGAGGAGAAACCCAAACAAGAATGGGGTGCCTCGTAGAAGCGGCTCGACAGCTTAGCTGGTGAAAGAGGAAATGCGTGACCGACTAATAAGTGTGTTGCCGAGCGAACAGTTGAGACCTTCAAGCGCGCAAGCAAATAGGGGCGTTCATTTATAAAGTACTGCTTGCCTGGAGAAAGGCAACACGCGGCGGCCGTGCAACCGGAGCGGTCACGCAAGAGCGCGGCGTGTAAGCGTCGGTGGCATGTTCAATTATCTGCGAGCTGTCGCGTCCCGCGGTAGACCGAGTCGCCTGGGAGTACAGCATCACGCAACAGTAGCCGGCCGGCGCTTTGTGAAATCTGCGGCAGCGGCGCTGTCCGGCGGACCAGCAGCCGAACGAAAACGGCGAGCAGGTGGACGGCGAGGTCATTACAGGCGGAGCACGGGCCAGGGACGTGGAAGGATGGGTAACCGAATCGGCTGTGTCCTTTCAAATGGAACCATTCCACCAATCGCTGTTTTAGAGAAATCGCCGAAATATCTATATTTGGGTGAACGGAGGAGGATTTGAACCGCCGTCCTCACGAATAGGACTCAATTGTTTTTAACTCTTGCGACCTCTTTTCGAGTAACAACAAGTCGGGTTGGTTGTGAGTGCTAGAGTTTTCTCCATATTAACATTAAAAGACTGGCAAGTGAGCGGGCACGAAAGAAAATTGTAATCTGTTACATTCCATTAGAACTACTGATAGCTTTGGGAGAGCCAGCCCTTACAAAACTCTACCATCTGGTGAGAAAGATGTATGAGACAGGCGAAATACCCTCAGACTTCAAGAAGAATATAATAATTCCATTCCCAAAGGAAGCAGGTGTTGACTGATGTGGAAATTACCGAACTATCAGTTTAATAAGTCACAGCTGCAAAATAATAACCAGAATTCTTTACAGACGAATGGAAAAACTGGTAGAAGCCGACCTCGGGGAACATCTGTTTGGATTCCGTAGAAACACATTGGAACACGTGAGGCAATACTGACCCTACGGCTTATCTTAGAAGCTAGATTAAGAAAAGGCAAACCTACATTTCTTGCATTTGTAGACTTAGAGAAAGTTTTTGACAATGTTGACTGGAATACTCTCTCTCAAATTCTAAAGGTGGCAGAGGTAAAATACTGGGAGCGAAAGGCTATTTACAATTTGTACGGAAACCAGATGTCAGTTATAAGAGTCGAAGGACATGAAAGAGAGGCAGTGGTTGGGAAGGGAGTGAGACAGGGTTGTAGCCTCTCCCCGATATTATTCAATCTGTATATCGAGCAAGCAGTAAAGGAAACAAAAGAAAAAGGATGTACTGCATGCTGCAGTACGTATTGGGAGATGAAGCAGCTGGCACAGGATAGAGTAGCATGGAGAGCTGCATCAAACCAGTCTCAGGACTGAAGACCACAACCACAACAACAACAACAACAACAACAACATCCAGTAGGATCGAGAAGGTTCCAGCAATTTTGACTTAATGTTTTTCCTAGTTTCCATTTACCAGTAACAACTGTCTGTAGGGGAAAGCGACTCGAAATCAAGGGCAACTCTGCTAACTTTATTCCTCTGACAAATAGACAAATATGTGAGGTCTGGAGGAACGACTCGCGCCAACTTGCTACCCCTCAGCGTTGTATTTCAAACAAAAACGACAATGTCTGCAGATGATCATTCCCTTATTTTATTGAAAAGCCCAATTTCTTGTGAAAAATCGTTTCTCGAAGAGGAAAAAAAAGGTGGTGGAATACGAGATAATTTACGTGCGAATCGTAGACAGCTCGGGAATGGATACGTATCCCACGTTAGTATGTACTGACTGCCGGGGAAAGACATTGTCTCCCTTCACATAATTAGAAAATTACGTACAGCGGTACAGTCATCCGAGTGAATAAATAGAAATAACAGGTCATATGAAGTTTTAAGTATACATAAAAAAGTTACTATTCTTATGACAGTATTCACGTAGCGTAAAATGTCAGTTTTATATTTTTCGTATACTTACTTCTCGATTTACTTTGGACGTTCAGTCCTTGCTACATTAAATAAAGACAGCTCAGGGTTCCATGTCGTGCTATGATGCCTCTTCCTACCGAACACGTGCATGCTCCCTACAAACCGCAACACTCGCTGGGGCTACCGGAGTATAACTCAGAATCCCTCACACGCGCACGGGAAAAGCACTCCCTAACTCTTCCAAAGCTTTCCATACAAGCGAAACATCTGTATCGGGGATCAGTCACTTCCGACAGGATATATTCAGCACTAAACACATCACCACCGCCCCAAAGGGCCTAATGCTCACCTTTTATTCTCGCGAAGAGTGCCAGCCAGCTGCTCGACTTCGCTTCAAGATATTACTCAACATTCAGCCCGCTCAGTCAACCAGTCTCAGCAGCAGAACTCAGAATTTCCATTGGTCGTCTCCTGCTCCCACTAATAGCACGTTCTGTAAGGTGCTGCTTCCCGCCAGCGCTTTCAGATGTTTCTTTCGAATGGTTGTTCGAAAACACCATTCGTAACAGGAAATCACAAGTCATTAACCTAGTCGGAGCCGACCACAGCTCGTTTAGGAGGATTACAGGATGACAGACTAATCATTCCCAAGCTGAACAAAGCCCATTTCTCCCGGATCCGGGAAACCGAATTTGATGTCCACAACAGCGAATAGGACGAGCACACATTCACCAGCAGGAAATGATATTTTACACTATTAACAATTTTTGTAAGCACACACCGATTTCCGGAAAACTTTAATTAATCTATGGTATATTCACCAGTTTACACATGTCCCCAAGTTTCTCGCCAACCCCCGTTAAACGTACAGTGGCATAGTCGAATTATATATGATGCTGTTGTATTACAGCGGGCAGCGTGAACTTGGAGTTGGCCGAATTTCCTTAACACTCTAGGCGATTCGGAGATTTGTGTCTCAGGAATATAACATACCAATATACAACACGAAAATATGCAGGGCACAATTTACACAATTACTAAGCAAATGACGACCACGACGACGAAGACGACTTTCATTCCCATCTTCAGATAAATGTCGATGCTGCATCGGAAATGCCAAAAGATCACAGACTGTAAAATCCATCACGAATGATTGTTTACCATGAGTGTTCTTTGATAAACCAGGAGAGTGAGCTTGAGCCATGACATATTTTTATTTGAAAATGTCTTTCCGTCTTTCCGAGATGATTAAATGGGTAGGGCAGATGACATGCAATGGTCAGTGAAAAATACACTCCTGGAAATGGAAAAAAGAACACATTGACACCGGTGTGTCAGACCCACCATACTTGCTCCGGACACTGCGAGAGGGCTGTACAAGCAATGATCACACGCACGGCACAGCGGACACACCAGGAACCGCGGTGTTGGCCGTCGAATGGCTCAAGTTGCGCAACATTTGTGCACCGCCGCCGTCAGTGTCAGCCAGTTTGCCGTGGCATACGGAGCTCCATCGCAGTCTCTAACACTGGTAGCATGCCGCGACAGCGTGGACGTGAACCGTCTCCATGAAGCTGGGCTACGGTCCCGCACACCGTTAGGCCGTCTTCCGCTCACGCCCCAACATCGTGCAGCCCGCCTCCAGTGGTGTCGCGACAGGCGTGAATAGAGGGACGAATGGCGACGTGTCGTCTTCAGCGATGAGAGTCGCTTCTGCCTTGGTGCCAATGATGGTCGTATGCGTGTTTGGTGCCGTGCAGGTGAGCGCCACAATCAGGACTGCATACGACCGAGGCACACAGGGCCAACACCTGGCATCATGGTGTGGGGAGCGATCTCCTACACTGGCCGTACACCTCTGGTGATCGTCGAGGGGACACTGAATAGTGCACGGTACATCCAAACCGTCATCGAACCCATCGTTCTACCATTCCTAGACCGGCAAGGGAACTTGCTGTTCCAACAGGACAATGCACGTCCGCATGTATCCCATGCCACCCAACGTGCTCTAGAAGGTGTAAGTCAACTACCCTGGCCAGCAAGATCTCCGGATCTGTCCCCCATTGAGCATGTATGGGACTGGATGAAGCGTCGTCTCACGCGGTCTGCACGTCCAGCACGAACGCTGGTCCAACTGAGGTGCCAGGTGGAAATGGCATGGCAAGCCGTTCCACAGGACTACATCCAGCATCTCTACGATCGTCGCCATGGGAGAATAGCAGCCTGCATTGCTGCGAAAGGTGGATATACACTGTACTAGTGCCGACATTGTGCATGCTCTGTTGCCTGTGTCTATGTGCCTGTGGTTCTGTCAGTGTGATCATGTGATGTATCTGACCCCAGGAATGTGTCAATAAAGTTTCCCCTTCCTGGGACAATGAATTCACGGTGTTCTTATTTCAATTTCCAGGAGTGTAAATCACGTTATGTATCAACTACGGAAACAAGAGGCACAACTCGACAAACATCTCAACGTTCCACAGCTAACTCGAATAGCTCTAAGAAACCTGATCTGATTACTCTGTATCAGATTGTTTCCGTCTATGGAGAAGGAAGGAGCGGAAATTACATTTAATATTTCGTAAACGTCGAGGCATTATTGATGAAGGAATGGAGAACTTTCGGACAAGAAATAAAAGAAAATAAACGGCAAGAGGGAAGTAAGGAAAGGAGCCACTTTGAATAACCCAACCCAGCATTCACTTAAGCCATTTAGAGAAACTACGATAAACCTAGTGTGAAGACAGCCGGCCGGGAACTGAATCTCGCTCTTTTCTGAGTCCATCCTCGTAACCGCTATGCTTTATTGCACAGTTTTACTGTCGAACTCAGAACTCCTAACTAAACTGAAGACACAACTGATATTGTCAAAAGGTACTATCCATCAATCAGCTGTCGTTATCAAAAAGTAAACGGCCGTTTTCTCCATGAGGCACTCTAGATGTCATCATTTTTGTATCCTCTGAGTGAGTAGTATCGGCGTAAGACGCACAGCGTTTTATATTTGTTTGCGACATTCTGTCGTCACCTGATGATAGCCTAAGAAACCGAAAGCTGGTTCGTAGCCAAATAAATGTAATTTTGGTGAAGTTACGCGAAATGTTTCATGTTTTTATAGCATTTTAATTATCAACTCAAGAAAAATAATATTTTGTTTGTTTGTAAATATACGTCTACAGTCGCCATACACGTTGAAATATATATATGGTTCAAATGGCTCTGAGCACTATGGGACTTAAGTGCTGAGGTTATAAGTCCCCTAGAACTTAGAACTGCTTAAAACTAACTAACCTAAGGACATCACACACATCCATACCCGAAGCAGGATTCGAACCTTCGACCGTAGCGGTCGCGCGGTTCCAGACTGTAGCGCCTAGAACAGCTCGACCACCCCGGCCGGCCACGTTGAAATCCCTGCGCCGTAGTACCGTAGAATGCTGTTAGATGATCAGGAACAAAACGTCGCAGCTTACTGATAAAATGTAATATCAGGCTGTAATTTGTTTTCTGCGTTTGAATAGGAACAATGCTGAGCGATTCATGATGAGGTGGTGGAAGGGTACGGCAACATCGTACGACACAATGGCCAGGTCGCGCTAACGCTTGCAGCATGGTAAGATATGTCTGAATGACTCGTGTAAGTCGTGATCCCTCCATGAGGACTACTGCAAGCCGCTTGTAAGTCGGCCTGTGTTCGGCGGCGCTCGGCGTGGGACGGCCTTCTGGAGTGCCGGTCGCCCGTGGCAGTGGCCGCGGCTCAGGATGTCGGCGAGTGAGTGGGCCCTCCGCTAAGTGGCAGACTCGCAGCCCGCTAACTGCATTAACATCTTCTGCGGCCGCTGCTCCTCTGCCACACACTGCAGCCAGCGGTCTTACGACCAAGTGGGGCGATACTCAGGCTTAGTCCACGCCTGTCCAACAATCAACCAACGCTTTAGCAGTCCGTCCTTTCTTCTTTATCTATCGGAGATGAAATGCGTTAGGTACGTCAGAGTGGGCATGAGAGAAAAGCTGTCAAAGCTTGTTTTGCAAGTAACTAAGGCACTGTTTTGTTGTTGTTGTGGTCTACAGTCTGGTTTAACCGGTAGTCTATCCTGTGCTAAGCCTCTTCATCTCTGTATAACTAATGCAACTTACAACCATCTCAACCTGTTTAATGTAGTCAAGCCTTCCGGTCCCTCTACAATTTTAATACCTTCCACCTCCCTCTATTACGAAATTGAAGCTTTCTCGATGCCTCGGCATGCGTCATACCAACGGAGCCCCTATTTTCGTCAACTCAGGGAAACAAACAAGTGGATCAAGTAATACCAGGGACTGGGTAAAGTAGTGATGACAGCCATGATAATGAACCACAGGTGAGCAGAACATGTAGCGAGACGAATGGATGGCAGATCGTCCTCCAAGGGAAATGGAAGATACAGGAGGACAATCTGATACGAGGTAGATGGTTCACGATAGAAAATACGCTGTAGCGATATGGATACGTATCGCTGCAATGTCTAGAGGAGGCCTTAGTCCAACTGTGAATCTTAAGAGACTGATAATGAAGTTGACGGTCAATATAAAGATGTAGCTTCTTAGATTTTCTCCTGATTGGTTAGCTATATCTGACACAAACACTTAGGTGATAAAAATCATGTGACAGCTCCTAATACTGTGTCGCAACAGGCCGTTGTCGCCGAGCGGTTCTCGGCGCTTCAGTCCGGAACTGCGAGAACCGCTACGGTCGCAGGTTCGAATCCTGCCTGGGGAATGGATGTGTGTGATGTCCTTAGGTTAGTTGGGTTTAAGTAGTTCTAAGTTTAGGGGACTGATGACCTCAGATATTAAGTCCCACAGTGCTCAGAGCGATTTGAACCATTTGAACTGTTTGGCACCTCCTTGTGCCCTGCGTATTACAGCAGCTCGACGTGACAAGTCGTCGGAAGTTCCCTGAAAAAATAGTGCGCCACGCTGCCTCTATAGCGGTACATAATTCCGAAAATGTTGCCGGTGCAGGAGTTTGTGCACGAACTGGCTTCTCGATTATGGCTTATAAATGTTCGACGTGACTCGTGTCGTGCGATATGAGTGGCCAAATTATTTCCTCGAATTGTCCCGAACGTTCCTCAAACTAATCCCGAACAACTGCGGTCCGGTGTCATGGCGCATTGTCATCCATAAAAGTTTCACCGTTGTTTGGGAACATGAAGTCCATGAATGGATACCAGCAGTCTCCAAGTAGCCGAACATTATCATTTCCAGTCAATCGTTGGTTCAGTTCGACCAGAGAACCCAGTGGACATTACAGAGCCATCAACAGGTTGCACAGTGAGTTCTTGACAACGTGGCTCCATGGCTTCGTACTGTCTGTTCCGCACTCGATCAGTTCTTACCATATGCAATCGGGACTCATTTGACCAACCATGGTTTTCCAGTAGTCTGGGGTCCAACCGATATGATAACAAGCTCAAGATAGACGCTACAGGCGATATCATGCTGTTTGCAAAAGCAGTCGCGTCGGTCATCTGCTGACATAGCCCGTTAACGCCAGATTTCATTGCACTGTCCTAACGGATATGTTCGTTGTTAAGTCAGATATTGATCTATGCGGCTGCTTCAAGCAGTGTTGCTTGTTTGTTGGAACTCACAACTCTAAGCAAACGCCACTGCTTTCGGTCGTCACGTGAAGCCCGTCGGCCACTTCGTTGCCCGTGGTGAGACGTAACGCCTGAAATGTGGTATTCTCGGCACACTCTTGACACTGTGAATCTCTGAATGTTGAATTCCCTAACTATTTCCGAAATGGAATGTCCCATTCGTGTAGCTCCTGTTACTATTCCGCTTTCGAAGTCTTAATTCCCCGTCGTTCGATCACAATCACAACCGAAACCTTTTTACATGATAATGATCGAAGCAGAAGAAATGAAGTAAAATTTGTGCGACGGCCGGGACTCGAACCCGGTTCTTCTTGCTTTCTAGGCATAAATTCTAACCATTACACCACCGCAGTACAATGGCTAATATTGCTACACGAACTACCCAAGCTGAGTGCCCTCCCCAACACAAACTTCAATTCATATCTTCTGCTTATTTTCCCTTACATTGTCACTACTGCCAGGGATCTCAGACATTAGAATAGCACCCCAGCATTGGACGTAATGGGGAAGTCCTGTACCATAGGAGATGTCATAGATCTTATAATTAATTATAAGATCTTTTTACACGAATCGTCTGAGTACAAATGACAGATCCGCCAATGCACTGCCCTTTTGTACCTTGCGTAAGCGGTATTACCGCCATCTGTATACGTGCATATCGCTATCCCATGACATTTGTCACCTGAGAGTACTATCTTCATCAATTTCTTTATTGCATATGCACTTCGAAGGAGTGGATTCAAATCACTGTCAGGCCATCTAGATGAGCGTTCCACTGATTTTCTAAACCACCCAAAGCGAATACGGGGATTCCTTTGAAAGGAACGCAACTGGTTTCCAACTTATGCTCTTTCACTGTGAGCTTTTTCTCCGTCTTTAATGACTTTTTCGCTAATGGGCCAATTAATGCCTTTCTGTCTTTTCATTTCCTTGTTCCTAAACCTAATGAGGACATACTCAATCTGTAAATGAGACCGCACAGTTTTCACAAACAGTTCGATCTTCTCGATCAGAAGTTTTGCAAGCTCGCGAAGTATTATTTCTAAATCATCGATAAAACCAGTTGTTACTTTGTTCTTTAGCGTAATTGAACTCGCAGAAATAGTCTCCGGCACTGCGCCTGTATTAGCATCCACACGGACACGCACCTGCACCTGCACCAGCGTTTGTGCTTGTAAATGCACGTGTGAACCTCCACGTACGGCTCTAACGCTTGAGATATTAAGCGTTGGCGACAAGCAGGCTTGCAGGACAGGACAGAGTTGATGAACTGATTTACTCCTCCAGTAAATCAGCCAGCGTGACCTTGCAGCCTCCCTCCCCCCTCCCCCGCATAGCTCCCGCCTGATAAGCATCGCACTTGGCTGAGCGGTATTCAAGGCAAGGCCTAGCGAGGGCCTTGTACGAGATCTGCTTAGTCTTTACGACGTGTTCCACCAGGTACAACGCACCTGACGTTTGTTCTTAATCATCTATGCTTGCACTATCCAACTGCAATCCAACCGACATGTAAATTTCGAAACTTCATATGTTCCCTTGTCGCGAAAAACAATGGCGCGACCAATCTGAGGAACAACGTATGATGGAATCGGAAGAATCTCTTGTGAAAATTGTGTAAAATATTTATTCTGAATGTATCGAAAGAATTGTAGGAAGACGATCCCGAAGTACAACCACTATTACCATGTCCTGATCGTCGAGATAGGCATGGTATCAGCGCAAACTGCGATGAATACTTATGACCGTCGTATCTGAGAATAAGTAATAAATCATACTGAGCTACATTTATAATTTCAAACTCACGTCAAGCACATGGTGGAATTATGCACACATTATTGTCATTCGAGTATCTTGCATCTTAAGCGTGATTTACACTACGAACGAATGATTGAAAGAGCGTTCGGATATATTTACTAAACTGGCCAATAAGCACGGAGATCCAGAAGAGTCTGCGTGTTTATTTGTCAATTTGCCTGCCTAGTATAGTATGCTGTAACGAGATCAGAACGCTCGTTTATTCGTCCCTTAGTCGTATTTCTAGTTTTAAAGATATTTTTGTGAACTAATGTATAACGCGGTTATTTAAACCACGAGTCTCGTACACCGTGCTCCGACCGGAGGTAGCGAATCGCCCCTCCGAGAGAGGTGTCGGATGGTCGAACTGGTTTGCATTTTCCTGGAGGCAGGAGGAGCAGGTTCCCCGTGTCAACTGACGTCTTACACGCTTTGTTTCAGTACAGCAAATAAAATATATCCACATAACACCAAAGCGAGAATGCGGCGGTAAAAAAAAAAGTTTTCGGTATCACGGGTACTAAAAACAGCCAAGCTTGACCTAACATAAATACAAATATTATTGGTAAATATTACACCGCAGCTTACGCTTCTCAGAAGACCAATTGGTGTGTGTCTAATATTACATTCTGCAGGAATTATTTAACCCCTAGTTGAGTTTAATTACTGCAACACCGTCGTATGTCGTTAACATATATTGCGATTTGCAAGAGAAAGCTTCACTATTTCCTGAACAGTTGCAGTGATACTGATTACAGAAAGACAAATGAAATATGAAAAGCGTGCATAGAAAGTCACTAGGTGCAAAGTGGCACTTCCTCGTCTATCTGCCTTTCTTTTGAAGTTCCTCCTTCAGAGAAGAAGAATAGAGTCACGTTTATTAAGAAGTTTTAGAATGGTACGAACTACTTTCGTGGCGTATCCTGCTCGGAGGAAATAGCCGCGAGTTCCCTGTTACAAGTGCTCATTTGTCATTAAGAAATTTTGATACAACTTTATAATGTCGTACTTTCTGTTAATAAGAAATTCAGAAAAAATGTATTCCTATGTTTTACTAACATCTGTGATCTTACTATGTATATTTTCTTTCCCTTATATTTCTAGGAATATGTCTCAATTTGTGACACCCCGGTCGCGTTGCTTTCCTCGCACCTGTTAACCCGCACGCCGCTTATGGGGAACCTACGTGTTACAATATAAATTTGATAACAACTACTCAAAAAAGCCGAAATCTTCAAATTCGTGAGAACAAGGTATGACTGACAAAATACGACTTACTAAAACACAATCAGCTTACAAGAGCAGCCTCGCCAGCAAAAATAATAAAAAAGCACATTGGGATGACATGACACGACAGTTTCAGACTGATGAAAGATCAAGGTTTTTGCCTGTACCAGAAAAGCTGAAGCTGTGGTACACTAGCTTGAAGAGATAACTTGGGAGGTAGATCGAAATATTCACAAAAAAAGGACGTGAAATTTTTGGAAGAAGTACATGAAAAGGTAGTAAGGAATGAAATGACTGATCGCCTTCTGCCACTGCTTCCGGGCAGCAGACTGACAGAAAAGGGTTGAGTCCCAAGTTTGGAACTCAAATATAAATGTAGGTGGTAACAAAAATGTGCAAAAATGTAAAGCGTAGAGAGATTAAGGTATGACATGCGTAGGAGGGAAGTATGTTTCAAAGACAAAATCAAGTCTGCCAATAGACAGACACGTACAGGATGAGGAAGAAAGGTACAGACAGTTTGACAAGGAGGTGTACGCCGTAATTTTAAATGTAACGTCCGCAGCGACATCCCTGGTACTGGTCATGAATCTGTAATCAAAGACCTTTTGCACAGTGTACAAATAAAGAGTATGAGAGCTGATGTTTTTGTTTTGTTGATTGCAGATTCAAATGAGTGCAAAATATCTGAAGCGTCACGAAGCAGTGCTACATTTAAATCTTCCAGAGGGACCAAAGATTTCAGATGGAACTGCTGCTAAAATCCTTAGAAAGTCAAAGAAATTCGTTCTGAAGTGGCTCAAACGATATTAAAGGTTAGAAACGTTGATTATTTACTGGAGAGAGGGCTAATGTGCTAAGCAATAATCGATAATGGCGGCAATTGGATTAACTTTTAGGTAATACTGCAATTAGTAACAACATGTATTTTTATGTAAACATATATTTATAGTAGTGTCTTTTATTTCATATAGATAACGGTGTACACTTTTATGTGGAGATAACTGTACATTACTTAATTTCGTTCATGGTAATCGATGTTTTTGGAGAGCCTACAAGTGCGTCATTTATTGTTTCAAGCGTAGCGCAACACGTTTTGAGACTGTATTCTCATTTACAAGCACATTTGTTTACATAAATATTTTTTGTGAGTTTGTATGTGTGATTTTATGGTTCTCTCGCATTGTCACCAAACAACTGCACGGAAAGAGGGGTAGAAAAGTCAGACATGCAATCGCCCCAAAAGTATTTGTGTAAACAAATGCAGCTGAAAATGGGAATATGTTCTTGAAACGCGTTGGGCTAACCACGAAAAAATTAGTAACTTGAGCAAGTTTTTGATGATATAGATCAGAAAGGAACAGATAAAGAGGACGAAGGATTGGTGAGAAGGACATGTCTGAGAACTAAAATTAACGGAGCTTACGGAGGTACTAACTACAAAAAGAAAACTTGACGGAGTGAGGAGAAGCCTGCGTTGGGGCACGGCGGACTGTGCTTCCTGCCGCGCAGTGTACGACGAGCAAGCGGTCCGTCGGTTGCACGCCTTCGCAGCCGCCGCTGCCGCCGCCGCTGTCTCCGTTATCTCGCCAGAACCAACAGACTCCAGCTGCTAAGCTCGCTGCCTCGCGCGGGGTTTAAATTCCGGGCCCGGCGTGTGCACACAGCATCCAGCCTAACCGAGACAGCCACAAATTGCGTAAGCGGGCAGGCTCGGCATTCGCCCGGAGATAAAACGGAGCTCTGTGGGACCACCTACACTGCACACGCCTGCTTTGCTTTTGTTCGGCTGTAAAGCGCTGCTCGATCTTTTTTGCTCACGCTACTGGGCATGCCATTTGGCCAAAGGTCAAAGGGAGCGCTTACTGGGAATTTCACATCCGTAAACGGGCACTGCATTTCTGGTGTCACAGCTCACGGTGGAGAGTTGCTTAAAACGAATTATTCAACCATCTCTCATCGACTTTGCTACAGTCAGTGCTGTTTATTACGGATCGCCTGCAAGAATAATGACGTTGCGGTTGTTATGTTCCAAATTATGAGCAAAAACTCTGTTTTTATTAAAGTTATCGAAATGTAAAACAGTCAAGTAAGCTCTCGTCCATTTAGGGCAACAACAGGACGGTTAACGAAATAAATAAAATAGTAATAATATTGAGCATGTGTGTTCTTCTGACTATGAAAATAATACTTATGACGAAAAAACTTCTGTAACTTCCCGTAAGCAATAAGTAATCCGACCTCAGATGTTAAGTCCCATAGTGCTCAGAGCCATTTGAACCATTTGAACCAACAAGTGGATACAAAGCGTTCGTTGAGTCTATTTTGCTTCTTATAAAATGTAAACATCCTGTTCGAAATTTGCAATTAGATGCATTACGCTCTGTGATCTTTATCAGTCCACATTCTAATATCTTCACGGATCACTATTTTCCTCACTGAAACTTTATTTATCATTAGCATGCGATAGGTTGGGTGCCCATTACATTTAACAGTCTTCCTTACTTCCCTCCTGTATATCGCCCAAAAATGTTTACTGTAATTTGGCTCTGAGCTATTTATGTTTCAGGCTTTAAGAATGAAATTTTGATTCATCTACTGTGTCGTATGTTCCTGATGTGTGAGACAGAGAGGTTTGATGTGTCACGTGGAACTCAGGCCGACATTCTCGTTACCACAAACTGTGCACCACGACCTGAAGAGTGTTATGACATCCACATGAGTACGAAAAGAAATCCTTTAAATTTCGGTTACACGATAGATGACGGAAAGCTAAAATCTGTCAGTTCAATTAAATACTTACGAATTACAGTTCCGGACAACTTAAATTGGAACGATCACATAGACAATGTCGTGGCTAAGTCGAACCAAGTTATTGCCACAACATTTTAAAGATGCAACATATCCACTTTAGAGATTGCCAACACTAGTCAGACCTCTTCAGGAATACCGATGTGCGATATGGCATTTTTTGGGGGGTTGGGATTGTTTGGCAAAGGAGACCAGACAGCGAGGTCATCGGTCTCATTGGATTAGGTAGAGAAGGGGAAGGAAGTCGGCCGTGCCCTTTCAAAGGAACCATCCTGGCATTTGCCTGGAGTGATTTAGGGAAATCACGGAAAACCTAAATCAGGATGGCCGGGCGCGGGATTGAACCGTCGTCCTCCCGAATGCGAGTCCAGTGTCTAACCACTGCGCCACCTCGCTCGGTAATATGGCATCTTTGTCAGATGGGCTTGACGGAGAATGTTTCAAAAATTCAAAAAAGTGCAGCTCGTTTTGCGTTATCGCGAAAGAGAGTGTCACAAATGTGATACGTGAGCTGGGACGGTAATCACTAAAACAAAGGCATTTTTCGTTGCGAAGAGGTCTTCACACAATTTCAACCACCAACGTTCTTCGGCCGTGAAAATATTTGGTTGACGTCCCCCTACACAGAAAGAAATGATCATCGTAATAAAATGAGAGAAATGAGAGCTCGCACGGAAAGATTTAAACTTTCGTTTCTTACGCACGCAGTTCGAGCATGTGGTGGCAGAGAAATACTGTGAAAATGGTTTAGTGATCCCTCTGCCAAGGACTTCAGTGTGAATTGCAGAGAAGTCGTGTAGATGCAGCTGTTTCCGGGGACCCTGTATATGACACGCCAACAGCACTCTTTGTTTACTGTCCATTTATCCCTGCCGTAAATTGTTTGGTGTCAGACGCGTGCAAGCAGAATCTTATATTATTGTGTAAAACAGATCAAATGAAAAGGACCAGATACGGAGAATCGAGTTGCGAGTCTTTTAAGCATTGCGAAGTCCAGCAGCGTTGCGCAGAGGTCTGGATAGCGGCTGCGTTTCTGTACCCCCACACCCTCGGGTCGGCTGCTTACTGAGCGCCTGTAATAGGCAGTACGGCGTTCGCAGCGGGCGGCCGAGAGCGTAGCACAGGTGTCCGACTGCGCGGGCGACGCGACGCCGTGAATCACGCAGCCAGGCCGCTATCTATCGGCACCTGCCCGCGCAGGCGCCACCCAGCGCCGCGCTCGTTTAATAGCGTGTCTGCCTCGCGTGGCTCTTGCGACCCTGTCACCACTCCCGTGTAACTACTCGGCTCGCCTGCGCATGCGCTGTTCAGGCGTGCGTAAACAATGTCGCCGCTCGCCAACACCGAACATCTACTTTACGTTTATTGGCCCATTACTCGGGGAACTTAAAGAGCTTAACGACCCGACGACGCGCGGGTCACCAGGGAAGCAGGGCTGGGGCAACGGGTAAGTTCGGTGGAGGAAATCGGACGTGGCTTTTACAGAGAAATTACCACGATATTCGCCAGAAGTGTTTTAGAGAACCTACAGCAAAACATAAATTAAACACGAAATATTTATTCGCCAATATCATACCAGTGACCGTCAATAAATGCACTACTGGCCACTGAAGTTGCTACACCAAGAAGTAATGCAGATGATAAACGGGTATTCATTGGACAAATATATTATACTAGAACTGACATGTGATTACATTTTCACGCAATTACGGTGCATAGATCTGAGAAATCAGTACCCAGAACAACCTTCTCTGGTCGTAATAACGGCCTTGATACGCCTGGGCATTGAGTCAAACAGAGCTTGGATGGCGTGTACAGGTACAGCTGCCCATGCAGCTTCAACACGATACCACAGTTCATCAAGTGTAGTGACTGGCGCTTGTGACGAGCCAGTTGCTCGGCCACCATTGACCAGACGTTTTCAATTGGTGAGAGATCTGGAGAATGTGAAGGCCAGGGCAGCAGTCGAACATTTTCTGTATCGAGAAAGGCCCGTACAGAACCTGCAACATGCAGTCGTGCATTATCCTGCTGAAATGTAGGATTTTGCAGGGATCGAATGAAGGGTAGACCCTCGGGTCGTAACACACCTGAAATGTAACGTCCACTGTTCAAAGTGCCGTCAATGCGAACAAGAGGTGACCGAGAAGTGTAACCAATGGCACCCCATACCATCACGCCGGGTGGTACGCCAGTATGGCGATGACGAATACACGCTTCCAATGTGCGTTCACCGCGATGTCGCCAAACACGGAGCGACCATCATGATGCTGTAAACGGAACCTGGATTCATCCGAAAATATGACGTTTGGCCATTCGTGCACCCAGGTTCGTCGTTGAGCGCACAATGGCAGGCGCTCCTGTCTTGCAGCGTCAAGGGTAACCGGAGCCATGGTGTCCGAGCTGGTAGTCCATGCTGCTGCAAACGTCGTCGAACTGTTCGTGGAGATGGTTGTTGTCTTACAAACGTCCCCATCTGTTGACTCAGGGATCCAGACGTGGCTGCACGATCCGTTACAGCCATGCGGATAAGATGCCTGTCACCTCGACTGCTAGTGATACGAGGCCGTTGCGATCCAGCACGGCGTCCATATTACCCTCCTGAACCCATCTATTCCATATTCTGCTAACAGTTATTGGATCACGACCAACGCGAGCAGCAATGTCGCGGTACGATAAGCCGCAATCGCGATAGACTACAATCCGACCTATATCAAAGTCGGAAACGTGATGTTACGCATTTCTCCTCCTTACACGAGCCATCAAACCACGTTTCACCAGGCAACAGCGGTCAAATGGCTCTGAGCACTATGGGACTCAACTGCTGTGGTCATCAGTCCCCTAGAACTTAGAATTACGTAAACCTAACTAACCTAAGGACATCACACACATCCATGCCCGAGGCAGGATTCGAACCTGCGACCGTAGCAGTCGCACGGTTCCGGACTGCGCGCGTAGAACCGCGAGACCACGGAGGCCGGCAACATCGGTCAACTGCTGTTTGTGTATGAGATATCGGTTGGATACTTTCCTCATGTCAGCACGTTGTAGGTGTCGCCACCGGCGCCAACCTTGTGTGAATGCTCTGAAAAGGTAATCATTTGCATATCACAGCATCTGCTTCCTGTCGGTTAAATTTCGCTTCTGTAGCACATCATCTTCGTGGTGTAGGAATTTTAATGGCCAGTAGTGTATGTCCTACCTATATGTAACAAACGAGTACCGTTGGTGACAAACAGACGATGACATATGGAAGTTTCAGTCTGGCCGTAGTTCGTGCACAGATAGCCGAATCAGCTAAGGTGACTAAGCGGGAAATCTGGATTCGAATAGCGGTCCAAAACAAATTTTCCTTGTCGTCATTCCAATATACAGATGATGGTGGTTCTTATTCGCAATTATGAATACATTTCCTGTACCTAAATTGCAATTGGCGGCCGTCTATCCTAACTCCACTCGCCCTGAATACGAGTCAGGTGTTTCAGTCACTGCTTTGGTCGCCTTTCTAATACCATCTCAAATATGGATAGCTTTTTCTTCGTATCATATCCCGTATGTCACTGTACAAACAAGTCGGCAGTAAACTGTATACCACGATGGTAGCATTTCTTTAAGTTATGGCCTCAAATGCCGGCCGCGGTGGTCTCGCGGTTCTAGGCGCGCAGTCCGGAACCGTGCGACTGCTACGGTCGAAGGTTCGAATCCTGCCTCGGGCATGGATGTGTGTGATGTCCTTAGGTTAGTTAGGTTTAAGTAGTTCTAAGTTCTAGGGGACTAATGGCCACAGCAGTTGAGTCCCATAGTGCTCAGAGCCATTTTATGGCCTCAAATCTAAATTCCACTTGATGTGCTTGGAAAATAGTGCTTGCAGTTAATAACAGAAACGAATTTCCTGCATAAGTACGCTAATGTAAATAATCTTGTAAGTAATAAATTTATTTATTACGCCATTTCCAATTAATATAGGAGGAACATAAAGAACGACAGACATTTCTTGTGTAACATCAAGCAACAAAGGATAAAAAATAAAAACAATGCTGGCCTGTCGCTGTCATATTGAAATTACGTCGTCTGTCTTGAGATAGCGTGAGGGTAGTTATTACTCGTAGCACAGCCGTCATAGGGGCAGGCTCTGCGAGGATTGGAAACTGAATAGGGAGTCCATATGCTAATATGACAGATAATATGTAACTGATAAAATAATCGAACTTACAAGCATGTGCTCTCCCTACGTACTCTATAACACATAAGCGTATTTATTCCCTGTGCTGTTTACAGTTGACTTTGACATTGTGCATCTTTCTGACGCAATTGTATTCCATTGTTACTCTTGCTGTTAATCCCTGCTGTGCTGGAAAATGTCCTTGTGCCGAAACCGGCCAATTATTAAGAAATTCTTAACAGCAAGTTGGAGTGATGTCGTTTCCAATGTCGGAAGAAACGTGAATGTTGTCAGCTGTTCGTATTCCATGTAGCAAAGATATTTGCATTTGGGTATTTAGTTGCAGTGAACGTCGTCAAACCCAAACAAAGCAGTGCTATGTGAAATGACAATACCTGTGACTGCGTCGCAACCAATGCAAGACAAGGGTATGGATTCCTAACTCTTCTCCACCGCCCCAACGCCTGCTCTTTTGTAACCCGAAACACCTTCCACAAGAAGAAACGGCCTATCCACTTATTGTATAGAACCGCAGAGGAGAGGAGGGAAGGTGTGAAGTGTGAGCCTGCATTTAGCGAACTACAGACACAATTGTTAACACGGTTTTATGTGCATGACTTAAAGCCAAGAGCCTACGACGGCGAACGTGGCACCTAAGAGGAAAGACCCATCACGCTTCGTCAAACACTTGCCGCTGAAATCAGCGGCTGTCGGGTGGGGCATATTTATTACCGCTTAGTCGTAATTTGCAGAGTGGCTTTACGTGTTTGTTTCACAATAAGGAGAAAATGAGGACCAGGTGTCGGTCCGCGCAGTATGTCGGCGCCACCGTTACGACACTGCGCGACACGACAGACTGCACGTTTCATTGCCGCGTACAAAGAAGGCATACGCGGAATGTTCCCGCATGGGAGGCCAAAAGCTTCGAAATGTCCTAGCCACTAGTAAGATGGCCAAGTCAGAAGACATTTCACTATACGTGGTTCTCTGGAGTCTAAGGAATGGTAGTTGTCACCGCTGAGACCACATACTTTTCTTCATGAGAAAATTCGATCAGACTAATAATTCGTTGGGCTATTATTAGCAATCTGGTGTACCTAACATTCGCCGTTTCTCTTCGCGCATTACATGTTCAGTTTTTAATTTCAAAATGCACCATTGGTAATAATTTTTTTTGCACTAAGTGAAACTTGCTTGTTCCCGTGTTATAGAGACAGGTCTCCATATTTTGCTAAAGCTTTAGCCCATTACGTCCATATTCAAGAGTACTTTTACCATACAGATACTCTAGGATAATAAAGTGAGTACCTTCTCTAACAACAGACCAAACGCTCTGCCCATCACGGACATGTACATGTTTGTAAAAAGCCGTTAGTGCTAACATTTAGGGAAATAAAAATGTGTAATGCACATGGCATAACACTCGTACATCACAAGTTCCTGTTGCACGGTAGAAGGTAACACACACGATGTGATTAAAAGCATTAGAAGAGATTTTATGCAGGCGGGTCCGCGTCTCGCGATGGCAACATTCATGTTTCTTGGCTCTGAGCACTATGTGACTTAACTTCTGAGGTCATCAGTCCCCTAGAACTGAGAACTACTTAAACCTAACTAGCCTAAGGACATCACATACATCCATGACCGAGGCAGGATTCGAACGTGGGATCGTAGCGGTCGCGCGGTTCCAGACTGTAGCCCCTAGAACCGCTCGGCTGCTAAGTGTTTCTTCTCACATTGAAACGACATCACTTTAACCAGTTGTTAAGTGTTCTTTAATAAGTGAGCCGTATCGGTCCAAGGTGGTGATCAGTTCCGCATTACATAGCAGTGTCCGAATACTTTTGGTGCAATAGTGTATAGCAAATTAACGACAGAACATAAGAATTGTGTACTAGTCAGAAAAGGAAGATGTTGTATCAGATTATCAGAAACAGAAACTGAGTCTCCTGACAATGGCACGATGGTGAACAATCTTTCCATTTTTGGAGATATTAGTAAATAATAATCTTTTGAAATGTTTACTTTTATGTACGGTGATGTCGTCTGCAACATAAAGACATTTGCTTCAGTGTTTTCTTGAATAACCTGCACTCCTTCTATATACTTGGTGTGGACAAGAAATGTTTACTGTGATAAGGAACTGAAATATGTCAGGATAAAATAAACACCGTGATTAGTTGTAAACGCCAGCTATTTGCGTCAACATCAGCTCAGTTATACGTCTCACAAGGCAACTTACGCTATAATGCAAAATCGCATTACAGGTATTATAGGGATGAAATCGCCAGCTTAGCACTGGAGGCATACCGTTACTGGTTATTCTCCAGTCTGTCAATGTCCTCCGGAGTGTGTTATGGAGGGAGAGAGTGAGAGAAGAGATAGAGGAGAGGGGAAAAGAAGAGTGACAACGTTGCTGTAATTCAACAGTGGGATATACACGTTCGTTAAAACAGATGTCTCCTTCGTGCTACCGTAGCTGAGTAGGCCAGATGGCGGTGCAATGTTCCATCCACCTCCTTCTTCCCCGTAGCCATCAACAACATAAACACATAAGGACGTTCTACACTCGGCATAGCTGCACATACAACAATTAGTTCAGACAGAGACCCTGCAATCTCACTCCTTTAGGAAAGATGTCAGTGAAGGTGTGGAGCGGAACCCTCAAAATACATTTCGCGTAATGAATGCGCTATTAAAAATACACGATCACAAAGCCTACATTACCATCACCGTGCATAAAAAGCGGTCTTGAGCCTACAGGCGCACACAGTTGCTGATAGTGTTACTATCTCAGGCAGAAATGCTGTCCGAAATGCTGGTCGCAGTTTGGAATCAAGTCTATCCATTCAACCACACATTTGCGTTGGATCCTGTAGATACATCTTTTAATGGTTACTGTCACTGGTGAATCATATTCGTGCCACTCTCATATCTCGAAATATGTCAGCTTTTTTTTTTTCGAACCTATCTGCTAAGGATCCCATACATCAAGAACTCCAGTAGAATCAGTGTTCGAGTCCCGGAAAGGGCACATCCATTTTTAATATCCTGTCAATTCCATGCACCTCTGGTGGTTTAATTGTGTTCGGGGGGGTTACACTTCAGCTTTCCGCCCAGGAGGACCAGGGTTCGAGTCCCGGAGATGGTACTGCCAATTTTAATTTCCCCTCAATTCGCGGGTGGGGGTGGGAGATGGGATGGAGTGAGATGCCATCACAGCCCTGGGACAAAGAAATTCCCTCCAATATTCGAAATTCTCGCTAAAATTCGAAATTCCCTTCAAAATCCGAAATTACCGCCAATAGTGTAGGTTGGGGGTAGGCGGGTGGAGGAGGGGTTGTGCGGATGGGGAGGAGGAGGAGGGGCCTGTAGCACATGTGCAGCTGAGAAAACACGTGACGTTATCCAGGGGCGGGGGTGGGCGTGGTCGGGGGTGGGATTTGGGGGGGGGGGGATGGGCGGAAGTGGGCGGGAGCGATTAATTGATCAATTTAATTAATTTGCATATCAATTCGATATCAGAAGTGGAGTACAACCCCACCACCCTACTACTTCGAGCGACAGGGGTAGGGTAGTGGAATATCGAGACAACACTGTAACGATCCGTGCTACTGCTGCTCGCTTTGGTCAGGATTCCTCACCTATCACGCAAATATGGAGTTGAAGGGACTAGGAGGGCTGAACACAATGGCATACAGGGTCAGAGCGATCGCAGGCGACTAACGACCGAGCGGACACACTTATTGTTTGCTTGGAAGTGTAGGAGCTTTCAGTCACGTACTTTGAACCAAGAAATGTGCTTGTTTGCACAAGGGGAGTGAGACGACGTCTAGAGTATTAGTGAGTGTCAGCAAAGCGAGCACTTTGGCGGCTTCAGTCGATGCGGCAGCAGGAAGGCGCATTGACAACGGTACATCCAAGGACAATACTACGTACAGCAGTGGCATCACTTCGGTTTTTTTTTCAGATGAACACAGCATCACGATGGACGTATCAATGCGTGAACGTTCCAAAGAGCAAGGCAGGCTGCGTTTACCACTGTCATACAGGCCCAGAACGTAGAGCGATGGTGCGCGGTACCACCGGCTGCATAACATGATCACCTTCTTCTTCTTCTCTTATAAATCGTAGATTCATCGATAGCAATTCCCGCTCATCATTTTTTCTCATCTTTTGCGAGCCTCTTCTGTTATCGGTGTGTGGTGAATTTCATATCTTGTATTTCAAGTATTGTAGTCTTGATTTATTTCGTGCATTCTGCCCAGGTGTTTTTTGTTTCTATTAATTTCACAATTAGGGGACAATGTATGTGCCGGCCGGGGTGGCCGAGCGGTTCTAGGCGCTACAGTCTGGAACCGCGTGACCACTAAGGTCGCAGGTTCGAATCGTGCCTCGGACATCGATGTGTGTGATGTCCTTAGGTTAGTTGGGTTTAAGTAGTTCTAAGTTTTAGGGGACTGATGACCTTAGAAGTTAAGTCCCATAGTGCTCAGAGCTATTTTTTGACAATGTATATATAGACCCAGCTCGGACCCCCCATCCCTTGGTGGTCCTCCAGAATGATATTTTTCCCTCCTGTGTTCTTGCAGACTTCTACGTTGATTATTCTGTCTGTTCAACCGAGCAAGGTAGCGCAGTGGTTAGCACACTGGACTCGTATTTGGGGGACGACGGTCCAGACCCGTGTCCAGCAATCCAGATTTAGGGTTTCCTTGATTTCTCCCAAATCGCTTCAGGCAAATACCGGTTGGTTCTTTTAACAGGGCGCGGCCGATTTCCTTCCCCCAATCCGAGCTTGCGCTCCGTCTCTAATGACCTCGTTGTCGACGACACGCTAGACACTAATCTCCTCCTCCTCCTCTCTGACTATGAAATCTTTATGACTATTCTCGAACACAGTGGCCCAAAAGCCTCTAGTATTTTCCGTTCCACCTCTCCAAGCAATACAGAGCAATGGTCCAAACAAAGTTTTTGTGCATCGTTTCCTGGTTCGCAATTCGGTGATTTGGACA
This sequence comes from Schistocerca gregaria, assembly GCF_023897955.1. NCBI lineage: Eukaryota > Metazoa > Arthropoda > Insecta > Orthoptera > Acrididae > Schistocerca > Schistocerca gregaria. Next base: position 864,596,623 of record NC_064920.1, read on the forward strand.
GCTGATGTTAAAATTTCTGCTGTGTTAGGGATTATTTTCGAAGTCTGCGCGACGTTGCCTCTCAACAAAATAACACAAGACCGCTTGTTAGCCGTGCTGTCCTGTGCTACAGAGGATGTTCGACTGCCGGCAAATTCTCCAGGGCTATTACTCATTGAAACTGTCTGTCCATCAGTTGGGCCGGCCAGAGTGGCCGTGCGGTTCTAGGCGATACAGTCTGGAACCGCGTGACCGCTACGGTCGGAGGTTCGAATCCTGCCTCGGGCATTGATGTGTGTGATGTCCTTAGGTTAGTCAGGTTTAGTTAGTTCTTAGTTCTAGGCGACTGATGCCCTCAGAAGTTAAGTCGCATAGTGCTCAGAGCCATTTGAACCATTTTTTTAACCATCAGTTGGCACGTTAGTACTCGCCAACCGCTACTATTGATGAGTTCCAACATTACGTTAAGGAGAGTGGGGCGACGTATTGGGTACCCGAAGGTCACGCGCATTCGATGCGCACATGGATCAGAGCCAGAGTTGCTGTCAGATGTGACAGTTCCGTGTGCTGAATTTCGCATCCCCGAATCACCTACAAATTTAGATATATATCGCGTCTACTACGTAGCCAAGTACTCAAACGCATCTGACTCGCATACAGAGGACCTGGGTTCTATTTCTATACTGCTTACCGTTGGTGGGAGGAGACTAATGGGGTGCACTTAGCCTCGTGATGTCAAGTGAGGCCGGCCAGGGTGGCCGAGCGGTTCTTCGCGCTACAGTCTGGAACCGCGCGACCGCTACGGTCGCAGGTTCGAGTCTTGCCTCGGGCATGGATGTGTATGATGTCCTTAGGTTAGTTAGGTTTAAGTAATTCTAAGTTCTTGGGGACTGATGACTTCAGAAGTTAAGTCCCATAGTGCTCAGAGCCATTTGAACCATTTTTGCCAAGTGAGACGTTACCTGAATGAAGAATAGCGACTCTAAATTCTGGGAGAGTGGTGTGCTGACCCCATGCCTCTCCACGCCTTATCCGCATGGTAGAAGGTGAAATGTGTGTGTGAAATCTTATGGGACGTAACTGCTAAGAACATCAGTCGCTAAGCTTACGCACTACTTAACCTAAATTACACTAAGGACAAACACACACACCGATGCCTGAGGGAGGACTCGAACCTCCGCCGGTACCAGCCGCACAGTCCATGACTGCAGCGCCTGAGACCGCTCGGCTAATCCAGCGTGGCGACAGAAGATGACACGGCGGCCTTTCGACATCCTGCGGTCTTCGGGGTCAAACGCGAAGTCTAATCGTTTATTGTTTTCACTGTACTCTATACACACAATAAATAAAATTACCTTATCTGGATTGTTCTTTGTGCTGAAATTACGAAGCTCAGCAGTGTATTTATGGGTCGGGGACCACTAGCCTGATTCTAAACGTGTCAGTAGTTGCGGAATACGACGAAGGCGTTGCAGGTGAAGGCCCTGCCAGTCAGATGTGAGAGGCGCGCGGGTGGTCCGACAGCGAGACAAAGAGAGATTAGGGCCGCGAAAAGCCGGCCCGCGCTGTCGATGGTATCTGGCGGGCGCTCGTTACCGCCGCTGACTTCTCAATCTCGTCTGTCACCGCCGTAGCCGCGCCTGTCCCCTTTACATCGCCACTTACAGCCGATTATGTAAATGGCCGTTTACCGCGATTCCCAGAAACGGCGGCCCGGCCCGTCCTCGCGCGCAGCGGGCGCTCCGACGCCTCGCCTGCTGACGTGGGCCGCAGCCGGTGGCACAGGGGGCGGTCGCGGGGCCGAATTAGCATCGGTGACGCTGCAGTTGCTCGCTTAATTACCTGCCGAGCGGCCGCCGCGGCATCCGGCAGCCCGATCCGATTACTTGCTAATATTATCGTCGCTTAACGAAGTGTGCGGCCGGCCAGCAGGTGCTATTGCCAAGTCGACGCCTCATCTTCATCGACGTGATCACAGCTGCTTTCCGCTTCAGTTATTACACAGCTGGTGGCCATTCGCAACACACTCATAGTAACATAAGAGGTGCAGAGGAGAAACATGGACATAAAATGTCAGCTAAGTCATTCACATAGTAGTGCGTTCATCTGGGAAACTGCAGTGGACAACGGGAATAGCATGCAAGACGCTAATGCGAATATTTATGGAGTGTTGTCCCGGTGTTTGGAGTCTGTTAGTTAGGTGTGATAACAGATAACAAACGAATTCCGAGGCGAGCTGTTAGAATCGTAACAAGTCGTGACAGATATGACAGGGGTACTTAAATCGGAATACGTGTCTGTTTGAAAAGTGAACGGAACCTCCACCGGATGCCAGCTCTGGGATAGGCCGGCCGCTGTGGACGAGCGGTGCTAGGTGCTTCAGTCCGGAATCGCGCTGTTGCTACGGTCGCAGGTTCGGATCCTGTTTCGGGCATGGATGTGTGTGATGTTCTTAGGTTAGTTAGGTTTAAGTAGTTCTAAGTCGAAAGGACTGATGACCTCAGATGTTAAGTCCCATAGTGCTTGGAGCCATTTGAACCCACTCACTGTCCGTCCACAGCCTCCTCCCCTTTCTCTCTCCACATTATCACCCCATCCACAATAGGAGGTTGTTGGTTCATATCCCCACAGCATTTCTTTCCAGATAATGACATGTGAATCATTTTTGCTTGAAATCGATCCACTAGTTTAGGAGGAGCTTTTGAACAGTGGCTTTGTCATATACTTCACAAATATTTAACGTCGCAAGATATTTTGCTTCCAACGTAGCAGCAGTCCTTTACTTCGCGTATTTCATGGTCCCCAATTTTGATTTTGCGTTATTGCTCACCTCAATCCTGTTACTCTCCATTACTTTCGTTTTTTTCTAATTTATTCTCAGCCGGCCGCGGTGGCCGAGTGGTTCTAGGCGGTTCAGTCCGGAAACGCGCTGTTGCTACGGTCGCAGGTTCGAATTCTGCCTCGGGCATGGATGTGTGTGATGTCCTTAGTTTAGTTAGGTTTAAGTAGTTCAAGTCTAAAGGACTGATGAGCTGCGATGTTAAGTAGCATAGAGCTTAGAGCCATTTGAACCATTTTTCAGCTCTGGGACAAGGAGGTTTCCGCGTAAGAATAGGAAATCCTTTATGAGGTGACACGTTAGTGCTCCGGGTACAGATCTCTTGCACCGACGTCTCTCTATTATTCCTGTGTAGTGATTTGTGAAGATGGGAAAGATCGAGATTCGGGCCGTAATTAAGCACTTCGTAAATAAAGGTATGAAAACAAAGGAAATTCTTGCCGAATTTTCAGAACACAGGAGGGACTCAGCTTCTTCATGTTCAACTTTTGCTCACTAGACAAAGAAGTCCAAATTTCGTTGGGAGAGCTCAAATGATGATCCGCGTAGCGGTTGGCCAAGACGTGCCACTCCCCCTCAAATTATTGAAAAAGAGTATAAAATAGTCATCGATTACCTTGACTGGGAGTGCGAGAAATTGCTGCCGCTTGTGGGATGTCATCTGAGCGGTCATGTCACATTTTAACTCATATCACATTTAAACTTGGAATAGGATATGAGAAACAGGAAAGAAAATCGATATTATATTGGTACACGAGACGTTCGCCTTGTAGTGTTCAATGGCTTGTGGAGGATACATGCAGATGTAAATGTCTGGGAATAAGGCAGGCGAAGCGAAATTGAATGGCAATTGTGACAAGACGTTCCCTAATTTGGCGCTATTACATCTATTCCAGTTTATTGGCTTCTGCTGGTAAGAGAAGAACTCTTGGCAGTATCGGAAATTGAACCCAGGTCCTCTGCATGCGAGTCAGATGCGTTGAGTACTTGGCTACATAGTAGGCGGGATATATTTCTAAATTTGTAGGTGATTCGGGGGTGCGAAATTCAGCACTCGGAACTGTCACATCTGACAGCAACTCTTGCTCTGACCCATGTGCGCATCGAATACGCGTGACTTTCGGGTGCCCAATACGTCGCCCCACTCTCCTTAACGTAATGTTGGAACTCATCAATAGTAGCGGTTGGCGAGTGGTAACGTGCCAACTGATGGTTAAAAAAATGGTTCAAATGGCTCTGAGCACTATGCGACTTAACTTCTGAGGTCATCAGTCGCCTAGAACTTAGAACTAATTAAACCTAACTAACCTAAGGACATCACACACATCCATGCCCGAGACAGGATTCGAACCTGCGACCATAGCGGTCGCGCGGTTCCAGACAGTAGTGACTAGAACCGCTCGTCCACACAGGCCGGCGACAATTGTAGTAGCCATACGCTAAGTAATATTCTCTATGGTCCAGTATGTAAGCCACACATAATTTTGTCGCCTCATTGTAAACCTAAGAACGTTAACATACCATCTTTTCTATTTGATTTTTATAAAAAAAAAATTATTTTGCTAGTTGCGAGTATTTCACAACACAGGTTTCATTTCTCATGCAACCACTGATTGTTCGTGCATTCGTATGCTTAAATACTGAGCACACAAATGCTGTATTCATTCTAAGATTCCAATGCAGATTATATGTTGTTGATTGCCTTCGTTGTATCGATGACGTAGAACTCTTACAATAATGTCGTGAAAATTACTGCAATGAATGTTTGTGAGTGCAGTATTGTTATGTTCCTATGGTTGGTTAGGGAAAAGAAAGGATAAGAAGCTTTTGCGTGACATATTCTTCACGATTTGCAATAGAGCGTCGAGATTATTGGCTTTATACACCCGAGATATAACCATTAACGATGTTTTCCTTACTCCATAAGAAGCTACAGTTAACCCGAGACGTCTGCGCACGAACGAACTGTGGGAGTTGTAGCCGCCATGAGGTACCCTGATGTCGGTAACGATCTGAATGTGGAAATTTCTGACAAGAGCTTGGATCCGGTGCGACCACTAGAACTGATTTCATTTCTGCCCAATGAACGAAACATTTAGTTTTCTCTTCAACTGAATCTGTCACCAATCGTGAATATAACAGTCGACGATATTCAGTAGTTGATACTCCCATTTCCTTACACTCGGTAATTCCCAGAAAACTCGTCTGGATTCTGCGATGCGCACTATGAATGTTTTAGATTCACTGTCCCGTTATCTAGCTAGCTCTAAGGCTTACGGAATTTTATGTAGCACTTCATACGAGTAATATCTCGATTCCATAAGCTCTCCTTCGTGGTACCATCTGTTGACAAGAACATTAAAAATTTCTTGTTTGTACGAGACACGCCCCTCTACATGGAGCGGCATCACTTTCCAGAAATTAACAGGCTCATTGTTTTAAGAGATGAGTGGTAATAGTATTTGATTAATTGATGGGGTTATGGGACAAACTGCAGGTCATCAGTCCCAGCTGATGGTATTTTTCCCTGTAGAATAATTTAGGCAATGGGACTACCACTTACTTTATTGTCTGTTTACGTAGAGCGTATGCCGACGGAACATTCACTGTTGTGGATAACTTGGGGACGAAAGTAACTTACGCATGATGTGTCACTACCAAGTAAGACAGATCGATTAAACCTGTTCTATACATAAAAAGAACAGCTACCGTATAGTACAGTAAGCAACTGAAGGAAATACACAATGATACGAACAAAAATGAGACTTTTATTCGAAGGCAATAACTTCACTGAAATCACAGCATTTTATGATAGTCCCCTGGACATTACAAAAGTAGGGACAAAAGTCGGGACATAGTTCTTAATAAGCTGTGTGATCATGGAGGACGCCAATGCATGGTCTGCAATGTGCACCCACGCTGGCCACAAGGTAGGTAATGTCTTGTAGCAGGGCGTTCCATTCCTCCACCAGTGCGGTTGACACTTGCTGGGTCGAACAGTGAGGGTACCGTGTTCAAAGGTTTGCAGGTCGGTACGTCCATGCGGCATTACGCCTCCGCGCACCTGTTCCACCAAAACGATCACGATCGACAGCACTGGACGTACTTCCATATAACAAGAGGTGTGAGCATGTAACGCACTCCGGAAATTTGTCGAACTTGGTCGATTTATTGGTTCAGGCTGGTAATATGATGTGGGGAGTCATGATGTTGTATGGGCGTACTGACATTCGTATCTTTGAACGCGGTACATCTACTTGTCATCATTACTGTGACAATGTACTAATTTCCTATGAACATGTTTTCAAGGATATATTCAGCCACGACATCATTTTTATGGATGACAGTGCGCGCTGGTATAGAACGACGCATATGGAGGAGGTCAGCAAATTAACTGGCCTATGCATTTACTCGACTTGAATCCCATCGAGTAGGTGTGAGATGCGTTGAGGAGACGTACTGCATTATGTTCATATCCACCAACGGCCATAACCCTAGCAATTGTCAACCACCCTGATGGAGGTATGGGACGCCCTACCACAAGAAAGTACCTACCTTGTGGCCAACATGGGAGCACATTGCAGAGTATGCATTGCTGTCTACACCCTTAATAGGGTGACGTGAGTTAATTCTTGTCTTTGAACAGAAGTCTCATTTCTGCTCGTCTCATTGTGTGTTGCTTTCAGTTACATACTGGACTGTCCGCCTCCGGTAGCTGAATGGTCAGCGTGACGCACTGCCAATTCTCTGGGCCCGGGTTCGATTCCAAGCTGGGTCGGGGAATTTTCTCCGCCCAGGGACTGGGTGTTGTGCTATCGTCATCACCATCCTATCATCCTCATCGACTACATGTCGCCGAAGTGGCGTCAAATTGAAAGACCGGCACCCGGCGAACGGTCTGGCCGACGGGGGTCCTCTAGCCATACGATTAAATAAATAGTTTCTGTACTACAGGGTAGCAATTCTTTGCATGTATGGTTCAAGTTTCATCGAGCTGTTCTTCCTGACAGTGGCAAATGATTCAATAGCTACTTTCGTCAGTAAATTTTCCACAACAGTGTATGTTCCGTCAGCATACGCTCTACGGAAAGAGATAGTAAAGTAAGTGGCAGTCTCATTGTCAATTGTGAACAGGGAGATTCGATCAGCTTCGCGGATTAACAACGACGGATGGTAGGTCAGCCAGCGTAGATGTGGACTGTAAATTGTTTCCCATCTTCCAACTAGGTGGACACTGAGCTGGTAACCGCGTCCCGCCTCAGATACACGTTATGCAAACATCTCGCATGGGGTACTCAGTGCCGTGCGGAGTGGCCACGCTGTATGAGGCTTTATGTCACGGACTGCGAGGCCCCTCTCGCCGCAGGTTCGAGTCCTCCCTCGGGCATGTGTGTGTGTGTGTGTGTGTGTGTGTTCTTGTTGTTGTTGTTACCATAAGTTGGTTTAAGTGACTTTAATTAGAGTGTAAGTGTAGGGACCGATGACGTAAGCAGCTTGATCCCTTATGGCGTCGGCACATGGACCGTGCATCTGAACGTTGAGCGTGCCGAGTTTTTGACGTCATAGCATGGAATAGCACGTTCGGGAGTCTTTCCGAGCGTGCAGAGCAATATCTGGCATGTCAGAGATTCTGAGCGTGTGTCTGAGCGTTGACCAATGAGATGGCACAACACCACCTACGTCACAAGCACGCCGTCTCCCTTCAGTACGGAGTTGTGAGGTGCCATATTGGTATTCATTTCAAGCCTATATGTATATATGCCGTTTCCGAGCACCACGAAATTGAGAATCACTGGAAAACCCGTTGTTAATTGTGTGTTTCGTTCCAATAAAATAATGAGAAAGATCATATTCGTGGCAAAAGAATTGCTGTAACTTGTGTATTATGATAGTAGGCTATTTGAAGGCAACGACACACTGATGATCCACCCAAAACGCAGTGTTCTTGTTACAATTTGTTATAATTAAATTTGAATTAGTAACATATCTACGATTAAGGTTTTCAGAAAGGCCTAAAATATTATGATGCAAGCGGTGTGGTGTTGGTTAAGCGTAATGAGTAGTGTCACTGTCCTGCATTAAGTTGTTTGTTGGGGCGGTAGTTCGCGTCCTGACACTTCCAAATTTTTTTCCCTAACATTCGCGTTTTTATTAGGTTCTGATACTTTATTATTAGTTTAATATAAGTATATACTATAATAGTTCATATTATGTAAATATAAGTTCACCTTTTTTTGGGGGATGAATTTGTTCGATAGGCTTAATCTACAGGACAGCTTGCGCTACTTGTATAATGATATTTTGCTCCTTTTTCCTTTGCGCTTCATAATTCACATACCACAAAGATTCTGCTACTGGGTAGGAACAGTGATCAAGTAATACTGACCTTTTTTTTTTTACTAAAATGTGGGAATGATGAAATAATGTTATCTTATGCAGAGAAGTGTTCCAAATGAAACTTTTATAAGTCTGTGTCCTTATTGATTGGACATGATACTTTCATTGCGTTTTAACCCTCTAACGGTAAGGTTGGGGTTGGATCCGACCCCAGCGAGTCTGTTGTGTTTATAACTCCCCACTCCCTTTCCTGGTTCCAGCTACCCTACCAGCGAGTCGTCCCGAGAACGCCGAGGAGGCCACGTCGGTCTGGTGAGTGACCTGCAGCTACCCTCTCTATCCGAAACCTGCATTACCCGCGCTCGGGGTGGATCCGACCCCACCTTACTGTTTACGCCACACTTACTGGTTTCTTTTGTGGGGGAGGGGGGAGGATTCAACCCCATATTGATGTTTATATTACATCTAAGTTTTGTTTTCTCTTCTAGTATCATACTAAAATGGCGCATCAACTCCTTAGAACACCTGAGGAGATATACAACGGCCGGCCGCGGTGGTCTCGCGCTTCTAGGCGCGCAGTCCGGAACCGTGCGACTGCTACGGTCGCAGGTTCGAATCCTGCCTCGGGCATGGATGTCTGTGATGTCCTTAGGTTAGTTAGGTTTAAGTAGTTCTAAGTTCTAGGGGACTAATGACCACAGCAGTTGAGTCCCATAGTGCTCAGAGCCATTTGAACCATTTGAAAGATATACAACGAGTTTCTCCGACAGGAGGCTGAGTCAGAGGATGGCGACAATATCGATGCAGAAAACTGTTCAGAAACCACCTATTACATTATGTGTAAAAAGACATTTATTATTGAGAACTTTATATTTCGAAACTGCTGACACTATAATTATTTTCTACAAGTAGTAAGAGACGTTTCTCATTTAGTTCCTATGTGTAGAATTTCTAAAGCACTCAAGTTTCTAGTTGATGACTGAATCTATTGACTTTTACTATGTTTTCAACAATTTTATAGAGAATATTTCTATTAAAGTATTTTTTTTGTAATCAAATTCCTATTTTTTCCAAAGTACTTTATGTTCTTACTTATTGACTATAAAAATTAAAAAAAACTTGTTATAAGAAATAATATGTATTTAATTGATAGTAAAACTTTTTCCCATTATTCATTTTTTTATTTTACCCCGAAAATCGATATTTGGAGAGTGGGGTCTGATCCAACCCCACCTTACCGTTTATGTCAGGAAACTTCACCTTACCGTTGGAGGGTTAATAGAGGTAACGTGGGAATTTTACGTCCTCCCGTTGAGTAAATAGTGTGATTTACGAACTAGAAACATCCCTCAACTGCCGCTGGATTGCGTTGCGATGGCGTATACCACGTTGGGTTCAACTGGCTCTGAGCACTATGGGACTCAACATCTATGGTCATCAGTCCCCTAGAACTTAGAACTACTTAAACCTAACTAACCTAAGGACATCACACAACACCCAGTCATCACTAGGCAGAGAAAATCCCTGGTCCCGCCGGGAATCGAACCCGGGAACCCGGGCGACCACGTTGGGTTCCACGTACCGTATGCACAAGTCGCATCGTTACTAAGTGTTCAGTAGCACGTTGAACTCGGCACGCTCAACGTTAACGTTCGACAGCACGGTCCCTGTGCCGACGGCTTTAGGTATTCACACACATTTGAACATTTTGGAACACCAGATTTCGTCCTGGTAGGGGGGGGGGGTGACGTCGTGTTGTCATAAAACCCTATAGCTGTGTAGCAAAACCATGTTCCGCTTACGTCGAAACTACTGTGGCTGGTGCTACTGGATGGACATAGGGAGCCACGAGAGCACGCGGGCCGGCGGCGGCATCTCATTCTGCGGTTAGGCGCGGACAGCAGCCAGCGGAGGCGCGAGGCGTATCTGGCCGGCATCGTCTGTCGCCGCACTTTACACGCGGCGCCCGGCCTGCGCGTCGTTAATCACGGGCGTGGCGAGCGCGCCGTGGCGTGGCGAGGCGAGGCGAGGCGCGGCGAGGCGCCGGTAGCTGACCGGGCCGGCAGGTAGCGTGAGCGGGGTGTCAGCGCTGCGGCGACTATCTGCCGCTGAATATCTAGCGGCCCGAGGTGGCCGTAGGACGTGTGCGTTTTGTAGCCGCCAGCCGCTCCCAGGGCGACCCTTAATAGTTCTCGATAGCCGCGCACGATACCCGCAACTGCATTCGCTAAATATGTACCTCTGTCTCAGTGTATGGGCACGTGCAGTTTTATCAAAAAGCTGACCAGCTTACGAAAGTATTGAGACTGTAACATATTGTTTTCTGGCTACGCCTGTGTGCTGGCCAGGTGGCTGTTTTGTCAGCCAGACCCAGTGTACCGTACGAGTACATGTTCTCCAGCCAGATTGATCTTTCTCTAATCCCCATAAATGGGTTGTGGTCGGAGCCAGCACGGCCGATTTAGAGATTTGTGATTCCTCACGATGAACGGTACTTTCCCAGAGGCATCACAGTTGAACTTCTAAAATACGTACCGAGGTGCAGCACAGAAACAGTATTAGCGAGAAGACGAAATCACCAATGAAAATACTCGCCATTGTATATGAAATAGAGGAATGGGAAAGAGCCGGACACTGTGGACGAGCGGCTCTAGGCGCTTCAGTTCGGAACCGCGCTGTTGCTACGGTCGCAGGTTCGAATCCTGCCTCGGGCATGGATGTGTGTGCACGCGGTCTCTTCTTCCCGTGGTTGCACACTGGAGTGTGAGTGTATAGTGCGAGAGGACTGATTGTCCTCCCCTTGTTTCCACTCATAATAACTGGGCGGAACAAGTAGTCTGGTATAATTGTTTATTACATTAAAGCTTACAAATTGCACAGGCAGCGCGCCAACTGCGCCTCCTGGCTTAGCTGGAAGACATACACGCCCGTCCGCTACGGGGTCTCGCAGCTACCTGCCCGGCTGTTACAACGGCTAATCCTACCTGCGTGCACAAAGGACCTGGGAGATCCACTTCCGCACATAGGTTCCGACAGGGAGCAGACTATACTGGACAGTCTGACCTGCCCAGTTTCCCAGTTTGAAGCTGCCACTAGATGGCAGTTGGAGTGAGTAGCAGAGTGCAAACAATGTGTGTGATATCCTTAGGTTAGTTAGGTTTAAGTAGTTCTAAGTCTAGGGGACTTATGACCTCAGATGTTAAGTCTCATAGTGCTTACAGCCGTTTGAACCATTTTGAATGGGAAGGAAAAGGTGGGTGTGGGTGGGAAACTAGTGACTTCCAGTCGCGCAGGGCACTGTGGAAATAGAATGGCGAAAGTTGAAAATGCAGCGTACCCCATCCATTAAACCCCCAACTCGCAAATTATTGATTGCCTTCGGACGTAGGGTGAAATTAGTGTATCCGCACTGAAGCAAATATCATGGAGCCGTCACGCTATCATATATGTATATTATATTGTTGAAATGGTTCAAGTCCCTTGTGGGACTTGATCCCATTGTTGCACCAAACGCCGCTTGAAAACCACGCTTACATAAATAGCTCTTACCTTATCTGCCCCGGGCCAAAACTGCTGTATTTTTCCTAAACCCGGGACTTGATCCCACAGTCATCAGATTATCTCTTTTTGTTGCACCAAACGCCGCTTGAAAACTACACTTACATAAATGGCTCATACCTTACCCGCCCCAGGCCGAAACTGCTGTATTTTTCCTAAACCCGGGATTTCATCCCACAGTCATCAGATTACGTCTTTTTGTTGCACCAAACGCCGCTTGAAAACTATTCTTACATAAATGGCTCATACCTTACCCACCCCGGACCGAAACTGCTGTATTTTTCCTAAACCCTTCGTCATCCGGAGCACATGTTACTTTCATTTCTGGCAAAGCCGTGCATATATTATAAAGGTGGGTGAAATGGGTGATGATGAGTCCTCTTGTAAGTCTCGAGACAGCGAAGCCAGTAATATTCCCGAATCAGCAATATAGCCGGTCAGAGTGGCCGAGCGGTTCTAGGCGTTTCAGCCTGGAACCGCGCGACTGCTACGGTCGCAGGTTCGAATCCTGCCTCGGGCGTGAATGTGTGTGATGTCCTTAGGTTAGTTAGGTTTAAGTAGTTCTAAGTTCTAGGGGACTGATGACCTCAGAAGTTAAGTCCCATAGTGCTCAGAGCCATTTGAACCATTTGCAGTTATATACCAACAAAGCAACATACGAAAGATACCAGCTCATCATTGATGCTAAGTACTTACTGGATTGCAGACCGCCTTCTGGCTTGCCTGAGCAACATTCTCCTATCTATACGGGTATCAGAAAAAAATGGACAAGTTTAAGAACCACACGTTTGAAAGGAAAGTAATTTATCAATAGAGTTATGTATAGTCAGTTATCAACACTTGAGATTAAAGCTGCCATGAACTACTTTTACAGTCCGCTTCAGTAGCTGCGCGGTCAGCGTGGCGGGTGGCAAACTCAAGGGGCCAGTGTTCGATTCCCGGTCGGGCAGGAGATTTTCCTCGGTTCGGGGGCTGGGTGTTGTGCTATCCTCACATTCGTATCGTCACAAATGACGACTGTACGAGCATGCTCGATAGTCAATATATTAAAAATGGTTCAAATGTCTCTAAGCACATCTGAAGTCATGAGTCTCCTAGACTCAGAACTACTTAAACCTAACTAACCTGAGGTCATCACACACATCCATGCCCGAGGCAGGATTCTAACCTGCGACCGTAGCAGCAGCACGGTTCCGGACTGAAGCGCCTAGAACCGCTCGGCGAAATAAGTTAAAAAGAACTTATCTTACCACATTAGCACACCGGAGGTAAAACAGAGAGCACCGTGAGGGTCCTTAACACCGACTCTAGGCAAAGTCGGAAGCTCGAAGGATAGCGATTCAGTGTTTACACTGTGAATACTCATCCTCAAAAATCGGTGAATTTTCTTCTGCGGTATAATCATTATTACGATGAGTTTATAGGTTGGCTGCGACACACAAAAGTAACGGGACCGTGACATGTCGCAACTATGAAGCGGTTGTTCCCAGGACTACGGTCTTATCAAGGTAACGCCACGCCTCTTAGCTCGAGAAGAACTTTTGTGGGCTTATCTGCAGTTGCTGCGGAATTGACAACTGCGCAGCAGGAAACACTTCGCTATGTAATTGCTCTTTTTCCTTCAGCGGTACTTTTCCTTGTGCCCTACCATACGAAAACGTTCAAAAGCATCAGCACGCCGTTATTATCAAGTGATGATGTACACAAGCATTCACAGAAACAGGCTGCGCAGTGGAGTTCTCGTCATGCTGGCGCCGTCTTGACTGACTTGTTTAGGAACACACCTTAGGGCAGTTGCTGCGTATCAGCATCTCAGTTGTCATAATACTATGTGACGTGTGGCTTGTTTCTGTTAACGTTTAACTCCTAATGCTGTACAAACGATGTTTGCTGTCAAGAACAGAATCTGAACAAGTGTTTAACACCACTCTTAATTTCACACGTATTACACGATTACTGAATAAATATGTCTAGAGAATGAGGTCAAATTATTCGGTTGCATCCATTACTGATAAAATTCGCAAATTATAATTGTTTTACAAATGGCATGGTGCATTTTTAAGAGTGTTTTTTTCCAACCGTAGTCTACAAACTTCGAAGCAATTACTATCAATCTTTTGAAAAATAGCGGACTGCTGAGTTTAGAGTGCACATGATTCTCACTGTATAGCTCTACTTTAATCAGTTAACTCGCAGTACTATAGCCACATACAATGGTTCTACCGATGTGGGAAACGCACCTGAAAATTATGTACTGATACTTTTGCAACTTACCAGGCTGTCCGGTGGTTTACATTCCAGCTGATACTACAAAAACTAGCCAGTTGGCAAGCTGTATGCCACTTAAGACACCTGCATTGTACCGTATATGGAGTGTGTGTTATCTGTGTTAAATACCGTAACGTACGTAAGAATCAGAGACAGCGTTATTAAGTGACAGTGCTATGAATCAGTGACATTATTATAAAAGAATATCTTCGACTCTCGAAGGTTGTGGAACATGGTAGCGAAGTACTGAAAATAATTTTTTGTTCTCTGTACTAATCAAAAACTGAAGAATAATTCGGTGCTCACCATAGAATAATAGGTGACGCTGGCTCTTAACTATTCTCTTATAAAGTTATTTCTAATCTTATAGACCAGTTATAGAATTTCTATTGGGAGAAGCTAACAGACATCGCAACGAACCTATAGTATATACGTGGCGACTCATCACGAATTCAAATGAATACGAGATTAAAACTGTTTAACTCTTTACCGGTATAATTACGCTTGTTGACGATATCCACTTCATTTTCACAACGGCAGGCTTAGACGCATCGATTTTAAAACTGACTACTTAGTATTACAAGATCCACACCAAATACAACATGTAAGACTGAATAGAGAAACAAAAACAATAACAAGGAACGATTTTCATGTTCAGTCACGAAGTGATGGATGCCCTTCGAAAACACGCATTAACAACATGGAACAGACGAAGACCATAAGGCGTTAAAAGGTGTACACGAGGCATTTCTCCAGAAGCAGAGGTCTGATGGTTGACGATAATGATGGCTCGAAGCCTCATTACATTGATTTCAGGCATTTATAACCCATCTGTCAACTTGGAGGTTGGCTTGCACACCAAGGCGTTATAGTTGGAACATGGTACGTCCCTACGTTTATCAGACGTGAATGCTGATTCACCTGACCACTGTAACGTGTAGTGCAAACAACGGAACAACCTGGAATTCGGCATATTGAAACCACTGACAGATGTGAAGAGTTATCTTAAGAAATTGAATAATCCTAGCTCTCACTGGAGACCAATTCGGAACCTATCGGTGCAGATTTTCCCTTTCACTTACTTGTGGAGTTAGGAATTAGTATGTCGTACACGTGGGCTTCTCCAATACTTCGTTAAAAAATTCTCTCCACAAGATCTTCGATAGGTGGTACATAGAGGGATGAGAGTAGCTTTCTCTTCTCCGTTACAGATGGACTACAGTTCACTTTGAAGCAGCTAATTTCGCCTTAAGCTTTTTCAAACATTCCTCACTTTTGCAGTTCGTTTACGTTTTCCTGCATTTTTGATTTTTTTATCATGTAAACCTTTTCACTTTTTAATTTAATCTCTAAATTTGGGCGATGCGGGATTAGCTGAGTGGTCTCAGGCGCTGCAGTCATGGACTGTGCGGCTGGTCCCGGCGGAGGTTCGAGTCCTCCCTCGGGCATGGGTGTCTGTGTTTGTCCTTAAGATAATTTAAGTTAAGTAGTGTGTAAGCTTTGGGACTGATGACCTTAGCAGTTAAGTCCCATAAGATTTCACACACATTTGAACATTTTTTCTAAATTTTGCTCAGTTTCCAATTTATTGTTTGTTGATACGCATTTCTCCAAGATGCACGTAACTTTGCCTGAGCCAGTAATGTTTGCCGTTTAATCCTTCAACATGTACAATGTTTCTTATCAGTCGGCTACGACTCATTGAACGAATGTGTCACTGAATGCTTTAAAAAGTAATTTGAAATTTCATCTGAATTTCTTCTACATGTGTTTATGTTTCTATATTACTTAGAAATTTAAATGTTTTTGATGTTGTTCCGTTACAAATAACTTTGACAATACCCGCCAGTCGTGTTGGTGAAATGTCAGGAAAATCATCAAAGGAACGGCAGCCGAAAAACTCGAGGCAGAAGCCAACTGGCAACAAGTGGCCGCTTGGTCAAATTGTTGGCACCATTTCACTAAGGCTGAACGTGACAATGCATTTGGTCGTACGTTGCCAGTATTTCACGGTGAATCTGCGTCCAATTTAGAGGTTTCGCCCACAGTTTTCGTACTGTCCTGCGTACTTCAACTTTAGAGTACGTTTCCCGTTGTCGTTGTCACTGAATGTCATTCGCAAGCGATAATGCACCTGTAAAACGTATCGCAGCAATACTTTGTCTGCAGGAAATCCAGAACATATACTCTGTTCTCGCAATCCATTACTCTTGTTGCGCATTGGTCTTAGCGTGATGAGACATGCGTAACTTAACATTTTGAAGTCCCCTCTTAATTTCTTAATAATTCCTTGTCCAAATAATTCCTGAAACCACCAGCTATGCTTCTGACAAGGGGAACTCCCTATTGCACACCACTGAGATTTAGTGATGAGAGGGCGCGGTGGAGAGCCCGTCAAAAATTGAACACATATCAGGCTTAAAAGCTGGAAGAAGGTGTGCTCGACTGTGAAAGAAAAAAGCAAAATAGAAACAGTGAACGATCCAAGCACAACAAATACAACATGGAGCAAGGTGGAATAGGCTCGGCGTCGTGATTAAGTGGCCGCGGTGTTGGACCTCAAAGCGGGAGAACCGTGTTCAAAGCTACCACGTGCCAATTTTTTCCCCGCTGTTCGTTGCATTCAAATTTGTGTTTGTGTCGTGGTGTAACGTGCAACAGCGAGTTGTAAAGAAGGGACCTATAATAAAAGTTGACTCTGCACAACTACTCTATTAACAGCCGAAAGGAAGTGGCTTTCGAATGGGAACCACAAACTTTTGATGCAAGGCGACAAGTCAACCGAATCCTCCACCGGTAAAAGACGTCTGCTGTGTCAAACACGGCATTAGTGACAGTATGTCTGTCGTCATAAGACAGATATCTCTTATCGACGCACTTAATTTATACGCGTGGTGAGTGAGTGAGATATACCTCCTTGTCCGATTTAGGTGTTGGTGTGAATGTGAATGTGGTCTCTGCCAGAGAAATGATGAAAACATAATAGTTTGTCACATAAGCTGCAACAAATGATGCAACAGTTTCACAATCACATTGTTTCTCTGGGCTCTGTCACAACATATATCTTTAACGTTTTTGAAATTGCGTTCCATTTTGGAAGTTTCGACTCTTGAAATATTTTGTTATAGCATAGTTCACACACGTATCCTTATTGTTTTCATGTCAGTGAGAGGTCTATGTGGTGTCTCCTCTGATCTCACTATTCATCACATTTACTTGCGACGGTAACGCATTCTGATGACATGACTCATATTCTGTAACCAGTGTATAGCTTGACAACTGCCAAGAGTACAGAAAGAGAGAGAGACAGAGAGAAAAAAAAAAACATTTCAATGACCGGACGGATAGTTCATAACGCTGTGGAAAAAAAAGGCAGGAAAGAGTTTTGGACTCAGCTCGTCCACTTTGTAGTCCAACAATGTGCCCACTTTTTTTGCCGGCCGGAGTGGCCGTGCGGTTCTAGGCGCTACAGTCTGTAACCGCGTGACCCCTACGGTCGCAGGTTCGAATCCTGCCTCGGGCATGGATGTGTGTGATGTCCTTAGGTTAGTTAGGTTTAAGTAGTTCTAAGTTCTAGGGGACTGATGACCACAGCAGTTAAGTCCCATAGTGTTCAGAGCCATTTGAACCATTTTGATTAAATTTTTTAATAATTTTGTTCGGTATTGTTCGTTTTGTTTGGTCTGGGTGAACGTCATATGACATCGGTTCAAGGTGATCGTTGATTCCTTTACTCAGTTTTTTTTTTTATTATAGAGGACACTCGGCCTTTTCTTTTTGTTGTTCGTTTTCGCTTGTTGTGTCTGCTCGGGGCAGACGTCGCCAGCCACCCGTTTCAGTTCGTCGTTGATGCATTAACTCAGTTTTTTTGTTACAGAGGTCAGCTAATCCTCTGACTGAACACGCTGAGCTACCGTGCCGGGGCGCGGCGTGACTACCTAACCACGACGCCACGGCGGAAACAGCTCGCTGGATGTTGCAGTTGCTGAGCTTTGACCAATCGCTGTTTCTTTCTTTTTTTTTATAGTTCAGAACACCTTCGTCCTGTTTTCGTCCTTGTCTGTGTTTATTTTAGACGGGCTATCCACTGGGCTATCTTATCAGTAAGTCTGAAGAGGGGTGCGATGGGGAGCTTCCCTTGGCGGGTTGCTGTGGTTATAAGGAGTTCCCATGGTTCTTCTACGCCTTTCATAAAGAGACAGCTTTGTCGGAGCACCAGTTCTCTCACTTACTGTGCGTCGTTTCCTTCTAATGATATCTAAAGGGCGGGGGAAGTAACATCTGCTCAGCTGCGTCCCCGTATTTAGTCTTCTGTTTAGCTGTCAAAGTCTGCTTTGACGCAGTTGTCTCGCGATGCGACACGTCTTGCCGGAACGTTTCCAGTTGCGAAACGGCAGATAGCCGACGCTGGTGGGAAGCCAAGAGCGGCTGACCCGCTGTGCTCGGCGGCCGGCGCCGCTTTCGGATGGTGATTGGCGGGCTCTCGCGCGCTATTCCCAGCTGTGATGGGCCGCGCCCCTGACTTTGCACGCGCTGATTATTCAGCGGCAGCTCGCGCCCAGCCAGGCCCGTGCCAAGCCCCGCGGTAAACATAGGAGGCGCGACACACTCGCCCCGTGTCACGCTCCGCTCGCGGTTGCACTGCCGTTGCACAACGGTAACGCTCGAAAACACAGATGCCGAGCTCGCGATAGTGGAACAAGTTATGCTCCTTCAAACATGATAGTAAAACATTGTACGAATACGCTTAGTTGCTTACAGGCGTTGATATAAGTCAACGGGGATAGTTGGAAATGTGTGATCGGACCGGGACTCGAACCCGGGATCTGCTGCTTACATGGCAGGCGCTCTGTCCAGCAGGGCACGGAGGATAGTGCGACAGCAGGGACATATCTCTGGCACGCCTCCCACGGGACCCACATTCTCAACTTATTGTCCCGCACTATATTCATAGTGCCCCTGCCCTTTATACTCATTACAAGCTGCTTTATGCCGATTCCCGTAAGGATTCGGGCACATCGTTTCATTCCCGTTCTCCTCTCTGGTGTTCTATAGTCACTCGAAATGGAGTCATAAGGAGAGCGAGAAACAGGACTACGTGGACATAAGGATAAAGCCATACGAACTTCATGATGATACGATAAAAGGTCAAAATTATCCGTTATCAGGTACAAAAAGAGTGTAGAACTTAAAATTAAATTTTCCCACGACATTGAAATCTCTTCTCTATCTACGATAATGCTGGAAGTAGAAGAAACGAAATAAAGTAAGCAAGAAGAACCGGCCGCGGTGGTCTCGCGGTTCTAGGCGCGCAGTCCGGAACCGTGCGACTGCTACGGTCGCAGGTTCGAATCCTGCCTCGGGCATGGATGTGTGTGATGTCCCTAGGTTAGTTAGGTTTAAGTAGTTCTAAGTTCTAGGGGACTAATGACCACAGCAGTTGAGTCCCATAGTGCTCAGAGCCATTCAACCAAGCAAGAAGATCCGGGTTCGAGTTCCGGCCGGGGCACAAATTTTAATTCATTTTTTCAGCTTCCAGCATTATAGTACAAATCGTGTACTTTTTGGTGAAACTTATCTCGTGGACGTTGTAGAAGTAAAGCGAGTCGTTTGTACAATATACAGACAGGACACATCCTGGCTTTGCCGGTAACGTTATTTCGCAACCGTCATCAGGAGATTATCCTATGCTGGATAAGGGCAACCTGCATCACTAAGTGAAACAAGGTATATGGAAAAATAAAATCGATCTACTGTCTCATATAATGTCAACTTAATTTAGAAGTCGCAGCTTCATCAACAGGATTTCAGTTATGCCAGGACGTTTAGTAGAGGAGAATCTCATACCTAAGAATTCTGTTAATTCCTTTTTTATATGACACTCCAACGGCCTTGGCACAGCTGTAACACCGGTTCCCATCAGATCACCGAACTTAAGCGCTGTCGGGCTGGGCTAGTACTTGGATGGGTGACCAATCGATCTGCCGAGCGTTGTTGCCAAGTGTGGTGCACTTAGCCCTTGTGAGGCAAACTGAGGAGCTACTTGATCGAGAAGTAGCGACTTCGGTCTCGTAAACCGACATACGGCTGGGAGAGCGATGTGCTGACAACATGCCCCTCTATATTCGCATCCAGTGTCACCTGCGGGCTGAGGACGACACGGCGGCCAGTCGGTACCGGTACCGTTATGCCTTCATGGCCTGCCTGGGCGGAAATTTTTTTGTATACTACATCACAACGAATTAACTCTCACATTTAGTTAATACCAACATACTCAGTTGTCGAAGACGACGTCCACTATATGGTCAAAAATATCGCCACAAATATTAATGGACATTAATATGAGGTGTTTCCACCCTTCGCCCTTGTGGCGGCTTGCCCTCTGCTGGAGACACTTTCAGTGAGGTGTCTGAATGTTTGTGGTGGAATGGCAGCCCCATCTTCCTGAAGAGCCGAAACCAGAGAAGGTAGTGATGAAAGTCGATGTTCTATCTCATCCCAGAAATGTTCCGCTGGGTTAAGATCCGGATTCCGGGCAGGCCAGTCCATTTCATATATATGTTTGTCCACAAACAATTGCCTCACAAATGTTTCTTTATGACAGAGCACAGATATAGTCATCGTCTCCGGACTATTCCTCTGCTGAACATAGTACACAATGCTCTAACATGTTTCCGTGTTCTTAGCATTTCGCGTTGGTGAAGCACACCACAACCATGAGAAACTCCCCCATACCGTAACACCACCTCCTCCGTACTTCATTGTTGTCTTTTCACATAATAACAGGTTACGTTTTCCAGGCAGCCACCAACCCCAAATCTTTCCTTCAGATTGCCATATGGTATTGCGTGATCCATCACTCTAAATCACTCGATTCCAGCGTCGCTCTCGTCTCGTCTTGGTTTAGTTATGGTTATTCCTTCGCGTCTCCACTTTAAAATCACATCACCAACAATTCCCTTGGGCAGGGTTGAAATGTCGCTGATGGATTTGCTGCTCCGGTGACATTTAATAACTAGTCCGCGCTCGAAGTCACGTAGCTCTTCAGCCGGACCAATTCTGCTGTTGCGGCTTCTCTCCTGAGAGCAGAAAACTCCCTGCCTCCTTTTATACCGGCGGTTCCGTAACAGTATAAACATCTTGTGGGAGTTACTTCGTTGTAATATCACACATAAAGGAATCAAAAATCCGCAGCTGTGTGTTTTTGGCGTGTTGACATAGCAATGAAAGTTATGACGTAACTGCTGATGTTCTGACGATGAAACTGTGACATTTAAATGTAGGTCGGTGAAGTAAAGAAGCTATGGAAGATCAGCAGATGGACTTTATTATTAAGTTTTACATTTGTCTCACTGTCTCTGTGATTATCATGGGAAATAAATGTTTTGATTCGAGACGTTACTACGTTACTCATTGCGGAGTAATTAGTCATTGAGGAATCTCAGCGACCACTTACTTACAAAGAGTTAAATTTTCAGCCAGGGGTCTGTGCAACAAACAAATGAAGCATTCCACAAGTAGAGGGAGAGCTAGCATACAAATACAGCCTTCTCTACCGCTGACAAGACAACTGTGGCTGTTCGAAAATCACATCATACGACAACGAAGTGACATTTCAGTGTGATAAATGCGGAAGTGCTGATAACGATACGTTGAGTTATTCAGTCAAGCGTCGGATAACTTTCTCAGTTACTTTACGTTATACAAATACCAATTTTATATGCGCATTACCTAGTACCTACAAACTGTAGATGACGTTCTGTCAACAGGTCTTATTCCGAGGTACCGTATGCTAAGTTCCAGCTCACAGAATGAAATCAGCATCCGTTCGATTGTTGAAAGCAAATAGGATATCCACTAATGGTTTCCGGGACCTATCGTAGCTTCACCAGAGCCCCGCTGTCCGTCACTTTTGAAGGTACCTGGAGGACCTTCACAGCTGCCGTCCCCATTGTAATTTACCCATTTAGGCAATCCCCTATTTCATGCCGTTACCCGTTTCCCATGACGAGAAGGAGGATTTGGGCTTGGGGGAGAAGAAAAGGATCAGGATGAAGCTTCGGAGAGTGTAGAAAATAGTTCAAAATTTTGCTATTGCGTATCGGACATAATTAGAAATTAGAAAATACCTACCAAAGCAAAGATCATGATGAGCAAGTCATATTATCTGGCAGTTTTGACCTAAAACTTGAACAAAGAAAGATCTAAGTAGAATATAAGTGGCTGAGATACGCTTTCCGCGAAATATCCTCGATAAGACGAGAAGTGGCAGGATAAGCAATGAAAAAATATGAAACACGCTTCAGATCATTCCACTAAAAGAATCTATGGAGAGAAATAGGCTAAAATGATTTGGCCACATTAAAAAAATGGGACAAAAATATTTCCAATAAGAGCTTTAGAATTTACAGAACCTCGAAGGAGACCAATTGGGAGACCACGAAGAAGATGGAGAGACGAAGTGAGGGATGATGTGAGAAAATGGCTCTGAGCCTATGGCACTTAAGATCTTAGGTCATCAGTCCCCTAGAACTTAGAACTACTTAAAGCCTAACTAACCTAAGGACATCACACACATTCATGCCCGAGGCAGGATTCGAACCAGCGACCGTAGCAGTCCCGCGGTTCCGGACTCTAGCGCCTAGAACCGCACGACCACCGCGGCCGGCTGGGATGATGTGAGCCGAAGACGACTGCAGTGGGAGGAAATGCTGTACGATAGACTGTGGCAGAGAAGAGAAAATTGGAAGAGGCTCTATGAACAATGCCCATAAGCACAAACGTTTCAGGAAGAAGGAGATTCCCTAGAGCCCCTTAGGTATTTTGCTTATGTAGCTATTTGTTCCCTGGTTCGGAATAACTACCTGACCTAAGGCTTCTCGGCTATGGAACGAGTATATGTACATGACTCTCAGAATGCTGCCTAAAAACTACGAAGAAAGAGATTTGTAATAGTGTATACAAATTCCGGCCTCTGTGGCCGAGCGGTTCTAGGCGCTACAGTGTGGAACCGCGCGGCTGCTACGGTCGCAGGTTCGAATCCTGCCTCGGTCATGGATGTGTGTGATGTTCTTAGGCCAGTTAGGTTTAAGTAGGGGACTGATGATCTCAGATGTTAAGTCCCATAGTGCTTAGAGCCATTTGAACCGTTTTTTTTTTATATACAAATATCTTGTTGGGTACGGTTGGGAACATAAGCAGTGTGCTTAGCGTCATAGGGCGACCTAATAGATTTGTAAACGGGAACGAGAATAGCCAAGGATTGATATTATGTTCCCGAACAGGTGCACAAATAACCTCTGCTCTTATCACAACTAACTGAACGTCACTAACTTCTTAGTTATAAAGAAGACAAATAAATAGAGCTCTTCTGTTCGATCTACTCGCCAAGGAAACCAAGATCGGACTGGGTGAGCCTGGCCAACACTGCACTCCCGGAAGCAGTTCCTCAGGACAAAGACAGCTGGCGGAACATGGGAGGCGCCCGGCTAACTGTTCCGTCCAATATAAACAGGCTGACGCTTCCCACGCAGGCGGGAATGCATGTGGGCTCTTCTGAAGCGAGGGCCGCAAGGCAGTGCCCCGTAACGGTGCTGCGACATGCCAGGACGAGGCGCCTGCAGTGCATCCTCTTGTGTCAGCACGCCTGCACCTCACACCTGCAGAGTTTCTCTGCCCCGGGCACCACTTAGGCACGTGGGTAAACCTCACAGTTGTCTGTGCCCTAGGGAATATTGCTGCAGCGTGGCCGGAAAGTCGGTTATTTCAGCATTTTAGTATTGCACGACTTTTGCAAGATGACGCGCCAACTGTCAAAAGGACTTTAATGTCACAGTAGTCTGTTCTCGTCCACTGACTGCAAAAAGTAACACTGGTTTGTGGATAAGATTCGCTTGATAAATCCATATACAAGCAATAAACAAGATAATTCTTATATGTAAATTGCGCTTTCGCCAAAGCTTTAAGCCTACGAGACTTGAAAGTACCTCTGCAAGTGGTTTGACACCCCATAGAAGTTCTATTCGGTTTTCTTCCACCATCTGACTAATGTTACTCGAGTAGTTTTACTATCTCAATGCCTCCACACCGGTTGAACAATTAATTTCATTTATTTCTATATGTCGGTATGTTACGTATATATGTTTTTGAAACACCTAACATTCGAAGCAAAGTTTATACACCAAAGCCAGTCAGAATTAATTGAAGCTGAATTAAATTACTCCTGTCATTAATTTAAGGGTCACTGTTCATCTGATAGTCTGTGCGTGGGAAGACTGACGAAACCTTCTGGGCTTGTCAGAGCAGAAGCTGACGAATTGGGAACTTGTGGAAACGTCACATTAGAAATGTCTGTTGCTGTGCACCAGAAAGTGGCCGTTTATTTTGGGGGTAGTCCACTGCCACAAACTCGCACTGTGGGCTACGCCAGTTTGAGGGACCGTATTGGTTCAAATGGCTCTGAGCACTACGGGACTTAACATCCGTGGTCATCAGTCCCCTAGAACTTAGAACTACTTAAACCTAAGTAACCTAAGGACATCACAGACATCCATGCCCGAGGCAGGATTCGAACCTGCGACCGTAGCAGCAGCGCGGGTCCGGACTGAAGCTCTCAGCCTGTGGTTCGCTGACAAGTGAAGAAAATTCGGCATTGGTTATCCGTAGTTGGCAACTTAAATATTTCACAAACACGGTTTATGCAAGTGTATCGATACACACGTGTTCAGTTTCTGGCAAACTAGGAAAATGTTGCGCTGGAAGAATACAGGTGTGCAACCCAGAGGAAAAGAAGCCGGAAGGAGCAGAAATGGAGAAATAAAGCAAGGAATGAAAACAAACAACAGACTAAGTTGGAGCAAAAGAACAGGAAATCTGTACTTGGGTGCTTTACTGAGCAGCGAGAAAAAAAGAAAAAGAAAAGTAGAAGAAATGAGGAAACACCAAAGTCATCGTAGGTATCACATGATCACAGCATTTATGATGATGACGATGATTGCAATAGCTAGTTTACTGGTGGGATGAAATACTTATCTTGGCAGTGTAAAGAACCTAACGAGTTATGTAGCGTATCTGGGGAAGCTGATGAAGACGAAGAATTGTGGACGAGATTAGTTGGGTGCTACACTAAGAATCATGTTTTACGCATTGGAGAAGACGCCTCAAGACTGTGATGACTGCTTATCCAAGAAATGAAAAAAACTCGTCCCGAACAGGCCATGAAGGCCCAAAGGCACCGACCGGCCGCCGTGTCATCCTCACCCCACAGGCGTCACTGGATGCGGATATGGAGATCCAAGAAATTTCTCAAGTCTCAAATCGGAAGTGATTACACATTTCATATTACTGATTAAAAACATCACAATATTTGATCTTCCTAACAGGAAGCAGCAAGTAATTTAACAGGCGACAATTTACACTCACATCCCTTCTGAAACTCACAGTTGCCAAACCAGTGCGGACAATTACACCACTGGATGGGGAATTGTGCAGAATAGCAAATAAATAAATAAATAAATAAATGTTCAAATGTGTGTGAAATCTTATGGGACTTAACTGCTAAGAGCATCAGTCCCTAAGCTTACACACTACTTAACCTAAATTATAGTAACCACAATCACACACACCCGTTCCCGAGGGAGGATTCGAACCTCCGCCGGGACCAGCCGCACAATCCATGACTGCAGCGTCCGAGACCGCTCGGCTAGTCCCGCGCGTCGTAGAATCGCATCTTTGTGATAATTGCAGTTAAACTTCGTTGTAATAGTTTTTTTACATTTTAATTGATTTAGTATAGTAAGAGTAGAGAAACTACAGATGTCTTACATACCCATAGGTTAAACTATGAACGTGTCCAAATAATAAATTTTTGCTTAAAGTGACTTATTGTTCTTACACAAAATTTAAGTTTCTTTGACTCAAGTGGCTTCATGTTACATGCCGAGAAGCGCAAGGGCTTAGTTATTTGTAAAAAATAAAGAGAAAGGTATACAGAAAAACTACTGTTTCAGCGTACAACATTTTCGTTGTCTGTGAGGCGGTTGAAAAGAAATTTCAATTTATAGTACATTCCGATGATTTCAAGTTCATCTCTTATAGCGCAAGTCGTATGAAGAACCGCTTAGCTTGCTAAATCTTCATATTCGATGTTTTCAGAGTTGTTATTCCCTTGAATTCGGTGTTGCTTTCTTGTGTGTAGAACTGGATGTGGGGATAATTTACTGCTTTTATAGAAAATGCAATAGAAAATAATTCAGTGATTCGTGCCACATAGTTTGATCGTTTACAAACAACAGACCCCTCGTCATTTGTCTGATGTTATGGTACACATTAATTTGGTTCATAGGAGGGGCATTCAATTAGTAATGCAACACATTTTCTTCTGGAAGGTAGCTGGTTTTATTCAAGATTCAAATACACCATATTACTCCACACTCTTTGGGCTAAAAAAGTCTATTTCTCAACATAATCTCCGTTCAATGCGGTGACCCATCGCCACCTTATTGAAAAGGCCTGTATGCCGGCATGGTACCTCTGTACCGGTAGACGTCCTTCATTAGGCCAAAAGAATGGAAACTGGAAGGTGCAGATCCGGGCTAAATGTTGGATGAGGAAGAACAGTACAGTGAAGGTTAGTGAGTTCCTCTCGGGTGCACAGACTTGTGTGAAGCCTTTCTTTGTCATGGAGAAGGAGAAGATGGTTTGCATTTTTGTGGTGATCATCTCGAATGAGAATGTCCGAACGTTCCAACATTGCGGAAGTCACAGTTGTATGCCGGTACGCGAGAAATCCGACAGGTTCGCGCGATCTTGTTGCGATGATGACAGGCACCTCGCCCAACGACTCACAGTGATTTTCTGCACTGCCAGATCTACGTAGAAGCTCTGCAAGCACCTACGATTATCTGCGGTGCTCTGGTTTTCCGCCAAGAGAAACTCAATGACAACTCTCTGCTTGGAACGCATCTACGCTCCAAACGCCATTTTGAATGCTATTTATGGCGCCGCCACCTATCGGAAATTCATGAAACTATAGGAGCTGAAGCGGAAGTATTCCATGATGCTCCACAATAAATTCTGCCTTTTTCAACTGAAACTGGCAGAGAAAAAAATGGTTTTCCATTACTCATTGAACGTCTCTCTTATTTCACGTTCGGAAACGCAGACGTTCCAAGCAAACGTTATTGGTATTGAAAGCAGCGCTACTGGAAAAACGACGGTGCTGACCTTTCCTAACCAGGCTGTGCTCTTGCCGGTTTCCAGGGAGACGCAGCAGAAGAGTGGCGGCACGGCGCAGCCTGCCGCCGGCGTGGCGCCGCAACTTATACTCAACTGTTGGCCCAGAGCGGCACGCGCACGCCGCCTCCCTGCTGCGATTTATGCGTCCAATTAGAGCGGCTGGCTCTCGTAGCCGCTGCCCACCAACAGCTCCTTGCCACTGATTGGTGTTTCCTCGAGCAGACTGCATTCCCTTCATGTGAACGCTCTAGATAGAAACATTCCTTATTTGTTCGCTTTGAGCTGTAGTTGACGTGCGTGATTAATCCTCGATATAGATCTGTTCGCATGCTGAATCATTGGAGGAGCGTAAGGACGAAAATACTTATGATATTCTGAGCTAGAAGCAGTATGAAATATCCATACTCTGCAAGCTATCTTACGGTAACACCATAATTTTCCTCCTTCCCTATTTCATTCGCGCAAGTTGCGTGGGAGAAACGACTGTGCGGTAAGCCTCCGTTTGAGCTGCAACTTTTCTGAATTTCCCGTCGTTTGTCTTTTCGTGAGAAGGACGTTGGAGGAATGCTGCATGGCTCTTTTTGGAACGCACACGCTCTAAATTTTAACAATGGACGTATTCGTGCTTTAGAACGCCTCTCTTGTGGAGTCTCACACTGGAAACAGATCATTTCAGTGACGCTCTTAAGCTAGTTAAAAAATTAGGTCGTGTAGCACGAATGGCTGGGAGATCTCGAAGGGCAGGTTCCTCCGGCTACAGTACTGGCCATTAAAATTGCTACACCAAGAAGAAATGCAGATGATAAATGGCTATTCATTGGACAAATATATTATACTAGAACTGACAGGTGATTACATTTTCTGTGGCCGAGCGGCTCTAGGCGCTTCAGTCTGGAACCGCGCGACCGCTACGGTCGCAGGTCCGAATCCTGCCTAGGGCATGGATGTGTGTGATGTCCTTAGGTTAGTCAGGTTTAAGTAGTTCTAAGTTCTAGGGGACTGATGACCACAGCAGTTGAGTCCCATAGTGCTCAGAGCCATTTGAACCATTTTTTGAACCATTTTTTGATTGCATTTTCACGCAATTTGGGTGCATAGATCCTAAGAAATCAGTACCCAGAACAACCATCTTAAGCCGTAATAACGGCCTTGATACGCCTGGGCATTGAGTCAAACAGAGTTTGGATGGCGTGTACAGGTACAGCTGCCCATGCAGCTCCAACACGATACCACATTTCATCATGAGTAGTGACTGGCGCATTGTGACGAGCCAGTTGCTCGGTCACCATTGACCAGACGTTTTCAATTGGTGAGAGATCTGGAGAATGTGCTGGCCAGAAAAGGACATACATGACCTGCAACATGCGGTCGTGCATTATCCTGCTGAAATGTAGGGTTTCGCAAGGATCGAATGAAGGGTAGAGCCACGGGTCGTTACACATCTGAAATTTAACGTCGACTGTTCAAAGTGCCACCAGTGCGAACAAGAGGTGACAGAGACGTGTAACCAATGAAACCCCATACCATCACGCCGGGTGATAGTCCAGTATGGCGATGACGAATACACGCTTCCAATGTGCGTTCACCGCGATGTCGCCAAACACGGAGCGACCATCACGATGCTGTAAACGGAACCTGGATTCATCCGAAAAAAATGTCGTTTGCCAGTTTCGTCGTTGAGTACACCATAGCAGGCGCTCCTGCCTGTGATGCAGCGTCAAGGGTAACCGCAGCCATGGTGTCCGAGCTGGTAGTCCATGCTGCTGCAAACGTCGTCGAACTGTTCGTGGAGATGGTTGTTGTCTTGCAAACCTCCCCATCTGTTGAGTCAGGGATCGAGACGTGGCTGCACGATCCGTTACAGCCATGCGGATAAGAGGCGTGTCATCTCGACTGCTAGTGATACGAGGCCGTTTGGATCTACCACGGCGTTCCGTATTACCCTCCTGAACCCACCGATTCCGTATTCTGCTAACAGTCATTGGATCTCGACCAACGCGAGCAGCAATGCCGCGATAGGATAAACCGCAATCGCGATAGGCAACAATCCGACCTTTATCAAAGTCGGAAACGTGATAGTACGCAGTTCTCCTCCTTATACGAGGCATCACAACAATGTTTCACCAGGCAACGCCGGTCAACTGCTGTTTGTGTATGAGAAATCGGTTGGAAACGATCCTCACGTCAGCACGTTGTAGGTGTCGCCACCGGAGCCAACTTTGTGGGAATGCTCTGAAAATCTAATCATTTGCATATCACAGCATCTTCTTCCTGTCGGTTTAATTTCGCGTCTGTAGTACGTCATCTTCGTAGTGTAGCAATTTTAATGGCCAGTAGTGTAATTGGAAGGCTTTTCCTATCCCTCGGGCCCACAGGCACCTTTACTTCGCGACGTGTGAGAGTTGCTATGTAAGTGTGTCTGTTAAGTGCAATTGACTGTAACGGTGTGAGTGTAGTGTAGTGTAATGTTGCTGTTGGAGATGAAGAGAGAAGGGAGAGAGTAAAACTCTGTGCCAGCAACGAAGAGCAGCAGGAGGGCCGCCGAGCATAATATCCCCATCCGACAGTCGCATCGCCATCAGCAGTGTCGGATGACCTCCCTTCACGAGACACTGCAAGTTATGTTTGTAATGAATCGGGAGATTGGCGCAAAGTTCAGCGACCAAACCCTCTCTTCCCTCTGCCGTAAAGGCAAAGGGACAATTGTCAATAGCACACGGGTTATCGGACGCTCACCCTTACAAGTATTAGCCACACCCAACAATGTTTAACTTCGGTGGTCTGATGGAAACCGGTGTGTCCACCTCTGCACGGTCGTTGGTATGTTAATTAAACGCGCCACGCTTCTTTCGCTCTTTTCTAGTCCCCCTATTAATCTGAAGATCAGGTCGAATTATCGTTTAGCAAACCACTTATTTCGTCAATGCATTACCTTTCCTTGGGCTTACTCCAATTAATTTCAGGCTGCAATGCGCTTTTCCTGCAACTTGTGTCACTTGAGCGTCCGACTTCAGCTACCTTTCGACGGTTTCTGCAAGATAATTTACAGGCTTGTTGTTTCCAAATTTTGTAATAGGAAAAACATTACGTCTTGCCTTCTACTTATGTGTAATACGTTATACACTGAAGAGCCAAAGGAGCTGGTACACCTGCCTAATATCGTGTAAGGACTCTGCGAGCACGCAGAAGTGCGGCAAAACGACGTGGCACGTACTCGAATAATGTCTCAAGTAGCGCTGGAGAGAACAGACACGATGAACCCTGCAGGGCTGTCGATAAATCGGTAAGAGTACGAGTGGGTGGAGATTTCTTCTGAACAGTACGTACCAAGGTATCCCTGATATGCACAGTAATGTTCATGTCTGGCGAGTTTGGTGGCCAGCGGAAGTGTTTAAACTCAGAAGAGTGTTCCTGCAGCCGTTCTGTAGCAATTCTGAACGTGTAGGGTGTCGCATTGTCCTGCCGGAATTGTTCAAATCTGTTGGAATGCACAATGGGCGTGAATGGATGTATGTGATCAGACAGGCTGCTTACGTACGTGTCACCTGTCAGAGTCGTATCTAGACGCATAAGGGGTCCCATATAACACCAACTGCACACATCCCACACCATTACAGAGCCTCCACCTGCATGAACAGTCTCCTGCTGTCAAGCGTGATCCATGGATATTATGAGGTTGTTTCAATACCCGTACATGTCCAACTGCTCGATACAATTTGAAACGAAGACTCGTCCGACCAGGCAATATGTTTCTAGTCATTACAAGTCCAATGTCGATATTGACGGGCCCAGGCGAAGCGTAAAGCTTTGTCTCGTGCAGTCATCAAGGGTACACGTGTGGGCCTTCAGCTCCGAAAGTCCATATCGATGATATTTCGTTGAATGGTTCGCACGCTTATAGTTGCTGATGGCCCAGAATTGAAATCTGCAGCAATTTGCAGAAGGGTTGACTTCTGTCACCTTTAATTATTCTCTTCATTTGTCGTTGGTCTCCTTCTTGCAGAATTTTTTTCCGGCCGCAGCGATATCTGATTTTGATGCTTTTCCGGATTCCTCATATTCACACACTCGTGAAATGGTCGTACGGGAAAAATCCCCTCTTCATCGCTACCCCGGAGATGCTGCGACCCATCGCTCGTGCGCCGACTAAACTCCACGTTCAAACCCACTTAAATCTTGATTACCTGCCACTGTAGCAGCAGTAACCGATGTAACAACTGCGCCAGACACATTTTGTCTTATACAGCCGTTGTAGACCGCAGGGCCGTATTCTGCCTGTTTACATATCTCTGTATTTGAATACGCATACCTATACCAGTTTCTTTGCCGCTTCAGTGTATTGTTTCTACTGAGGGTCAACGGCTTGTCCCAGCATCAATCATCGATTCTCTGCATTTCTTACAGTATTTCTCTACAGTTTTCTGGATTTGTACCATTTCTGTAGACAATATCATCGTCCTATAACAACCTTGCGGGGCTACCGACATTATCCAAGACTGGTTTTATGCATATCGTGAACCATAACGGGCATATAACATGACCATGGTGTACACTCTAAATTTTTTCACATCTGACAATTTTTTCCCGTAGAGAATGACACCTAGAGTTCTCTCTACTAGTAAGTCCCGAAGCCAGTCACAAATTTGATATTGTTCACCGCAGCACACAGTTTGTTCGCTAAAAGGCAGTGCGGAACCTGACGAATGCTTTTAGGGAATACGGCTTAAATCTAAGAGTCATTGTCTACAGCGCTCTGAAGAAAACAGAATGAGTTTCACAAGATCCGTGTTTACGGAATCCATATTCATTTCTACAGACATGATCTATTTCTCCAGGAGAGTCATAATACTCGATTAACCTGGCAGATCTTCCACTCTCTCCGATTACAGTGCACAATTCATCATCGAGCATAACCTAAAAAGCCGGCCGCGGTGGCCGAGCGGTTCTAGTCGCTTCAGTCCGGAACCGTGCGACTGCTACGGTCGCAGGTTCGAATCCTGCCTCGGTTGTGGTTGCGTGTGATGTCCTTAGGTTAGTTAGGTTTAAGTAGTTCTAACTTCTAGGAGACTGATGACCACAGATGATAAGTCACACAGTGCTCAGAGCCATTTGAACCATTTTGGAATTATTCCCTTCCTCATTCCTGCCCTAGCCGGTCTCTCACCGGTGGGTTAACTGCTTGGGGGTGCTGCGGCTATTGCCAGGACAGTCAAGAGTGCACGAAGCTCTCAGGACTAACTGCAGGAGGCATGAAGACATAACCGAATGATGGGGCCAGCAGCCATCGGAAAAGTGCTATACTTGAAACCACACAAGAAAGGACTAGGTCTCTTCATAAACAAAAAATAAGCCCTCCAGCAGACTGAGAAAAACGTGTGACGTCATTTGAGGGGGCGCGGTCATGGGCCGGGATGGTAGGGGGAAGGGGTGAGTAATTGATCAATTTAATTAATTTGTTTATCAATTTTTTATCAAAATTGTGCTCGTAACTCTATCTCCCTACTACTAACATTAGACACCGGTAATGACCGGAAACAGTCAAATGCGGCAAGGAAAAATATCAAATGATTCAAATGGCTCTGAGCACTATGCGACTTAACTTCTGAGGTCATCAGTCACCTAGAACTTAGAACTACTTAAACCTAACTAATCTAAGAACATCACACATATCCATGCCCGAGGCTCGGTTCCAGACTGTAGCGCCAGTTTTTACAACAAATACCTGACTATATCGTCTCGATTCGGCAATCTACGCTGTTATCCAGAAATTACCTGACATGAACCTCGAGCTAACGGCACCTCGAGTGAACCTGCTACCTATATCTGCTGCTTCGGGCGTAGCCGAAGCTGCCGATGCGGCTATGTGTGCAGAGGCGGCATCTCGCGTCGCACCCTACCGCATCCCACACAGCCCCGCCCCGCCTCCGTTGTTTGAACAGCGAAGGCAGCGCTAATGACTGAGTTAAGCAGCTGCTGGGACACCACGCGAGGACGCGACAGTGGAAGCTGATGAGCCCCTGGTCTGAAGCTACAGCGGTGTCGCGGCGGATCGTGAACACACGTCACTGGCCGGGAGAGATGGGTACACTCGTTCATCTTTGGGAACAAGTTCACTGCCGACCAATAATTTTTGGTTCAAATGGTTCAAATGGCTCTGAGCACTATGGGACTTAACATCTATGGTCATCAGTCCCCTAGAACTTAGAACTACTTAAACCTAACTAACCTAAGGACTGGTCATCAGTCCCCTAGAACTTAGAACTACTTAAACCTAACTAACCTAAGGACATCACACAACACCCAGCCATCACGAGGCAGAGTAAATCCCTGACCCCGCCGGGAATCGAACCCGGGCGTGGGGAGCAAGAACGCTACCGCACGATCACGAGATGAGGGCAATAATTTTTGGAACCCATTCGCTCTTACGGTGTCCTGAAAACTGCATCCAGTGAAATTTGCGCCCGATGAAATATGTGCGTAGAACAGGTAGATGAACGGTCCACTAATACCCCTTGTCCGAACTCCGCAACATGCCCGGCAAGTAGAAGAGACGAGGGCTCTTATTTAGTGCACTGGTGAAACCAATTGGAAATGATCTAACAAGAACAGTAATGCAAAATTTTTACAGTCGGAATCAATCAGAATTTATTTTATTTGCAGTCGAATTCACAAAATTTTTTACTTACCGCCGGAAATTCAGGAACTACTACATAAACATATAAACCGGATTACGAATACGGAATTTAAAAATCGTGTTTCTTCTACTTGACAAAGTATAGTTTAAAATAAATGTTCCATAGTGATGGATGAGCATATGGTACACATATGCACAAAAGAGGCGTTGCCATGGTAACTAAGAGACCTGGATTATGTGCCCGTGTAGGAACATAAACTGTTCTCCCACTCTTAGTGCCCTCTATATGTGACTTAAAAACATGAAAACATTTTTTTTATTATTATATTTCTCTATAGCCTTCTCATTATTGGCAAGTGGAAGACATTGAAATATTATAAAATTCTCTAGTATGTAAGATATATTTTAAAAGTGAAGAAAATGCATCATAAAATAACATTCGCAATAATAAGAAAGAGATGACAATGTACAACGATTTCGCACTTCGGAGAGGATTTTGTTTGCTGTATCGCTTTTAAAATGTCGAAATGGAAAAGTGGAAGTACTCTACCCAACAATAATTCGGTACCCAACATCTGAGCGATGGGTGGCGAAATAGTTTTGAACTTCCACAACAAACTGTTCTGGGTATTCTTCTTATTACTCAGTATCCATTGCACGTTGTAGCTTTCCTCAGACTGATATTGAAATGGTGCATCAGTCTGTGTGGCGGATTAGGATTTGGGTTCACGTCGTTAAGTTCAATTTTTGTCTGCACTGCTGAATACCCCCATGTCCAATACCAAATACATTTTATAATAATGCTTAAAAATTTCTAATTAAAGCTCTTTCTCTCGAGTCTCGTCCACCATTCCAATGAAATAATAAACAATATATATGACGAAAGCTGTCATTTTAAAAAGTAATATTTGAATAAATATCGTATAATATGTAAAATTCAACTAGAATAAGAAATATTACAAATTCTAACTAAAGAAGTTTGTGACGAGCGAATTAAACTGAGGTTAGTATGGACTTCATTATTCCGACGGCCTTTAAATCCTTTCAGAGAATTACAAGCTGCAACTCAGAAGCAGAAAAACAATCACTTTGTCACAGGTTAAAACCGCATAGCTGAAATAGGATAAGGAAATATGTAGATTTTGCTTAAATAATAAACATCTTAACTGTCGACATCTTCGCCGCTATGGTCAACCATGTTTGATCCTATTGGTCGAACTGGCTTCCATCATCGGCCCTTGTCCACTTCCAGTTATACCAAGAACTTCACGAATTACTCATGCGGGACTCAGAACATGATAAAACACTTCTGTGAAACACTACTTCCCTTCTAAAGTCCCAAAATCCGCAAAAAACCCCTAAAAACGACCATATATGAAGAAATGATAGTTTTTCCAGGGGCTAGCAGCTGCATTTTAAACAGCAGCGTTGGCTCCGCGTTATTTGAAACAGTGAACTAAACTTAAAGCGCATGTGTTTTTTGTGACAGGCAGTCATAGAACAATACATCCGCTGACACTGATGCGATCTTCTAAAGAACTGAAGAAACCAATCAAAGATTTGGGTCGAAATGTAATGACGAACTTGCTAATCCTCGATGTCTCGCCTGGTGGCTGAACCGGTTCGAATCCCGCTAGTGGAACTAGTTTACGAAACCGGAATTTGATTGGGAACGGGAGCGGAGGTAGCAAATTCCCGAATAACGGATGCTAGATGTTGCACATCAAATTCCAGACCTTACCGCAGTTGGTTACTCATGGTGAAAAGTCATTTGAAATGTTCAGGACGACGGCTCCTTGAAGCTCTGCGGGTGGCTTAGTCTACGTGTGTGCGCATCATACTACACCGTCTTCAACAATAGATTTCCGTAAAATAAAGCCGCCAGTAACACGATACTTGGTTTAAACAAGAGCTACCTGCAGTGAAGGACGCCTTAGTGTGTCACTGACCGCATGACATATGTTTTTATTGTGCACTTATATTGTGCACAGGATGGCTTATGTCTGCTGGGTGTCACACTTAACTGGCAGGCCCTGTAAGTGTGCTGAACCCAGCGGTAATCGCGTTTCTGTTGAGCTGCCTGCCCGGATGATTGCTTAGGCTTCGGAACGGGAACAGCCGCCGACTCGCTGACTGCCGCTCTCAGTTGGAACACAAACAGATCTCACTGGCAGCGGCATCCAAATCGTGCGACGGATAAGGCTCGCGTGCAGTCACACATGCGCTCCCAGGACTTCGGTACGATTCCGTTGTATCACACAGTAAACACAACATGTGCTTCCGGAATGTCGGATCAGGTATGTAACTGACAAGAAGACGCTATCTTGTAAATATGACTTAGTACTTTGCCTCAGTGGAGTGACGGCCTTTAAAATGAAATAAACGATTGCTGTACGTCAGGAATATGTGAAAGCACAGCACAAAAAACATAAATAACTTGGTACATTAACGTCGTTTGTTCTATAAGGCTGTACTTAAGGGTGTCGGTCCATTAGAATACTGTTATGAAAGCCCGGAATGCTTTATTTTTTCGTGTTGATCAAATCAAATGTTCAAATGTGTGTGAATTCCTAAGAGACGAAAGTGTTTAGGTCATTGGTCCCTAGACTTACACACGACTTAAACTAACTTAAACTAACCTATATTAAGAACAACACATACACCCGAGGGAGGACTCGAACCTCCGGCAGGAGGGGTCGCGTAGTTCGTGACACGACGCCTCAAACCGCGCGGCCGTGTTGATCAAAATACGAGCAGTGTTACCTTGTTGGTGGCCAAGTAGGAATTCACCTTCAAGAAAAGCATATGCAACGTAATGCGCATAAGTAGGCGGAAAGTCCCGTTATTGTTTGACTACTCGGCCAACAATCAGTGCAATAGTCCGTGTAAATAAATAGTTATTGCTTGCGATTTCTATACCTTTACAGACGCTTAACCATATAAATTTAGTTATTTGAACATCACAGAACGGATTAAATTTGTTTTGACAAATTCTACTTGAACGTGACAAGGAAGTTACTTAAAGAAACGCTCGTCCTACCCATTCACGGTTATGTTTCTCTTGCCTGGGAGACTTACTAACTGAATTAACGGAAAAGAGTTAGATGACAGAGATAACAGCTCGTGGGTCTGACGCTTTGGAAAGTCAAGATAACGGCGCAATCGTAAATGCTAAATAAATGACAGTATTAACCGGACCGGGTCTCGAACCCGGAACCTTACCATTCACAACAGTTTTACGTCCGACAGTGCCGCTTTCTTACGTTACAAAAGTCAGTGGAGGACGTTGCTGCTGGACTTGCTCTCCTGTGTTGTGGCCGG
This sequence comes from Schistocerca gregaria, assembly GCF_023897955.1. Lineage (NCBI taxonomy): Eukaryota > Metazoa > Arthropoda > Insecta > Orthoptera > Acrididae > Schistocerca > Schistocerca gregaria. The sequence goes on from NC_064920.1 coordinate 864,633,795, forward strand.
CCGGTGTGGCCGAGCGGTTCTAGGCGCTTCAGTCTGGAACCGCACGACAGCTACGGTCGCACGTTCGAATCCTGCCTTTGGCGTGGATGTGTGTGATGTCCTTAGGTTAGTTAGGCTTAAGTAGTTCTAAGTTCTAGGGGACTGATGACCTCTGTTCAGTCCCATAGTGTTCAGAGCCATTTGAACCATTTGAAACTGTGTTGTGGAAGAAAGAATATATCGAAAAAATGGCTTAGCCACAGTCTATTGGACTGTTTCAGAACAAATCTTTCACTCTGCAGCAGAGTGAGTGCTGTTTAAAAATTTTCTAGCAGATGAAAACTGTGTGCTGGACCCCGCGTCTTTCAACAATGCTCGCTTAGTCCTAGACAGGTAATATTCCCGGTTCGGCATAGTTTTTTATTTGGCTGGCAGTTTCCAGACGCTTCTTAATAAAGAAACTTACAGATGATGCCCACACCTCCACTTCAAGTACGACTCACGCAGCGACAATGGAAAGACCTCCAAAAAAAGCGCGTATGTACTATTAGATATAGAATCCAAATGGTGCACTTAGTACTTCCCACGGTCTAGTCGAATCTCACCTTGTAGTCGAATATCGAACTCTGAAATTGTTGGCAGTACACTCAACCAACAGAAAAGAGTTACCGGACTTTACTTTGGCACGTAACTCTTACAGGTAATACAGAAAGGGTAACCACATGTACAGCGCGTATCCGATACTTCCGATCAGCCGGATTAGCAGTGGCAGCGATCTGCAGCAGAATGCCGCTTTCGTCTTTCCGTCCATCTCGTCTCTTTGAGATTTTGGCAAGTGGTGTAAACGTCTCGCAGTCCGGAGTGCAGCGCCATCAAACTTCGGAAATGTGTACCGCAAGGAGCGCTTCTGTGTTCTCATTATTAAAAAAGAACTTATTCTGTTTCAAATATTGTTTCGGTAATTTAACTGGCCGCACTCTATTCTATTTTTCTATTTTATGAATGAGTGACTGAAATTTTATTACGTAATTTCAGTGCCTCTGTTGTTAAGAAGAACGATGCAATGATCCTTCGGACATGCATGCCGGTTGTGACACAGGAACGACAGCATGTGCACGTTACAGACTTGGCCGTGTTTCGTGCTATGGCAGCCAAAGCGTTTAAGGCGACCGCACGCGTAAAAAGGGAAATGCAGGTTTGGGTCCCGGTCGGGCACAGATACTGTATACATTGTCGTCATTCCCTTATACGGCTAAAGGCTGTTGGAATTCGCAACTATGAATACGTTTCATTAACTTTTATTGTAACTTCATTTATTGGTTTCCACAACTAAAAATTTGTCTTACAGGGTAGGCGCGCATCTAGTGCAGATACTAAGGAATGATAAGAAAAAGGAAGGAAGATAAGAGTTTGGCGTCCTATCGACAACGAGGTGTAATTGTAAGTAGGCTGCTAAGGTTTTTGTATTAGTAACGCCACGTAGCGCTCTGTATGAAAATCACTGGCTGTGCTGTGTGCAGTCTGTGGCTGGTTGGCATTGTTGTAATACTCGCCATTGTAGTGTTGGGCAGTTGGAGGTGAGCCGCCAGCAGTGGTGGATGTGGGGAGAGAGATGGCGGAATTTTGAGAGCGGACGATCTGGACGTATGTCCATCAGAAAGAGTGAATTTGTAATATTGGATATCATGGACTTTACTTTTGAACACTATTGAGTAAATACATTGTTTGTTCTCTATCAAAATCTTTCATTTGCTAACTATGCCTATCAGTAGTTAGTGCCTTCAGTAGCTTGAATCTTTTATTTAGCTCGCAGTAGTGGCGCTCGCTGTATTTCAGTAGTTCGAGTAACGAAGATTTTTGTGAGGTAAATGATTTGTGAAACGTATAGGTTAATGTTAGTCAGGGCCATTCTTTTGTAGGGATTTTTGAAAGTCAGATTGCGTTGCGCTAAAAATAGTGTTTAGTGTTGATCAGAATAAGTAAAGAGAGTAATGTATGAGTACGCTCAGTTTTGCTCAGCTGTTTGAAAAGCATATAATGTAAGAGGTTTATCAGCACAGTAATTCATTAAGTTTTCTAAGGGGACGTTTCATAATTAGACACAGAGCACACAAGCACGGGTTAGGAAAGAACGGGGTAGGAAATCGGCAGTCTCTTTCATGGGAAGAACCATACCGAAATTCGCCTTAAGCGATTTACGGAAATGACGGAAGACTTAAATCTAGATGGCACGACGGGCATTTGAATCGTTGACGTCCTGAACGCGAGCGCAGTGTGCCAACCACTGCGCTAAGTTGGTCGGTAGGGAAAGGTAAGTGCACTTAGTTGCATCTGCAGGATGTGAACGGTAACTGTTTACAACGGATGAATGCGGGGTGTCTGTTCTCTTGAATATTTCCGAAAGAACAGACACCACGCATTTAAATAACTGGTACGCTTCGACGGGCTGTGAATCCACAACCGTCATACCCGTTTACGTTCGACCTCTAACGGGAGTCTAAAATTAGCGAGCATGGAGGGAGGACAGGGAGAGGGGCTGCAGATAAGTGGCGCTGGGTGGAAGCGGGAGTCGGCATGGTAGCGAGCCGAGACAGTTCTGCTCAGTACGCAGGAAATCCTGGGTTCGAGTCCCGGTCCGGCAGACAATTTGACTCGTTGCGCTGATTCCTCATGAAGACACGATGGAGCTGACAGCCCTTCCTTTTCCTTTCTCCCCCTCCACCTTCAATTTACATAATGTGTTTACAACGTTACACGATTGTGAAGGGGATACCAAGACGAACAGTTTGATATACAGGCAGCACACATCCTGTCTATCAAGCAGGGAAACAACTTCAAATTGGCCTACAGAAGTCAAGTCAGATAACAGTGCGAAATACCCTCTGGCTCCCTGACGCCACCAAGCGAGATAACGCAGTGCTTAGCACACTGGACTCACATTCGGGAGGACGACGGGTCAAACCTGCGTCCGGCCATCCTGATTTATGTTTTCCGTGTTTCCCTAAATCGTTTCAGGCAATTGCCGGACTGGTTTCTTTGGAAGGGCACGGCCGACTTCCTTCCCCTCCTTCCCTAATGCGATGGGACCACCGACCACGCTGTTTGGTCCCCTCCCCCCCCCCCCCCCCCCAAACCACCCAACCAACCAACCAATCCCCCACGCCACGATCCTAGTCAGCTATTTTGTTACCTAAACTATCCCGTGAGATTAATGAAAGACTTTTGTAAACATTATGCAAAAATTAATTACATTTACAATTCGATCTAAGCTCATCCCTTACGAGCACAATAATTCCGTAGTAAGAAGGGCAGACAAACAAAACGATTCAATTGTTAAGGTTACGTTGTTAAGATTTACAATATTTTGGGGTAAAATACAGGGTGTTACAGAAAGGTACGGCCAAACTTTCAGGAAACATTCCTCACACACAATAAAGAAAAGATGTTATGTGGACATGTGTCCGGAAACGCCTAATTTCCATGTTAGAGCTCATTTTAGTTTCGTCAGTCACCTACGCTCAATGGAGCACGTTATCATGATTTCATACGGGATACTCTACCTGTGCTGCTAGAACATGTGCCTTTACAAGTACGACACAACATGTGGTTCATGCACGATGGAGCTCCTGCACATTTCAGTCGAAGTGTTTGTACGCTTCTCAACAGATTCGGTGACCGATGGTTTGGTAGAGGCCGACCAATTCCATGGCCTCCACGTTCTCCTGACCTCAACCTTCTTGACTTCCATTTATGGGGGCATTTGAAAGCTCTTGTCTACGCAAACCCGGTACCAAATGTAGAGACTCTTCGTGCTCGTATTGTGGACGGCTGTGATACAATACGCCATTCTCCAGGGCTGAATCAGCGCATCAGGGATTACATGCGACGGAGGGACGATGTATGTATCCTCGCTAACGGAGGAGATTTTGAACATTCCCTGTAACAAAGTGTTTGAAGTCACGCTGATACGTTCTGTTGCTGTGTGTTTCCATTCCATGATTAATGTGAATTGAAGAGAAGCAATAAAATGAGCTCTAACATGGAATGTAAGCGTTTCCGGACACATGTCCACATAACATATTTTCTTTCTTTGTGTGTGAGGCATGTTTACTGAAAGTTTGGCCGTACCTTTTTGTAACACCCTGTATACATACACGTCAATGTCACATTTTGTAAGTGTAAGAAAAAGCAGCATTCGATGTTCAGGGACGATTTTAGCCAAAATCTCGCGCTCTACGTATTTTCTGTAGCTTAGGTAGCTTTTGTGCAGCAGTTTGAGGCTATTTTCCGGCTTTACTGTCTGCAAACCTGCTATATTAGTTTGTTCCTGTTAACTTTACCTACATCACTTTGGTCCGTCGTAAACAGATATCGTGCATATCCTTTATAAAGGGTGGTCCATTGATCGTGACCGGGCCAAATATCTCACGAAATAAGCGTCAAACGAAAAAGCTACAAAGAGAGAAACTTGTCTAGCTTGAGGGGGGAAACCAGATGGTGCTATGGTTAGCACGCTAAATGGCGCTGCCTTACGTCAAACAGATATCAAATGCGTTTTTGTAAATAGGAACCCCCATTTTTATTATATATTCGTGTAGCACGTACATAAATATGAATGTTTTAGTTTGACCACTTTTTTGCTTTGTGATAGCACTGTAATAGTCACAAACATATGGCTCACAATTTTACACGAACAGTTGGTAACAGATAGGTTTTTTAAATTAAAATACAGAACGAAGGTACTTTTGAACATTTTATTTCGGTTCTTCCAATGTGATACATGTACCTTTGTGAACTTATCATTTCTGAGAACGCATGCTGTTATACCGTGATTACCTGTAAATACCACATTAATGCAATAAATGCTCAAAATGACGCCGTCAACCTCAATGCATTTGGCAATACGTGTAACGACATTCCTCTCAACAGCGAGTAGTTGGCCTTCCGTAATGTTCGCACATGCATTGACAATACGCTGACGCATCTTGTCAGCCATTGTTGGTGGATCACGATAGCAAATATCCTTCAACTATCCCCACAAAAAGAAATCCGGGTACGTCAGATCAGGTGAAAGTGCGGGCCATGGTATGGTGCTTCGACGACCAATCCACCTGTCCTGAAATATGCTATTCAATACCGCTTCAACCACACGCGAACTATGTGCCGGACATCCATCATGTTGGAAGTACATCGCCATTCTGTCATGCAGTGAAACATCTTGTAGTAACATGGGTAGAACATTACGTAGGAAATCAGCATACATTACACCATTTAGATTGCCATATTCATTAACCCGCCAAAGTCGCCGATGTTCCACTTGTCGCAGCCATCGTGGATTTTCCGTTGCCCAATAGTGCATATTATGCTGGTTTACGTAACCGCTGTTGGTGAATGACGCTTCGTCGCTAAACAGAACGTGTGCAAAAAATCTGTCATCGTCCCGTAACTTCTCTTGTGTCCAGTGGCAGACCTGCAGACGACGTTCAAACTCGTCGCCATGGAATTTCCGGTGCATAGAAACATGGTACGGGTGCAATCGATGTTGATGTAGCATTCTGAACTTCGACGTTTTTGAGATTCCCGATTCTCGCGCAGTTTGTCTGCTGCCGATGTGCGGATTAGCCGCGACAGCAGCTAAAACACCTACTTGGGCATCATCATTTGTTGCACGTCGTGGTTGACGTTTCACATGTGGCTGATCACTTCCTGTTGCCTTAAATAACGGAACTATCCGGTGAACGGTCCGGACGCTTGGATGATGTTGTCCAGGATACCGAGCAGCATACACAGCACACACCCGTTGGGCATTTTGATCACAACAGCCATGCATCAACACGATATCCACCTTTTCCGCAATTGGTAAACGGTCCATTTTAACACGGGTAATGTATCACGAAGCAAATACCGTCCTCACTGGCGGAATGTTACGTGATACCACGTACTTATACGTTTGTGACTATTGCTGCGCCATCTATCACAAAGCGAAAAAAGTGGCCCACCTAGAACATTCATATTTCCTAACGTACTACACGAATATGTAATAAAAAATGGGGCCGTTGATACCCGTTCGACCTATGGTAGCGCCCTCTAACGGGCCAACCATAGTGCCAACTGGTTTCCCCCTTCGAGCTAGACGAGTTTCGTTATTTGTAGTTTTTTCGTTTGATGGTTATTTCGTGAGATATTTGGCCCGGTCGCTATCAATGGACCACCGTGTATAATTCCCCGATGTTTGGTATATGTTCGGTTTGAGAACGCATGGTCATTTGTTCATCAAATGATGACCATCAGCCAGATGCATTTTAACTGTGCACTATTTAAGTAACAGGCAGACCTAGCAAAACAGAAGATTCTTTTTAAGGTCTTAATATAAGCTTTTTACTTTTTTCCTATTGTAGCATTTGAAGGCAGCTATTGTGGACCGAAACCAGCTATGATAGTTTTGTCAAAAGTTATTGTGTCAAGAACAATGCAGTTGTGCAAAGCATCTATACAACGGTGGTGTGCTGGATAGGGCATCTGCCTAGTGAGCACAAGACCCGGGTTCGTAATCCCGGTCTTGGTGCACATTTTCATTCGTCTCTTCAGTCGGCATATATACAAACAAGAGTCTATCAGCATTCTCCTTAGAGTCGTTTTTTTCCACAGACATGCGCACTGTGATGTTTCTACGCACAGATCGCAGGAAGTCAACGTCAGCTGTTTACGCTGGCAAAGATCCGCATGCCTTCGTGGCGTGCCATTCATTGCGCCACGCACTCCCGTTCGGAGCTGGACGCGGCGGCGTTTTGCGGTTCCGGCCGCCCGGGGCTCGCCACGGGTCGTGCAGCGGAGAACGCCAGCGCTGCTGACGGACGGGAGCGCAGTGCGACGCAACGCGGCGCAGTCAAGGGCGGTCGCGGGCCTCATCACGGCTATTCTGGTCCGCCATTCTGCAGCGGCGGCCGTGATCCGCGGGCCCGCAGCGCCGCGCTAATTTGAGAGGACCGCACCTGACGGGCCGCGCGCGCCGCTTCGGCTGCCGCTGCCGCTGCCGCACTCGTCTGCGACTGAGTAACGCCGGTTGCACCGCTGACCGAAATACCGCCCTGACGCCGCTCCCGACTCTGACTAATCTGGCTCCGGAGGAAGAACCTCCGGTGTTCTTTAATGTCGACACACTCGTGTCTCGGGCTGTTTTCAGCGTGACTGACGGCGGCTGCATCTCGGCGCGACACTCAAAAGTGATGGCCCCGTTTCGGCGAGAGTAACGCGCGTTGCCACTATGCCCGAAATCCCGGCAGGTTTCTCCTCGTTAGTTCCAGTGTGTCTCACCGTTTGTCACACAGTGCGCGTGTGGCTAGCAGTCCTTGCTGTGGAAAGCTCCTAGATGTCCCAAAATCTTACTACGAGAAGGGGTACGCTGGGCGGTATCGTTTAGAAACTCCATATGGTGACAAACAAACCAGACAAAAGCTAGTTCTCTTTCTTGCAGAAAACAAGAAGAAAAACAACGGAGAGCAAAGAAAGAAAAATCGAGCAAGTTTCTGCACTTGTCTACATAGGTCTGCAGTATGCAGAGCTAGGGAGATAACGCAAAGATTAAGACACTGGTTTCGTGTTCATGAAGCCGGCCGTTGTGGCCGAGCGGTTCTAGGCGCTTCAGTTTGTAACCGCGCGACCGCTACGGTCGCAGGTTCGGATCCTGCCTCGGCCATGGATGCGTGTGATCTTCTTAGGTTGGTTAGGTTTAAGTAATTCTAAGTTCTAGGGGACTGATGACCTCAGACGTTAAGTCCCATAGTGCTCAGAGCCATTTGAACCATTTTCGTATTCATGAAGAGTCGGGTACAAATCTCTTTGTATCCGCTTTATTTACTTCTCCTGTGATTCACCCAATTGAGATCTCGAGAATATGTGAATAGTTTCTTTTGCTTACCCTACAGCTGACTTCCTTCTCCATTACACTAGTTTCTTATCTCACAATTCCGACATCGAGAAAACATTAGGCTCTACCCAGTAGATACCTTAGTATCTGTTGAAAGCCAACAATAGCACGTTCAATCTTCAGCTCAACTGGTTATAAAGATCTGTCCACAGATACAGAATATTTTGTAATCGAAGTGCGGCGTCACGAGAAATTTTTTAAGGCAGCAAGATTTTGCCATCATACGTTTACTATTCTGCAATTTCTTTTTGATTTATATTTTTATTAGATCACTGTTTATGACGCACAATGGGATTATTAATCATTTCATTGGCCGATACTGGCTAGCACCACGTACTAACAATTTCTGTAGTACTGCATGTTTGGGAGTTAATTAGACTGAGAAATGACAGAAAGGCCGACTTGCGCCACCTGTTCTTCAGAAGCCACTATCAGCTAAAGAGGGACTAGGAAGAGACTTGTCATGTTCTTGCAGGGGCGAACATTTACTGCCCTGTGGGAGAGCAGAGCAAGGAGGCGGGACGGAAACCCAGTAGCGTAGGCAGTATTGGTGGGTGGTTGCTCTCTAATGGGCAGAAAGAAAAAAAAAAAACTGAATAGCATACCTGGCGAAAGAGGCTTGGGGACGGAACAAAGAGAAAATAGTCCTTTTAGTGCAAAGGGATGCGCGGGGTCACAAAAGATGGTGGTGAGCTGATCTCCGAGGAATCTTTTCAAAGGAAGTGACAGGGCGCGTTTCCTACCAAAGTGTAGGACGAGAAATGGAAACTTCTAGAAAATCTCCTGAAAGGGGTATAAGCTTCAGGTGATTGGCTGGCAGGTTCAAGGCCCATGTAATGGCCGCTAGGATTCGTCGCCTGAGTGCAAACATAGACGCTGTGTGTACTGGAGGAAATGGGCATATGGCGTGGAGGGGCACTTCCCTATCGAAATCGATTGAAGCCACTTCCCTACAGGGACCAATCAAAGACACTTCCCTCCAGGGCTCGACCTAAGGACTTTGCTGACGAGAGCCACAATGGAGAATCTGGCGGTTAGATTCTGAGATGTGCTGCTTTCGATACAAGGACTGCGTGAAGTCGTTTCTTCGTGAAAAGAGTTGTTATTCTGTTTATTTGAATGACGATTCTTTGCATTTCTGTGGAGTCTGACGTACTCCGAAGTGTTACTGTACGGCAGAATATTCGAGTCGAATTTCTGTCCCTGGCTAGCGAGCAGACAGAAACCCTGACGCGTGTTTTATCTTATACTGAGGTGGTTTCAGCTCAAAGAGCAGATTACTGGTGCACTTAAACTGCTGTCTGTACTTCAATAGATGATATGAGCATTCCTGTTTGGTGGATAGGGAAACACTCATAGTAAATTTGTTGCGTTTCTCTTGCTTGTTCAATGAGATTCTTCTGACAGTACCAGTCAGGGTGTGGGTCTTCTGTTTCTCACCACTAATGAGTATCAGCCAACTTTGTGCCCATCTAATAAAGGAGAAGCGGTCTAAAGAAAGTCAAACATACGCTCTACCATCTCGAAGTTACATTTAAGGTAGAATCCGACAATGTGCACTTCGTATTCATACAGTTTTTTGGACTCTACTTGTTTTTTCGAGAATAAATCATTTACGGTGTTCACGTTGTGGTTCATTCTAATAGCATCCCAACGGGAATGATTAGTCTGCTGTGCTAAACTGAAGTGAAGAAAAACCACAGCACGATACTTCGTTTTATGGAAATATCTAGAGTAGGTTGTCAATGGTAGGATAGTTTTAATCATCCTTAGTAATGAAAGTTCAATTGCGGAGACAACATTCGGCAACCACACATACACATACTGTATGTTACAAACACCTCTGGAGCTTACATAAATAATTCGCCTATGTGTTTTCTCAGTGGAACGCTACATACGTACGGACTGCTTTTACACTACTAGACTAAGGAAAGAAAAGTTCATTTAGCATAATGTAATTAACTATGTATTTCCTTTGACATATGGTTCTAAATCACAGAAATGCTCACTAACGGGAAGAAGATAACCATTTTTTTAACAGTAGGCAGAAAGCATTATTACTCCCCGGTGCATTCACAGCTCCAATTAGGCAGCGTAGGCTTGTATATGGGTATAAGTCTTCGATTAGTTTCGGCAACTTTCAGTTTAAACTTCGAGCAAGGCAGGAACGTATCATTTACACGTAAGATAACGTCTGGAAAGATTGTACATGGTTTTCACACAGCTTCGTATGCTCAAAACCAACACGAAACGAAGTTCTTAATATTAATTATTCGTGACTATCCTTTACTGTATCAAGAAAGCGGAAAGAAAACAAGGACACTAAAATATTTTAAAAATATTTATACACTCTAGATGATAATTTATTGACCGACAGATCGCAATTTGTTGAAGTAAAGAATAAATCTCCTTTCAAGCTAAGAGAAGTTAGGGGAGCAATCAAGAAGATCTTTAATCAAACGAAACAGGCTGATCGTTAGTCTATTATTCTGGCGACGTAAAGCAGTTGATCATACAGATGAGACACGTAACGTACACAAGCTCGTAATTCAAGTACGTTAAAGATACCGGGAGTTCATGCAGATGTTACTCCATCGGAAGTTGCCTTCGATTTGTTAGCGCTGCTGACAGCTGACGGCCAAGGTTTGTTTGCTCTTCGCCCTGGGCGAGTATGCTTTGTTTGTTTCTTGGACAGGCGGATGTTACTACTTTCTTCTCCTCGCTCACAGATACAAAGTGGCGCAGATCGTACGGGGAGATTCCATGACTGAAGCCAGACTGAGAAACAGTTATTGGAGGTCATAGAGGACACAGCGAAGTAACATTTCTTGCACCACGTTTTTTTCCTTTACCCTTCAAATTTAATAGCGATTATATATATCCGATGTATCAAAACAAAACGAAATCTTCAGCTTAATTGTTATTAATATTACATTCCCAGCCATTTCATTGACTTTTTCCTTAGATTTTGATGTTGAACGATGTACTGCTGCAACGACTACAAGTGTTGGCCTTAGTTATACCTATTTTACTGATTAATGTAGAGAAAACCGATGGTGTTAAGTCGGTAGTGTTGGACTATTTCTTTCTACAGAAAATGTGTACATTGACTTGAAATTAAAAAGATAATCGGTAGGTTTCGAAACACTGACATGATAGATGTTCCAAACATCGGTTTGAGCTCTTGGGATAGAGAATTTCTACCCATGTGCAGAGATGGACCTCATTCACTACCGGACGAAGGTTGATAGCGAGTCAATGATATAAGAAGGGCAAGACATACGCTTAGGGCGAAATGTTAGATGAAGCACAGACGAGAAAAAATAGTTCCAGTGTATTTTATTATAAAGTTAGTGGCAACTCAGTAATATATGATATCTGAAGTTAATATGGAGAAGCTATATCGTGTGAAGAGCTACACTCAGTTTATAAAAGTGACTGTCCACCTCCGGTGTCATCTACTTTTAAGGAGCGTTCGAGTGACTTGGGTTGCTGACCAAAACACTGTAAAGGCTGCATCAAAGAATTCATGGAGAAAGTGATGTAGCGAGGAGTATCGCAATTCAAATTCCGGTCTAGCCACCAATATTCAAATTTTCTGTGGTACGTGTAAATAGCTTAAGGCAAACGCAAGGTATGGTTCCTGCGTAAAAGACACCGCTAATTTCTTTCTCAAGCTTTGACCAGCCGGAGTGTACTGTTATGCTGCATTGATAATGACTCATCGACAGGATCTTAAGCCCTACTGCTTCTGTTTGCAAAACAGTTTAATGACGTACTGTAAATATTGGAATAGGTAGATTACAACACAAATATGTTGCAGATATCCTTAAGCAGCTCAGTTAGAGGTTGTTGGAAGAAGAACGTTGGTAGGGAAAATGAGCAACAGTAATCTCGATAGCAGAGTATAGCGTCTTACAAAGTACAAGTGCACATGTAAGTGATGTATTTCTAGGGCAAGAACCATACGGACAAGATAACAGGTCATTAAGCTCGTTTGGAAGCATATCACGAAGTCAATTTTCCATCGCACCGTATTACAAGGAGGGAAAATTATGTAAGTTGAAGGTGGAGGTAGAAGAAAGGAAAGGAAAGCTAAGGGACTACTGATATCAGCTGCATCTGGACTTAAATGCGGAATCAGCGACGATGAGTGACAATTTGTGCTGGATCGAGACTCGAACCCGCACATTACCACTCGTCGCCGCTGATTTCACATGAAGGCGAGATGCAGCTGATATTATTAATCCCTTTCCTTTTCTTTCTTTTCTCCACTCTTCGCATTCAATTTACATAATGTATGTCGCAGCTGCAATATACGCGTGTCCGAAAGAACAGACACCTCGCATTCAGTTAAGAACAGGAAAAGACTAATAATGATAGAGAGGGCGTGGGAAAGTGGCCTTTTCAGCATTAGGACGGCATTTTCTCGGGTGTGACGAACGCTTATCAGGACGAGGCGCTGAAACAGCTGGAGCAAAGGCCGGACCGTTCTGCCGGCTGTGCCGTACAGCTGACGCATAAGCACCGCCCATATCTGAAACTAGCCGATAGATAGCCGTTCCGGGTAATCGCGAAGTGCATCGTGGAGCATACTGCTCACAGAATGAACGTCCTCTAAAACACTTTCTATTTCTCTCACGATCGGTATGTGGGAAGGATATTTCCTGACATGCCATTTGATCAAAAGTATCCGGACACCTATTAGTAGACATTACAATGGAACGTGTTCACCCTTCGCCTTTATGACGGCTTAAATTCTGCTGGTCAGTTTCAATTAGGTTCTAAAAGTCTGTGGAGGAGCTGTAGCATATTTTTCCTCAATCGCCAAAACCAGAGAATGTAGATTTTAGCGCCCTACTAACCGAATATCATCAGAGAATGTAGTGATGTTGAAGCTGGTCTGGAGTGAAGCCGAGATTCATCCAAAATGTGTCCCACTGAGGTCAGGTCAGAATTCTGGGCAGGCTATTGCACTACAAGAATGTTACTGTCCACAAACCATTGCCTCACAGATGTTGCTTGCTGATACAATCATCGTCTACGTGTACATCTAAATCTATACAACTACCATGCAATTCACACTTAAGTGCGTCGCATAAGGGTGATCGAACCTGTTTCACACCGTTTATCTACTGTTCCACTTCGGAACAGCGCACGAAAGAATGGAACACCTATATCTCTCTGCGTGAGCTCTAATTTCTCTTACTTTATTACTATGATCATTTCTCCCCATATAGGTGATAGTCAACAAAAATATTCGCTTTCTGAGGAGAGAGTTGGTGATTGAAATATCGTGAACAGATCTCACCGCCACCAAAAGCGTCATCGTTTTAGTAACTGTCACCCCAACCCATGGATTATATCCATGACACCCTCTTAACGATAATACAAAACGAACTCCCTTCCCCTAGACTTTTTCGATGTCCTCCGCCAGGACTTTCTGGAAACGATCCCATACCGCACAGCAACACTCTAGCAGAGGACGGACAACCGTTGTGTAGGCAGTCTCTGTACTAGTTTTATCGCAGTCTCTAATTGTTCTGTCTTTGGTCCACTTTCGCTATAATATTATTTATGTGACTGCCGCAGTTTAAATTGTTCGTAATTGTTATATCTAGATATTTAGTTGAATTGACAGAGTGTCCATTTGTGTGAATTATAGTGGAACAGAAATTTAACGCATTCCTTTTAGAACTAATGTGGATGATCTCACACTTTTCATTATTTAGAGTGAATTTCCACTTTTCATATCATACAGATATCTTTTCTGACCATTTTGCAATTTTTTTATCTTCTGATGACTTTACTAGACAGTAAATGACAGTACCATCTGCAAACAATCTGAGAGAGCTACTCATATTATCTCTTAAACCATTTATACAGATTAGGGACAGCAGAAGCCGTCTAACACTGCCTCTGGAACACCAGATATGCATTTTGTTTTTGTCGATGACTTCCCCTCAGTTACCGCAAACTGTGAGCTTTCTAAAAAAAAAAAAATCACGGACTCAGTCGAACAACTGAAACGATACCCCATAGTCATGGCATTTGATTAGAAACCGGTTGTGAGGGACGGCATCAAAAGCGTTCCGGAAATCCAGAAACTTTTCTGAACTCTTCGTCTAATCTACGCAGCACACAAATCTGTGAATGTGTTCACATCTTTCCGCATTTAGCAGTAAGGGGACCGCAGCCTAACGACGAAAAACACCTCCATACCGCGACAACGCTTCCTCCGTACTTAACTGCTGGCACTACACATTATGGCAGGTAACAGTCTCCAGACGTTCGTCAAATATCGGATAGTCGCAGAGTATAGCGTGATTCATCACTTACATCATTCGTCTCCGGTCATCCCATGTTCAGTAGCGTCTCCCTTTAAGCCACCCCGACTGTCGCTTAGCACATAACTACAGAAATTGGCCTTTCATTTCGTTTGATTTTTTACAGCCACCCTCCGCAACTCTGGATGATCCTCGTCCGTCAGCACATGTGGTCTTCTTGCTCCTTGTATAGCTGTATTTGTCCCTTTACGTTTCCACTGCACAGCCACATCATCAACAGTCGACCGGGCAGTTTTAGAATGGTTGATATGTCTAAGATGGATTTGCTACTCAGGTGATATCCAATGAGTAATGCACATCCGACGTCACTGAGACCAATTTTGCTGTTCCCGCTACTCTACTGACAACACAATACTGCTCGACTCCTTTTATACTGGTGGGTCCACCTCTCTTGACTTCTGCTGATCAATTCAGGATCATGCAGGTGTGTCCTGATGCGTTTGAGCAGACAGTGTATGAATCGGTAGGTACTTTAACAATCTTATTTTTACACTCTGAAAAGTGTTTACTTAAATGAAGACATTTTCAGAGCTAGCAGGTGACAATAATCTCGTCACAGTTTTGATTACTGGAGGTGAGGAAAGTAATTAGGCAGCGTGTTAACCCCGGACATTTGTTCCACTTTTACCCTTGCGGTGTTGAGAAACTGATTAGAAGTGGAGTCGGTTTGGGTTTGCAGGGAATACCTTTGACCTGCACTTCATATGGATCTCTCATGTGGATGAATGTGTTTGAAGAGATGAACTTGTGAGGCCCATAACACGCTACTGTGAAAGGTGATTCTGAACGTTTACAGAGAACAGACGTGTTATCTCTGACTAAAGTTCTCGCTCAAGAAGGGAGAAGAAGGGAATATAGAAACAAATATGTTTACGTTGTACTAACCACATCGACTGTCTAGTAAAAAAAGCTATTTGCAGCCATCGAGGAAGTTATTTTCAGTAAAAAAAAAAAGTGGTAAAGGATCTCACATCTCCACACTAGTGGCATACAGAAGCGGAGAATAAAACATCACTTTAACGAATATGCTAGGTTTGTCTATGACAGAAAGGGAAGTATGTCTGTTGTTACCAGTGAAAGAAAAAGCATTTTCTGACAGTCACTTGACAGTAATTTAAAACACTAAAACGTAGGTTAACGAGGCGAGCATATTATAGCTGGCGGGGAAGAGGCTTATGCACAGCGAAATGACTGTCCGCTTAAGTTTTTATTCACTACCCTCCAAGCTTTTATAACCTCTACACTGCTGTCTTAGTTAAAAGGATTTACATTTGGTGTGCTACAACAACAACCTTGCTGGGTGTGTGTACGTGCATTCAAGATGAGAAAGTGCCAATGTGGTGAAAGTTGCGACAGCGAGTGAAATCACAGCAACTTTAGACTAGCCTTACGCGAAAACAGAAATTTTGCTAACAATACCCAACGTAAAATACACTATAGAGAAAAATTTGCTGACAAAGATATGTGAATTAAGGTATTATAGTTAAACTCAGCCTCGATTGTACAGAACAGCGACGTTAGATTCAGACGCAGATAGATGAGCAATTTCAGAGATTATTTGTCAAAGGAAACACATCATTAATGCATCTAGAAATCGAAGAAAATGTCTTTAGAAAAATTTCAGAAGCAAAGAAAAAATAAACAAGAAAAGATACTAACAGAATAATATCAGATGCACTAGAGTTTTGACGACGATATCAAATGTTTTCGTTGCCGTTACAGTAGTCAAAGGCGTTTTCAGTATTATTCAGGTGCAAGGCTACGAAGTCTAATCCACAACTTTTGCCCAAGACTATATGGAACTACAAAGAATGTACTTAAGCCACGCTGCTCATATAAGATTCTAACGATAGCACAGTAAACAGCGCAGATAACAAACAAACTTTTGTAATGACGTTACTCATGACCATATTCACTACAGTACGCACCTGAGCAACAGTTCGTGAGCTTGGAAGTTCTTGGAGTTAAAATCGTATTTTTAAGTTGTAACTGTGGCACCAACGTATCTCGTTAGAACGTTTTAAAACTTAGTTTTACCATTAGATTTCTAGTTTCTGGCAAGGTTCAGGGGAGACGTGCAAAATTTGATGCACAACTAAATGTGAATGACGACAGAACAAAACTCGGTATCTTGTAAGCCACATCTAAAGCTTAAGCACGCGCTATAACCGCGATTCCTTTGTATTTCCTGTAGCTACAAATACTGGTTGATTTATGACAATGAATTAAGAACTAACAGAACGAGATGACGCAAGCTCTGAAATCGTATGTAGTAGGAATGGGATTCGAATATTCCCCTGGCCATCGAGGTGTCGGTTTCACACGGTTTAATTGAATCATCTAAGGTGAATTCTGCTATCTTTCCACGAATGATTTCCTGCCAAACCCTTATCCAGTTGTACCACATGCACCGTCTCTGAATACCCCAATGTCGACGATACATGAAACATTAAACAATGGAACTTCCATTAAACAATGGAATTTGGTTTAAGAACTTAGGACAGATGATACGTGCTCTTGGTAGTAAGTCTTATTCACCATATCATCATATAAGTTTTGAGGAGTGTGTACTTACTGCTTCTTGACGTTTCGTGATGGCACTTACTCTTTGGCCAACATTATCAGAAAATACCTCAGGCCTTATCTTCCATCATCTTTATGCGAATACACTCTCGTAAAAACTCAGGAGAATGTTTTGAGGTGACAGGTCATTCTACGAACACGGGAACCTAGACTGTTTGAAAACTACTGATTGTATGATAACAGGCTGTGCTGGGAAGTAATGCCTTCGATTTTTTTTATGTGAAAAGTCTTGAAGTTTTTAAATAAAAGAAACTTTATTAACATTCTACATGTTTATTCTTCATGTGTACACATTTATTTCTTGACGTAGTCATCCTGGAAACGAACACATTTTCCCAACTAGAGATCAGTTTGTTGATACCATCATTGTAGAATGTTTGACTTCGTTGACGGAGCCACGACTCACCTCTGCTTACACCGCTTCGTCACTTCACTATAAAAGTGAGAGTTTCGAACTTGTCTGTACGTTTTTGAATCATATGAAAATCGGTTGGAGCTAAGTCAGAGCTGTATGGAGGATGATCGATGGCAGACAGTGAGCCGAAGAGTGGGACTGCTGCAGATGTCTCAGCTCACGTACGTGGCCTGTCACTGTCCTGGTGAAGAGAGGGCGCTCCACGTGAGGACGGTCAAAACTCGGTTACAGCACGCTGTTTCTCACGCCGCGACACAGTTACGTTACACACAGCCATGTTACACGCTACAGTTCGGAGCCCTGTAGCGGCAGAGTGTTGCAACTTGGGTCAGAGATACGGGAAAGTCGAGCAGTATGCTTGACATATAATACCTCAACCGCTATTGAGAACAGAACAGAAAATTCTGAGGCATTCGATTCCAGCACGCCACCGTATAGTATTACTTAAATGTGATTTTATTCTGAGCAAAAAATAACAAATTTGTGGCAATCACGTTCCGTGTTCTACAAAAAAGAAAATTTCAGTGATGAGTGATGTTACTTCTTCGCATTTCTGTTGGCAAAGTACAGTACAGTTTACTAGCGGCATCCTTTCACTCTATACCATTCGAGTGTATGTTTGGTGCAGTATTAACGGCAATTTTTCGTTGCGTAGATGCATTACCCTTAAATGACGGACTATCATTCATTACCAGGTATGTAGGAATCTACAACTCACATTCAGCGTAAGCGATAGTTATTACACAGAACTCGCTATCTGAACCATAACAAGATTCTAGTGACTAGGGGGAACTGCTGTCCTATAATTTTTTTACGTTTTTAGAACAAGTTCTTGATCTAAGCTTGTCTTCAGACGGCACCATACAACTCTTGCTAAACTGTGACAATGTGAGCGTTACAAATCTCTCACAAAGAGAAAGTACCCCTTGACTAAAAAATAATCATCGATTAAAAGTGCACTTCTGAGGCAAATGTTCATCCCCTCGTTTGCTGGCTAGACAGTTAGGTGTCACTACCCACTAATTCATTTAACTTAGTGAATTAACACTTTTTCTGTGTAGAATAATTTATCGTAATTACATTAATTTTGTGTAACAAAGTGGTCACGAAAACTGACAATGGCCGGGAGAGCGGTGTGCTGACCATATGCCCTTCCTTGTCCGCATACAGTGACGGCTAAGGTCTGAGGACGAGACAGCGGGTTCGAATCCTGCCTCGGGCATAGATGTGTGTGATGTCCTTAGGTTAGTTAGGTTTAAGTAGTTCTAAGTTCTAGGGGACTGATGACCTCAGAAATAAAGTCCCACAGTGCTCAGAGCCATTTTTGAACGACACAGTGGCCGGTCGGTTTCCTCTGGACCTTCAAGGCTTGTTCGGACGATGTTTGTTCGTATAACAAGAATTGCATGCCGCTGTCTCACACTGGACATATTTGTGGTACTTGCGACATAAATCGTTACAGCAAAGACATTTTAAGACAGCTGCAAATCGTCCAGCATCAGCTTGATGTCTCACAAAGTACCCAAATGCAAAAGGAAAACAGTTAAGTTTTGGAGTATGGGTTTATAACCTCTGAATTGAAAGAAAAAGGTCTGAGTACGACAACGAACAGTGTTATCATCAGATCTCCACTTAGAATTAAAGTAGAACAATAATGAAAACCTTTTCTCCCCAGCTTGATTCAGTGCCGGTTCGTTCATTAGGAGCTTCACCCATCTACTAATTAATAATTAATGTATAATTAACATATCTCATTCTTAATTTATGTTAAAAATCAAGACCTTTCATTTTTATGTTAATTTAGTCTTAATTATATATTTAATATGACAGTAGCAGAAATGTCATAATTAACAAAGGAATATAGTTACAATCTAGACGGGTTTATTCGGAAAAAATCGTTTTTAGCCAAAGCAATGACTGTACAGGGGATATGACACTTCCTGACAGATTAATGAGATGTGCTCGTGCGGAACTCGAACCCAGAAATTTTGCCTTCCGCGTTTAGTTGGTAGAACACTTGCCCACGAAAGGCATAGGTTCCGAGTCCGAATCACAGACCGACACACCGTTTAATCTTCCAAGAAGTTTCAAACACACCGCATATTCAGGTGGAGAGTGAAAATTCATTGTGGTATCACTCACTGGCAGATTGATAATGTGTGCTGGTATAGAACTCGAGCCCAGAACTTTCGTGGGAAAAAGCTGTGCCGACTGAGCTGTCCAGACACAGAGTCCTTACAATGCCCGCAAGGCAATCTGTGCCTGGATAGATTAGTTGGTAGAACATTTGTCGACGGAGGACAAAGATACCGGGTTCGATTTCCGGAATAGCGGACACTCGTGTTGAGAGCGAAAATTCATTCTGGAAGCAGGAAATATTCTTAAAAGAGGAGCATAATTTAGATGGTCCCACGAGGAGTAGGTGAAGAGGGCGAAAGGAGCTGATAAGGCAGAGAGGAGTAAAAAATCGAGAGAACCACCAGTGGAAGCTGTCGGGAGAGGATCTCGCCCAGCGATGGACCAGACCAGCTGACATAAGAACAGAGAGTCTAGTGACGGACTGGAGACAACTAGCAGCTCGCCACGCCGTGGAGAAGCAGCACTCACCGCGTCCTCGAAGGCGCGCAGCTCGGCGATGAGGTCGCGGTCGTGCAGACGCCGGCGCAGGTCCTCGACGTCGGCGCGCAGCCGGTCTCGCTCGGCGCGCGCGTGCACCATCTCGGTGACTAGGGCGGCGGCGAGCAGCGCGGCCAGAGCCGCCCCCAGCAGCAGCAGCGCCAGCCGCCAGCGGGCCCCCAGCGCCGCCCCCCGCCTCGCGCCGCTCTCGACGGGCCCGGGCCCGGGCAGCAGCCCGTACTTGGAGCCCGTCAGCGGTTCCTGGTCGGCCGACAGCGCCGCCGGGCAGTTGCTCATCATCACGCTCGTCATCGTGACTTACTCTACTCTCGTAGGCTAACAGAACAGTTGCCCCTAACTCCGGTACTCCTCGTCTCTTCTGATCCCCGAATTCAGCAAGTGCTGTCTCTCGACAGAAAGTTCAGTGGAATGTCAGACGACTAGAAACGCAATACGCGTGCGAGTGCTACAGTTGAGTCCCGAGTGTCGTGAACGGGTCCCCCTCAGCTCCCGGAGACGGCGCTATCCTTCACGTACTGTGACCACCGGCGCTCGGCTGCACTCGTGAACATAACGCCCCGGCGTGGTCGCGTGCTCTGGCGGTCGCGGGCTCGCGCGGCGTGCTCGCTCCTTTCGGTGGTAGTCGGCGGGCGACTGAGTGCGGCGCGCACGCACGCGGCCTTCTTATTCGCCGGCGTAGGTCGCGCGCTGGCCGCGTGGTGCGCCCCGAGCGACCGCCGAGTAGACGAGCGCTCCCCAGTCCCTCCTCCCGCCGGTTCGGCAGGCCGGACCGCGCTTCCGGTGCTCGTCCCGGCTCCTTTGTGATATTGCCTCCGCAACCGCGCCGCGACACGCCGCCCGTCTGCGGCACTAGTCGCTGCTCTGGAACTGTACACTCCGTACTGGCGCGGATTCCGGTTCTGGGGCGGTGGGTTGCATTTTGGTACTGCCTCCTAGGGATGGGAAAAACCAACCGGTTAAAACCGAAATCAGTATTTTTGTTATGAATAACCGGTCTCGGTATTTGAAGTCTCGCTGACAATCATAACCGCCATAGCAGCGGTGCTGAAATTTTTCCTTGTTTTTTGATAAAGGCAATGGCCTTGCCGCAGTGAATACACCGGTTCCCGTGAGATTATCGAAGTTAAGCGCTTTTGGGCGTGGCCAGCACTTGGATGGGTGACCATCCAGCCGCCATGCGCTGTTGCCTTTTATCGAGGTGCACTCAGCATCGTGATGCCAATTCAGGAGCTTCTCGACCGAATAGTAGCGGCTTCGGTTAAGAATACCATCATAACGACCGGGAGAGCGGTGTGCTGACCCCAGGCCCCTCCTATCCGCATCCTCCACTGAGGATGACACGGCGGTCGGATGGTCCCTCTAGGCCACTCGTGGCCTGAAGACGGAGTGTTTTTTGATAAAACTTTTTAAAAGAAAGTGTAATTTTTATTCATAAAATTGCATTGAATTGTTATAAAAAATGGGAAAAGCGATCAGTGCTGTTTCAATGCAAAGCCGACAGAAATGACCAAGAAACACATAGCATAGGAATACGTATAACATTGATGAGACAGTACTGTTCCTGTTACCATGTGGCGTGGCCTGTTAGATGGCACGTATTTTACATACTGCGTGCAAGTCTTGCACCGTCTGGTCTATACGGTAGTGTCTCACTGTCATCGTCGGACATCAGTTGTATTACAGAATGGCACTACCCTAATCTCGAAGTATTTTAATAAGTGCGCTGTCAATGTACAAATCGGAGGAACTGCAACCAACTTGTGACATAAATAAGGAGAAAACGTAAAGCCTAACGGCTCGTGCATAGTTTACAATAAAAATAGAGATCTGCTGTCTGCGTCTACATAACATGCCTCCTTGTAGCCCTTGAAAGCGGACAAATTAACGCGAAAAATGGAATTCTTTGACCTTAGTTTTCACCCTTCAGCAATGATTATTAGTAATATCAAAATAGTGGTATGATCCGCAACCAGACCATGATTCTTGCGCAGAGTTTAAAAAAATTTGGATCAATGGGACAATACTGGTGATAGTTTGTGGTAGTCATCTACTTATCACTTTTCGAGAAAAGCAGCGAACGGTGTACGGACTAACATTTCTCTTATTTCCCTATTTAATTTACTATTTTATTCTACGTACCTGGAAAGTGAGGGTGTCAAAATCTTCCAAGCTTTTCTCGATTTCTACTTTTGTTACAGGAAATAATAGGAACGAAAACCGATAATCGGTTATTTGAGAAACTGATTATTTTGAGCTGTTTTAATAGTGTGGCTAAACTGGCGTTGAAAAAAACCTAAATAACCGAAAACCATTTCTTTCAGCTACTGTCTCGCCCATCCTCCTCCCCCCCTCCCCCCCTCCCCCCCCCCCACACACACCTTTACCGAAAATAATAGCCGTCAGCTCCACTTTAAACGTAATACACATGAATATGATTTTATAATAATAATAATGTATGTAATTACAGTGCTTGACAATGAAATGTAATCTGGACGAAGCAGCCGTATCTACGTCTATATCTACATCCATATTGTCCAAACAACTGTGAAGGTAACTGCAGAAGTTACTTCTCAATGTGTTATTCTTTGACATTGTCAATGGGGAGATACGCTATCTGTTTATTTAAAACATGTGTGGACAAAAATCTTACGTCTATATCTCAAATACTTTTGTTTTAATTGCTACCGGTTTCGGCACGCTGCCAAGCCCTCTTCAGATCAGCCTCAAATGCTATCCAGTGCGTGACAAACATTAAACATCGTCTTCTTCTTAGAGCAAAGTCGCCCTAAAATCGTAGATGTTTATGTAAATTAACAACATTACAATTTACATAACCAACTACGATTTTTCATTTTAGGACGACTTAGCTCTAAGAATACGACGATATGTAATGGTTGTCACACTCTGAACAACATTTTAGATTGAATTGAAGATAGCCTGGCAATGAGACGAACCTGGTAATCATAGAAGAAAATTTTCGCTCTTGGCGTAGGACTCTTACCCCTCAAGTTTTACTTTACATCCTACCGGTTATCAGAGCTTCTATCAGTGTCATTCTCGTATGGAGCGCGGGAAGACCGACGCTTTAAATGCCTCTGTGCGTGCTGTAATTAATCCAATCTTGTCCTCTACATCTCTACGGGAGCGATACACAATGGGTTCTGGCGTATACCTCCTAGAGCTGTTTTTTAAACCTTGCAAGTAGTCTTTCTGTGGGCGGTTTGCACCTATGGTGCGAAAATTATGGAACTATGTGAACTAAAATCGTCATAACTTCTGAACGGTTGGCTCTGGAACTTTCAAACTGGACGGTTGGCCGGGGGGCATGATGAGAATTAGTGTGCTCTTGCGCAAGTGCACTTTCATTTGGATGGGTCCGTAATTAAGGAGCGGCAAGGTGACTACTGTATGGTACGTGAAAATGTTGGAAGATGATTTCATTCCCATTATCCAAAGTGACCCTGATTTCGACAAGGAGTGGTTTATGCAAGACGGGGCTCGAACCAGGAGAGCGTCTGATGTCCTGGAGGAGCGACTTGGGAACCGCTTTCTGGCTCTGTGGTACCCAGAGGTCACTGGCATGGGCATTATTGGCCGCCATGTTCTCCGGATCTGAATACATGCGACTACTTTTTATGGGGCTATAATAAAGACAAGGCGTACAGCAATAACTCCAAAACCATTGCTTAGCTTAAAAACAGTCATTCAGGAGGTCATCGACAGCATCGATGTTCCGTCACTGCCCCGGGTCATGAGAATTTCGCTATCCGTCTGCGCCACACCATCGCCAATGATGGCAAGCATATCGAACATGTCATAACCTAAATTCGAATATCTTTAGTGCCGTTTACATGCTGAATAAAGTGTGTGCACGTGATAGTTTGTAACTTATTTACGTTTTTTTTTCATATAGTCCAACAACTGTCACCCTGTATTTTCAAATGTCTGCCAGTTCCGTTACTTCAGCATGTCATTGACACTTCCCCCATGGATAAAAAAAAAAAAAAACTGTGATCATTCGTGTTGGCGTACTCTATTCACGTTGAGTGTCCCCTGTTAGTCCGATTTGCTATCGATTCCTCTCTCGGCTGCCTCCGTCGGAGGTTCGAGTCCTCCCTCGGGCACGGGTGTGTGTGTTGTCCTTAGCGTAAGTTAGTTTAATCTAGATTAATTAGTGCGTAACCTCAGCAGTTTGGTCCCATAAGACCTTACCACAAATTTCCAAAATTTCCACTCCCACACACTTCAGCAATGGTGTAAGATGGGATGTTCAAGTGATTTGTAAGCCAACTCGTTTGTAGACTGATCGTATTTTCCTGCTAGTCTATCAATAAACCGATAGTCTGTTACCCATGTGAACGTTCCATTTGTATGAATTGACCGATTCCAATTGTGACTCGTGGATACGGTCTATGATACCACTGACTTTCGTTTTGTGAACTGTGCAGTTTTACATGACTGAACACAAGTTGCCAACCTTTGCATCAATTCATAACGTTATCAAAATCTGACTGAACACTTGTGCAGATTTTCTCAGAGAGCACTTCATTACAGATAACTGTATCATCTCAAAGGTTCTTTAAAGATCGGTTACAAATAATGGGAGCTATACAAACTACAGGTGACTGGAAAATTAGAAGTAACGAGAAGATTTATGAAAATACACAGTAAATATCGAAAGTAATGGCATAGTGAAGATTAGTCTTCTTCCGATACCTCTACAGAATGAATGAGACCTCGCTAACGAAGCAAATAGTCTTGTATTTCTGGAGAAAGAAATCGACATTAAAATGGATTCCAGAAATAAGGAAAGAACTAGAAAGAAACAGCACCAAAGACTCGGTACTGACCCTCATGAGCCCACCCTGCAGTTGTTTTCTTTTGGTATGTTCAACGAACCTAGTCCATTTTCACACTTAAGGTCGTTTCAGACTTGACGGAACGTCAAAATGTCCCACAATATATTTCAAATGGCGGCACTCCATCAAAGGGCCGGAACGGAAATGAGGTCAACGTCAAGGTTTGTTTGGGAAGGATGTTATGACGTTGACGTTGATGAGGGAACGTTGGCGTTGTCTGTAACATAGGAAGCAAAACTCTCTTTGCAGTCCTCGCTCACTTTACAGTGCTGGATTTTGTATCTTCTTGGTTTCTGTTTTACTGTCTGCTTTGTTTTCGTGACAATTGCAAAGGTTCCGTATAGACATGGACAGTTTGCCTGTATGTGAGCTTTCACAAATGGTGCCAGGTATCTAAAAGCTAAAAACAGCTTAGGTTTTATAATACCTGAACGAAGCGAATACCAGTATTGTACACAAATGGAATTGTAAAGTGATGGATAAATTTCCATTAAAATAGGCTTTTTTTAATAGTGAAAAAGACAGCTCCATCGAAGACCGAAATACAGTTGTTGCAACATTAATTGGTCTCCCCCCCCCCCCCCCCCCCAAAAAAATCGCAACTTATAAAATAAAAAAGCACTAAATAGCTTTATAAATGTCGTTTGATGTTTTTGTATGCATATATTGCATATATTTTTTCGGACAAATACGTGATGTTTTGAAATTTTTGGACGACACAAAAAAAAATGGCTCTGAGCACTATGGGGCTTAACATGTGACGTCATCAGTCCTCTAGAACTTACAACTACTTAAACCTAAATAACCTAAGGACTTTTCAAACATCTATGCCCGAGGCAGGATTCGAACCTGCGACCGTAGCGGTAGCGTGGTTCTAGACTGAAGCGCCTAGATCCGCTCGGCCACTCCGGCCAGTTGGACGACACAGTTCATATTGTTTCACTCTTGAGCACTTTACGATTCAAACTTTGGTAAGAACGTGCCGAATGAATTTCGCTTTTATCATTGTTAGTTCCTTAATTCTGACACTACAGTGGTGTGCGAAACTTACGGACACAAGTGAATTGCGCTTGATGCGTCACTGAAAGGTAACGAAGCTCGATGAAGTAATTCTTCAGGCTTTCTCGTTGATCTGTTGACATTCTGAAAAAAAAACGGGACTTCTGCCGATTCTCGGGTAGCACCTGAAGAAGACATCGACTTACGCCGTCGAAATATCGTTCGAGAACGACGCCAACATCCGGCAGAAGTCCCGGTTTTTTTTTTTTTTCAAAATACCTCGATGAAACTTGGTTAATAAATAGAAAGAACTGCTACATTATAGTACAGACGGTAACAGATACTTATATTCAAAGACAATAATTACACTGCAGTCAGTGAGATTCATTGTTGGAAAAGGAGGGACATAATTCCTAGTATGATGTGAGGATTAGGATCTTTAGGTGCAAATTTCAGATGAAGACAGGAAGGGAAAGAGTGCTCAGATAAGGTAAAAAAAGGGGACAAAAGATCAGCTCTTACCAACTGAAATCGGGACTCATTTGACCAGTCGCCTCGGGTCCAACCGATATGGTCACGAGCCAAGGAGCGGCGCTGCAGACGGTGTCGACCTGTTGGCAAAGGCACTCGCGTCGATCGTCTGTTGCCACAGCTCTTTACAGCAAAACTTCGCCGCGCCATCCTTACGGATGCTTTCGTCGTACGGCCCACAATGATTTCTGTGGTTACTTCACGCAGTGTTGCTTGTCTGTTAGCACTAACGACGTCGCAAACGCCTCTGCTTTCGGTCATTAAGTGAACGCCTTCGGCTACTGCATCACATTTGGTGAGGTGTAATGTTTGAAATTTGATATTCTCAGTACCCTATTGACACTATGGATCTTGGAATAGTGAATTCCCTAACGATTTCGGAAATGGAATGCCACTTGTGTCTGTCTCCAGCTACCATTCCTCGTTCCAAGTCTGTTAATTACCGTCGTGCGGCCATAATCAGCCGAAAACCTTTTCATATTAATCGCCTTATTGCAAATGACAGCTCCGCCAGTGCCCTATGCTTTTGTGCCATGTTGTTGTTGTTGTCGTGTACGCCATATTATTGCCACCTTTATGTCTGCATATCGCTAACCGATGACTCTTGTCACCTCAGTGAGTCAATTCCGTTATCTCTCTTCACAAAATAAAAAGAAAAAACTGTGAAGGTTGTCGCCTACTTACAAGAGCTCTGCAACTGCGGTATTATTGAATGTCCCCATGTTCAGAAGAGTACCGTCATCTTAGAGAATGCTATATACAGAGTGTTACAAAAAGGTACGGCCAAACTTTTAGGAAACATTCCTCAGACACAAAGAAAGAAAATATGTTATGTGGACACGTGTACGGAAACGCTTACTTTCCATGTTAGAACTCATTTTATTACTTCTCTTCAATTCACATTAATCATGGAATGTAAACACACAGCAACAGAATGTACCAGCGTGACTTCAAACACTTTGTTACAGGAAATGCTCAAAATGTCCTCCGTTAGCGAGGATACATGCATCCACCCTCCGTCGCATGGAATCCCTGATGCAGCCCTGGAGAATGGCGTATTGTATCACTGCCTTTCACAATACGAGCATGAAGAGTTTCTACATTTGGTACCGGGGTTGCGTAGACAAGAGCTTTCAAATGCCGCCATAAATGAAAGTCAAGAGGGTTGAGGTCAGGAGAGCGTGGAGGCCATGGAATTGGTCCGCCTCTACCACTCCATCGGTCACAGAATCTGTTGGTGAGAAGCGTATGAACACTTCGACTGAAATGTGCAGGAGCTCCATCGTGCATGAACCACATGTTGTGTCGTACTTGTGAAGGCACATGTTCTAGCAGCACAGGTAGATTATCCCGTATGAAATCATGATAACGTGCTCCATTGAGCGTAGATGGAAGAACATGGGGCCCAATCAAGACATCGCCAACAATGCCCGCCCAAACGTTCACAGAAAATCTGTGTTGATGACGTGATTGCACAATTGCGTGCGGATTCTCGTCAGCCCACATACGTTGATTGTGAAAATTCACAATTTGATCACGTTGTAATGAAGCCTCATCCGTAAAGAGAACATTTACACTGAAATTAGGATTGACACATTGTTGGATGAACCATTCGTAGAAGTGTCCCCGTGGAGGCCAATCAGCTGCTGATAGTGCCTGCACACGCCGTACATGGTACGGAAATAACTGGTTCTCACGTAGCACTCTCCATACAGTGACGTGGTCAACGTTTCCTTGTACAGCAGCAACTTCTCTGACACTGACATTAAGGTTATCGTCAGCTGCACGAAGAATTGTCTCGTCCATTGCAGGTGTCCTCGTCGTTCTAGGTCTTCCCCAGTCGCGAGTCATAGGCTGGAATATTCCGTGCTCCCTAAGACGCCGATCAATTGTTTCGAACGTCTTCCTGTCGGGACACCTTCGTTCTGGAAATCTGTCTCGATACAAACGTACCGCGCCACGGCTATTGCCCCGTACTAATCCATACATCAAATGGGCATCTGCCAATTCCGCAACTGTAAACATTGTACTGACTTCAAAACCACGTTCGTGATGAACAGTAACCTGTTGATGCTACGTACTGATGTGCTTGATGGTAGTACTGTAGAGCAATGAGTCGCATGTCAACAGAAGCACCGAAGTCAACATTACCTTCCTTCAATTGGGCAAACTGGCGGTGAATCGAGGAAGTACGGTACATACTGACGAAACTAAAATGAGCTCTAACATGGAAATTAAGTGTTTCCGGACACATGTCCACATAACATCTTTTCTTTATTTGTGTGTGAGGAATGTTTCCTGCAAGTTTGGCCGTACCTTTTTGTAACACCTTTATAGGCATTGTCCACCACATCTGATACGAAAATTTCATTCTATGCTGCGGCTGTCTTTGATGCGTGTCCTGAACTTACTTTTGTTGCTGTGAGGATCCTAGTCGATCTGTTATAAAGTTTCGTTTCTGAAGCCACAACTCCGTTTTGATCGCTTCCGTTTTTGTGTAATGTAATATTCCGCGATCAAAAATTGATTACTGAGTAATCTTATAGTTGCTGTTTCTAGCGATTGCCTTGTGGCAATGAGCTATGACTTTCAGAATGAAAGTTTGAAAACGTAGAAAGGAGGTATTGGTGGAAGTAGAGCCGTGAGTAGGGTCGCTGTTTGTACCTGGGGTAGCTCAGGCGTTAAGAGCATTGCCCGCGAAAAGCAATAGTGTGGGTTCGAGTTCCGGTACTGCACACAGTTCTACGAGGAAGTTGCAAGTTTCAAATATAACGTTTTCAGAGCAGTCTTGTAATTTGTTCAGTATGCAAATAACAGAATGGTTGAAAGAACAAATGTAGATAAGTGTAGTGAAAATCAGAATCTTAATAGCAATAGTAATTGAGGGGAAGTTATCGAGTGAAACAGAAGTGACATATGGTGTTCACCAAGGAAGCGTTATACGCCCTCTGCTGTTCTTAATCTGTATACACGATTTAGGGGGCAATCTGGGCAGCCCTCTTAGACGTTTTGTAGGGTGCGCTTTCGTTTACCGTCCGTAAATTTATCACAAGATCAAAGAAGTGTGAATTGCAGTGTATTGACGTACGTTTAGATGTGCACACAAACCATGACTTTTGGTTTACTGTAGACCCAAAACTTCCATCGCTGTGGCACAATCTCTTTGAATATGCGAACGCGAAGAAACAGTTTTGACTGTAATGTGATAAGGAAGATGCACTGTTAGATATCTATTAGGTACATCTACCAACCCTGTACACGATGCAAATAATTTCCACCCTAAGCAAATAACTCAACGAACGAAAAGTTAATGTTCTGTGAGTTCTTTGCTGACAAAGACGCGACTTGCGTGACTCTAGGAATCTCTTTTTCCTCACTGTTTTTGCAATGCATCGTGATTTGAGCTCATGTGTAGGTTTTGTAAAGACCTCTTCGTTGATGTTATTTCCTTTCACAGCTGCAGTAGTTGCGTTTTGCGTTCACAGATCAAGACATATTGTCACGACAAATAAAGCTTGAAGACGTTAAAGAGTTTGAAGACATTATAAGGGGCAGTGAAATGAAAACTAGACAGATAGAAAAAAGTAAGTAGATTTCACATTTTTCCAAAAGCAATCCCCGTTTATTTCACTGTGAGACAAAACGGCCAGTGTCTTCATGGAAAGATGTTTGCGGATGCCTAAGGAACCATGATTGTACCTAGGTGGACACCTCTTCGTCCGTGGCAAATCGATAGCCACGAATGTCTTTCTTCAAGACTCCCATAAATGGAAACAACACGGGGAGAGATCGGGACTGTAAGATATGTAAGGGATTCCCAGCGAAGCCAGTTTCCTTCCAACGAAGAGGTATATGTACGCCTGGTTACAATAACTGTTCCGTAGGCAACCGCAAACATTTTCCCATAAAGACGGTTACCGTTTTGTCCCACAATGATATAAATGTATTAAAAGTTATGGCGATTAGTTCTGAAATAATAAACAGTTTACTTACTTTTTTCTATATGTGTCTTTTTCATTTGACTGTCCCCAATATAATGATAATGAGTAGATGTCTAGGTCATTAGAGAAGACTGAGAAGTATAACTGCAGCAAGTTTATGACCTTACTGTCAACGGCCTTTAAATAAGAGCTTTAATAGACAAGTATTTCGTTGCTACACAGACCATAATGCACAGATATGGATCTGATGAGAGCATTTTTCTTTTATCTTTCTATATGCATTCTGGTATGTTTCAATATTCTGTTCGCATACGGTAATCATATTCGCAGGACTGTCACCAGAATCATTTCTGAGCCCTTTCAAAAATCGGACTAACGAAGTGGCATAAAACAGTGAATTTATGATTGTGAACAGCAAGGCTCTGATTCACATCCAGCATTCTGCAATAGGGTGAATAGCTGCTTCAGCAGCGGCGTGGCTAATTTCCTGTTCTGTCCTTATCTCTCGTCAAAATCAAGTAGCGATTCGCTAGAATCAAATTATTCTTTGCAGCTGCACTCGTTTAAATCGAGATGCGATCAGTTCCTGTTAGTTCTATATTTACAGAGCCGCGGAATCAGCCAACATCTCAAATGGCTCTATGCAGTATGCGACTTAACATCTCAGGTCATAAGTCCCCTAGACTTAAAATTACTTGAACCTAACTAACCTAAGGACATCACACACATCCATGCCCGAGGCAGGATTCGAACCTGCGACCGCAGCTGCAGCGCGGCTCCGGACTGAAGCGCCTAGAACCGTTCGGCTACAGGGGCCGGCGCCCACATCTCAGCTGATATTTTCTGTTAATGTATCTTGCGGCAAATGATTAGAAGGAGTACAGCTCATTCCCTTTTATTAGAATTGCGAAACAATGTATGCGAAGACCTTTAAATAACCTGACAAAAGTCTAGCTGTTACGGTGAACTGGAAAATATCCTAATTCGAAAACAATGAAATTTGCCGAAAAGGAAAGATCTCTCTGCCATGACTATTACTCGTATTAAACACAGTTCGTCTCATTGAAATACGCTAGAAATCACAGAAGAAAGTCTTTCGCCCAGAACCACGCCGCCGCCTCACAACAATGTCATATTCTCCATATTCAATGACAATGGTGGATGAAGTGAGCAACGTTTTCAGTTTTTTTGTTGCTGTTCGCTAGAGGAACTGGGTAACAGTAAGGGAATCGAGAACTAGTTAGACTATTTTATCACAGATGAACAGTACGTAAACTGCTTTTTGTTCTACTAATATATATTACAAACTGGTTTCTGTTTCATTAAGCCCACATCATACGGAACGTGACTTGCATCCATAAAAACACTAACGGAATTAACTGCTATATTATGCAACAAATATTGAAGAAATGAATAAGCTTAGGGTGCATATAAAATCACAGTGTAAATGATGATTTGAGTATAAGTAATCCTCGCACACAAAATTTCTGTACAAACTTCATATGAGCTCTAATTCTCCAGACTATGTGCACATGAACACCAAGGTTTTAGAGCAATAATGACAAAAATAATATGTACATTGCAGAGAATTATTGTAATCTAATGATATTACAGCGTGGCCCAAGGAAAGTAGTACATTTTCATTTATGAGATTATGAGGTTTCTTTATATTTACACGTATATAGCTAATAGACATTGTTCTACACACATTGCCATCACTGAAAAGCCAAACACAAGTTTATTTCTTGAAAAGTACTTCACGCAAATGGCTTCCATAATCGATACATAGCTGAAGACGATCGCAGAAGCTCCTCATGACGTCCTCACTCATTTTCTGTGGAACGGCCGTTATCTCTTCCCGGACCAGATCACCAGTGTTATGGAGACGCTTTGCAAAATCTTCGTTCTTGAAATGGCTGTATAGAAAAAAAATTCAGCTCCATCTTAAGGAAGCCACAATCTAGGTAGAGATAGAGGCCATTTCTTAAGAAATGACTGAGAACGTAATGAGAAGCTTTCTGCGATCGCCTTCAGCAATGCGTCGCACATCTTGGAAGACACTTCTGTGATGTACTTTTTAAGAAATAAGCTTGTGTTTGATTTTTCGGTAATGGCAATGCGTGTAGAACAGTTACATATGATTTACATTGCTGTACATGTACGCAAACAGTACAAAGAGTATTAATTACACCTTTTACAAGTACACAAGATGTATGAGTACTAAATTACAATACAAAGAAAATCCGAACATTACAGCAAAGGAAAAGAGTATAATAAACACAAAAGTAGGCTAAAAAAAACAAGTAATACACCAACAGCAATACAAAGCCTGAAGTTCACCTAGTGATACACAATTTATGATTACTAATGAACGCCTGAACATAAAAATACATGGTAGGTGTACAGGGCCACCAAAAAAGTAATAAAAAGTGAATGAACAGCAGCACAAATTATTAATTACAAAATAATAGGTAACGTTAATGATATGCACGACTGGAAAATGTCCAAATACCAACGACTGACAGAATTCACAAAGTTGATCACTTCTCTGAGACAACTCACGTACAGCAATACGTCACTTGACATTCCGATTTGGAGAGCATCCTGCAAGTATGGTCTATATGTAGACTGTGATATACAGCTGAAAGACGGGGAAGGGCACAAATTTGTGCTACAGTTTCAATGCACTGCTAACATTCCGAAGCAGAGATAACAATCCGTCTACAATACTCTGTACTGTGCGGCTGACAATCCTAATGGTTGTGTCAGGCATAAAGCCCAGTGTCTCTACTCTCTATCAAAATGCGCTCATCCTCATCGTCGTCATCAGTTTCATTCTACGTTGGTAAGTTCTCTGCGTCTTCATGCCTGGCGGCCAACGTTTCTTTTTGAAAGCTGCTGTATATGCTGCCGTCCAGTACTTTGTCCAGAATCTGGAATCTCTTTCTCTCTCGTGTTTCTTTTCCCTTCCACATATCCTTTAAATGTTGTTTTTAAAGGATCCTCCTTCTTATTTAACAGATGTCCTATGCAGTTTCGTTCCCTTTTTTAATTAAATTCTTTAATTGTGTCTGCTCTCACTCTCTTCTCAGTAGCTCCGCGCTTTTCGCGCTATCCATCCAACTTATTTTTCTTAACGTCCTCTGCCACGTCTAAATCTTAAGGGATTCCACCCTTGCTCAATCTTCTTTCCTGTAGTCCACGTTTCAACGTCATGCAAGAGGACACTCAATACAAAACTTTTGTCAGGCTTTTCTTGTAAACTTTCTCCATACTGCCGCATAAAACTCTCCTTTTCTTACAAAATGAGTCTTTCGCCTTTGCTACCCGTATTTTAATTTCTATGTTGCACCTCAACTCACTTATTTTTCTCCTTCCTGGGCGTTTAAAGCTTTGTAAATGTTGTAATATTTCTCTGTGCAGCATTGTTTTTAACCTTTAATTTCGTAACAGTTCAATTGCGTTTGATTTCTTTGTACTGATTTTCATTCCGTAGTCCTCTGCTTCAACTTCAGTTACACTCACAATTCTTTTCGTGCATAAGGTCCATGTCAACTGCAGACTTCTAACAACGTATTCTTCTTCCATCTATTTTTACCCCCTTTCATCTAACATCCAGTGATCAGTTATATTCTCTAAGAAGAAACTGAAGAAGATAAGTGACGACAGCTTTCATACGTTGTTACCTCTCCGAATTCAGTTCAGCTAGTACGCTTGTCGCACGCTCAGTTTTATTTACTTTTGATTCTATAGGTCGCTTCTTCCCCAGTCTACTCTCTTTCCCCGTTTTATATCTGCAATTTTTTCCGAATCCACATTATCAAATGACACTTCCATATTTATAAAACACAAGTATAAATATATACTTTCATGTCTGGATGAGCAAACATCGTTGTCGATACAGAGCCGTCCGAAATTACTTCGAAATAAATATGTATAAAATACAGGCATAAGTTTTTTGAAAGATTCATGATATCTTCAGCTGCCACTCTATTTATTTCATGTTCGATTGCAGGATTTCGGCCTTAGGCCATTTTCAAGTAACTAAAACGGAAGCATTATACATTGGATACATTAGTGACACTTGCGATTTTGATGTAGGAACAAGTAATATCAGTATATATATTAGCCTCATTATAACTTACTTTATGGATGATTTTTTAGCAGTAAATTATGCCATGTACGCCGTTGGTCCTACATCCCCATGTCATGCTCATAAAATATATCCGAGATGTTTTGCTCTGTTTCAGGAGCACGTTACTTTCCAGCTGTTGTTACAAAGCTCTTACATACAAGGCCCATGTTTTAGCGAAATTAATACTGAGAAGATTATAATTATTTTACAGAAATTTATTAATTAACATGCATGTGCTTTTGTTCTCAGTTATATTTAATTATCTTTTTATCAATGACGTGAATATGACTGTATGTAATCTCTTAAAAGTAAATTGTAAATATTTGTTCTCTTCTGTGGGAGCACGTCATTTTTGAATAGTTGGTACAAAGATTATATAATGTCTATCACAGTACTCTAATGAAACAAACTGAAAACTATGAGAGTCGAGTAAAAACTGCTTTATGGTTTGCGTGATGTTGCGCAGTAGTCATATTTATTAATGACTGTAGCGATAATTTTACATTCTATGGTTCTGTAGTGCTTCGTCGTAGAACCGGTAAAAAGTTGTCTACAAATTTCACATTTTTGACAATTTAGAACTCTGTCTGACTGATCTTTTAGATGGATGTAAATTTCAGTTTCTTCCATTACAACCATGATTTTTCCTTTCTGTAACTTATGTAATATTTGAAGTGATCCATCTATATTAGGTATTTCGTGATTGATGTCTTTTAAGTGCGTAGCGGATGTGGGTGGGTGATACTTGAAAAAAGACTAAGGCCGAAATTGTACAATCGCCCATGAAATAAAGAGAATGACATCACTAAATCTTTCAAAAAAATTCATCGCAGCTGCAGACCCTATCGCATTGAAAAATACAGGTATAAGTATTTACTTACACGTCTGAATGAACAGATGTAGTTGACGATACACAGCCGCAAGAAATTGTTTCGAAATAAGGACACCTGTCACGGAAAGAACCACAAACAGCCACTGACGCTGATGGCCGTCATTCTAGTCACGTACCGCACGAAGCCACTCACCCACCGTCCACAAAGCAATTACAGATATAATTCTCGAGATGACACTCCTCACCAGAGCGTCCACAGCTTCTGCGGGATTCAGAAGAATAGGACGGCGCGAGCTATGAATCGATCGATGAGGCGTTATGGGCCGCTGCCGGAACGTAGGGCCTGCTTCGAGTGCCGCTGTGACACAGTCTTTCTTCGCATCATGCACGTTCCACACAGCAAATACTCCTTCACTAGCAAAGTACTTTAATTCTTATAACATGTATGTGTGAGGCAGTCTTTTATGCGACATGGAAATAAAATTTACAAGAAAATGTGTCAGCAAATGAAATGTAAACTGCTTATTAACCCCCCCCCTCCCCCCCCCCCCCCCCCACCCAAAAAACTACCGTCGTCAGTAAGAACTTCAAAACTTTCTGTCCGTTCTTGGCAGTGGCTGAGCCCGGGCAGCACATTTCCTACGTAGTCTGTCAGTTTCTCGCGCTGATAACCGTTTTCGCAGTAAATTTATTGGAAACGCCTCGCTGAAGCAGCCATCCGTCTTTCTGTCAGCCGCTCGCGTTATCGCCTGATTGACTTCCACTTTCTGCAGTAGCTCTCGCTTGATTGCATATCTCATGTCTTTGCCGAACTACTGCTGTGGCTGTCTCATTCCATTTCCGTTCCGAATGCTTTGCTGTGCACAGACAGTAGTATTGCTTTTTCGGGTATGCATCTATTTGGCCTCTATCTGGCTCTCAGGATCAGCCTTATAATGGTTGAAGATCCGACGCAAAAAGGTTCCAAGTAATAACTATAGCTTTTGCTAAATATTAATTCGAACTGAGCACGAAAATAAAAAAGTAAATAAATCATTTAATTAGATAAAAAAGGATAATCATTTCCTTACATAATGTTATACGCGCATTCGAGTGCCGGTGAGATACCAGATGATTAGATATCTTAGTTCTTGTAACGCGCCGACTGGCAGTACCCAAGATCGAACTTACAACGACAATGGATCAGTACTGTACCAACGTCGCTATGTCGTTAATCAATGGCTTCCTGCCGCGCAAAATACTTGGCCAAACCAATCGATCACTACAGCTTTAATTAGGTACAGTTTTTAATTTCACAGTCGATGTTATGACTGCGGATCACTATCTGATTTTAGAAGATTCTAGGCGTAGTGCAGCGCCTGACGACTACTCGAAGTCTAGCTCGTACCGTAATGGCACTCTCAAGGAAAAAATTGAAGACGGATCAACCTTAGAATAATTACTTCTGCTGCAACGTCAACCACTGTCCATGCAGCCGGCTCGAATATAAAATAATGAAAGACAGCACCCTTACTTTACACAACGTCGTGATCGAACAATGACACGATGACACTACGAATAGACAAATCCAAACATTCTAATGACAACGATCACCAATATCAAGCAGTAATTACGAGACAGGCCAATTTAGATAACAACTCTTGTTTTCTAAACCACTGGTCAAATCAAAGCAACAAATCTCTTTAAATACAGTACCTATTTATATTATGTCGAGATAAATATCTCATCTAGCTTGCAATTGTTCTCCCACACAAAGAAATTCCCACAACGCAGTACATTATCTCCGGAAAAGACTCTTAACTTTTTAATTACTTACAAAATTCCTATTCCATATATCGTCGTGTTTTAACCAGTTTTTATTAAGACGCTTTTACCGATATCTGTATGGATTAAAGTAGTTTATGCTACCACCAAATCTCTTTCTCTTTAGCCCAGCATTGCTATGTAAATAACACGTCACGTACTCCATCGATTTACCAATCTTTGCTATAGGTATAATCGTTGACTGTCCGTAATAAATAACGACAACTTCAATTCTACTTGCATTTACTGAGGACACTCTTTCCATATATGAAATCGTTTTAACTGTTTAGAAAATCTACCTTCTATATATTTATCGTGTATCTACTCAATCAATGAACTTTTGATCAGGTAACCTTACAAATACCAGTGTATACTTGTGTCCTGCAAAGCGGTATTAAGCTCTCTGAATTTAACCCTTTGCTTTTCTCGTAAAATGTATATACACACACCAGATACTGATTGAGTACACGTAAGGTTTTTGGTAACCCAAGAAAACTTGAATTTATTGTCTCTTGGTATTTCAATACACTTTTATTCATGTAAGCGTGCGAGGGCCATCAAATACTACACCCCCACAAAACGGAAATTCAGTAATAAAAAAATTAAAACAAAAACCCTATGTGCCACCGCCATTTTAAATCTAACGTTAAGCAACAATTTAAAACAATTCTGAACTTCTTCAGGCCTTGACAATACGCGACCCGCGAAGTCCGCTGCTGCGGGGTCAGGGATTTTCTCTGCGTCGTGATGGCTGGGTCTTGTGTGCTGTCCTTAGGTTAGTTAGGTTTAAGTAGTTCTAAGTTCTAGGGGACTGATGACCATAGATGTTAAGTCCCATAGTGCTCAGAGCCATTTGAACCATTTTGAAGTTCCCTGTTTGAATTCGGCCGCTTGTCACTTTGGCTAATCAAGTTTTTGTTTAGCTGCGTGCTGCTTGTAAAATGGTTCCTTTATTTTCTCGTCGCTTATCCACTCAGCTATTGGTGCACTCTGTCAGAATATAGTGAAACAGTTCGTATTTATTCGAGCCAATTCTTGGTCCGCTGTAAGATAGTGGTATTTAAACAACCACGAACTTCTCGACATACACACCAACTACTACCAAACCACTTCAACAAAACGGCTGACAATCCAATTACCGTACAACACCGACAGGATTTCGGTTCCACCGATTCCCAAAAACTCAGCACCTAAAAATCTATTTCTCTCTCTAACCAGGGTCACGCTGGATTTACCACAGCAAACTTTACGACCGAAACTGTCCACAAGACGACAATCAATTGATAGCTCGTACACCTAAATTCGCCAAAACCAGTGTATCATCAGCAACTATTCAGAAAATCCCACAGAATCTCTGTATATTCCGTTGCTCAGCGTTTGGAGGAAACAACCGTCACAACCACGTATATGAGCAGGGGCCTAACCGACCTAACAGCCACGCTGCCTCAGCGAACTGTACCCAAATTAAAATACTGGTATTACCAATCAAAGCTCCTTTCCCTCTCCGAAGCCTTAACCGCCAGCTGCAGTGCCTCACTACACCACTCAGTGGGTCGCTCTACTATCAGACCAAGACTAACTAACTCTTCATGTAATACCATAGGAACCATTTAAAACGAACAAACACGCAGGTCCACGCCAACTTTTGTCAATTAATTAATTATTCGTTGCTGCTGTCGGTTCGCTACGACAGCGGCTGGCTGCTGCGCGTCGCTCAGGCAGCATCTCTGGACCCAACGATGGCGAGTTGTTGCAACGCTGAAGTCACGCTCGCTCACCACCTGTTTTTTTCGTCGACGCTCTCGGAACATCTACAGCATATTTTTTTTCTTAATACGTCGTACACCTATATTTACAGTACCCACCAGGCGTTATTATTAAGTTATCGGGTACTAGTAAGGGCGAACGTAACCCGTGCGTTTTGACACAGCTCATCCTTTTCTACATAATTTGTGTTTCCAAGCGCTATATATTTTCAATTGAGTGGTTTCCTGGTGAATGGCTATTTTTATGTTTATAACCATGGTATGGAGGTAAAAACATCTAGTTTTCATTGTGGTCAGCACTCTGTAACGAACTGTTCAACATGGCCTCAATAGAAATGGACTTCGACTCTCTTTGTATCGAAGTTAAATTCTTATCTTTTAATTTAGCTCGTATTACACTTGCATTTGTACCAATCCACTTGAAAGCGAAGAAAGTAGCCTTTGACTACTGCCAGACAGTGCAACATGTAAACCAAAAGTCGTACATATATGGTGGAAATACGACTGGGAAAGCAGCCTGTGACCACCGAAGACAATGCAGGGCCACAGCCTACCGTAAGCCGCACATACAGTACATTAACAGGCATAAATCCATCTGATGAAGAAGATATAATCCCAAACGTGTAGCAGGCAGTATAATAGACAGTGAATGCTTACAGTAAGTTATTATATCAACTGATATTCATAAGAGTGGCGGTCAAAGGTAACCTAAAATGTTCGCATTGAAAGTGCTAATTCTATTTGCGCATAGTTGTCAACGGAGACAGAATCCTCGAATTAAGGGCTACGAAACGTCTTCTGCTTCCGTCTGTCTCAGGCGTAAATAATGGAGCAGTGCTGATTTTTCTAGATTAAATTGACATGCATTTTAACCTCATTTACCGTCTGGGAACGAGACATTAAGTGCACAGAAATGCGAGGGCTGGAACTTAAATAGTGGCAACTATTTATTTACAGCTCGTACAAAATATATGCGTGTTTCAACGTTTTATTGACCTTCAGAGTAGTCACCAGCATTGTGCAAAACCCGTTGGTAGCGATGTGGAAGTCGTAGGATACTCGTAGCAGTGCCAGCTGTGTTGACAGTTTGTGTGGCGCTGTCTATTGCCCGACGAATTTGCACCAGTTCTGAAGCGAGTGCCGTGAAGTGTTTCCTTCAGTTTAGAAATCGAGTTGAACTCACGAAGACTTGAGTCAGGTGAGTGGAGTAGGTAGTATAGCACTTAGCAGCCCCATCAGTCAAACGTATCAGCTACAGCTTGCACTGAACGTGCTTGAGCATTGTCCTGCAAAATGATGGTCAGGTCCTGCAGAAAGTGTCATCACTTCTGTCTCTATGCTGCTCACTTTTGGAACACAACCTACGACCAGCTTAGAGACAGAAGTGATGACACTTTCTGCAGGACCTGACCAACATTTTGCAGGACAATGTTCAAGCACTTACAGTGCAAGCTGCAAATTCATCGGGCAATAGACCACGACGATCAAACTGCCAACACAACTGACTGTCCTAAGAATATCCTACGACTTCCACATCGCTGGCAAATGGTTATACACAATGCTGGTGACTACTTTGAAGGTCAGTAAAACTTTGAAACACGTATCTGTTTTGTTCGAGTTGTAAATACATAGCTGCCACTATTGAAGTACGAACCTTCGTGTATATTTCTTCACATTAAAATATATTGATAATTCATCCACATCAGTCTGTCTAAATGTAAAGAAGTGAATGATTCCTTCGTAGGAATCCAGGAGTTCAGATAATTCGTCGCCTAAGAATAGGATTTATATGTTCACAAAGTCATAGACGAATGCGATACTGAGCAGAGAAAAACGCCAGTACCACAGCGGAATCATCCTCAGGTCAGTATTGATATGGCAGGTTAACGTTCTGATAGAATTATTTCTCAGAATTTGTATTGCAAATTTTCTGCTTCGCCGCTGAGTCGCAGAAAGCTGAGTGAAGCGTAGTGGATGACGTCCTCACACTACAGGTCACCAAGCCGCGATAAGTCGTAATAAATGCGCTCCTATTTAGAGGACGGACTCCGACTCAGAATTTGATCATACCTCATTTATATACTTTGATCTCATTTAATAGCCTTGTTAACCTTAAGCTGAGATGTGATAATGCGGTCTGCAAAAGCAGTTGCGTGAGTTACGCTTAGAGATTCATGGCTGATCAGTGACTCTAGAACTATAAACTTAAGTATCCACAATAAATACTTATCACTTCTGTGGCTCGAATAGGCATGATTTATACCAACGCATATATTCTGGAAAAGCAACTGGAGTACAAAATTTGATTTAACTGGTGATAGATATCTAGTGGGGCATGCTTGTACAGGGTGATCAAAAAGTCAGTATAAATTTGAAAACTTAATAAACCACGGAATAATGTAGATAGAGAGGTAAAAATTGACACATATGCTTGGAATAACATGGGGTTTTATTTGAACCGAAAAAAAACAAAGTTCACAAAATGTCCGACAGATGCCGCTGGACAGTAAAACTGCTACGTGACGGGTGAGAGGTACGCCGATATGTTACAGAATCGCATCATCCCCAGCCTGGCTGATAAACACCTGCTGGAACGTAAGATGTTTATGCAGTATGGCGCTCCACCTCATATTGCTAGACGCGTCATTTGGTGATGATCGTGTGCTCAGCCGCCACTTTCGTCATGCTTGGCCTCCCAGGTCTCCAGACCTCAGTCCGTGCGATTATTGGCTTTGGGGTTACCTGAAGTCGCGAGTGTATCGTGATCGACCGACATCTCTAGGGATGCTGAAAGACAACATCCGACGCCAATGCCTCACCATAACTCCGGAAATGCTTTACAGTGCTGTTCACAACATTATTCCTCGATTACAGCTGTTGTTGAGGAATGATGGTGGACATATTGAGCATTTCCTGTAAAGAACATCATCTTTTCTTTGTCTTACTTTGTTATGCTAATTATTGCTATTCTGATCAGATGAAGCGCCATCTGTCGGAAATTTTTTGAACGTTTGTATTTTTTGGTTCTAATAAAACCCCATGTCATTCTAAGCATGTGTGTCAATTTGTACCTCTCTATCTACATTATTCCGTGATTTATTCAGTTTTCAAATTTATACTGACTTTTTGATCACCCGGTATATGTCACCCGAATATGACAATAATATTCATGTAAATTAAAATGAAACTAGTGTAATATAAACGATGTATGTTCCTGATAGGCTTTATAATACGGATCGCTGACTGTGTACGACCGCAGAGCCAAAGATACTGTTTCTGGTCTGGGATTGTAGCGTTGGAGTAAGGGAGCGCTGGGCGCAAAGATTTAGGTAGCTGCCTGTGAGCGAAAGACGGTGGAGTAGGCAGTTTTGGGTTGTGCTGTGAGAAGTCACCAAGTGTTAGATTAATTAGGAATTACGAGATCATGTAAGCAGAAGTCTTCATGCAAGCAAGATAAAGATGTTAAACAATTATAATTTTCGTTTTGCCAGAGCTGAATATTGTCAGTTGTTAAGTAACCCCAGAATGTACGTAAACTGATTTGAAAAAAGGCTAGTTAGATATTTCAGTTTTGTAATGTTTCTAAGATGCGTTAACAGAGCTATATGTAATTTGATTATTTGCGTTTATGCTGGTTTAGTGTGATTAGATAATACTTGTTCGTCAATCAATTAGTAAATATGATGTATTTTTCTGACCAAATTCAATAGTCAAATGTTTTGAAAAGACTTAACTTGAAATATAATTTTGCCAAAAAAAAATCAGTGTTAGTAATTCACCACAATCAGTACTGCCACCCTGTCCAGATCACAGGTTTTTCTAAGAAGTTGGATTTTTCTCAAATATTTTCATTTATCAGCGAAAAGAATTTCATGTACATTTCAGAGTATTATGGTCAGCAATGCACACCGCTGAGCCTGTGGCTACCATTTTTTTTTACGAGAGACCAGAATGTAATGCCTTATACCGTTGCTGCTTTAGAGACAAGACAATTTAATTTATTCGTTATGTGCACAGGTCCCAAAGTTATCATTTTTGAATAGGGGCAGACGATTCAGTGGCTAAAGGGGCTGAATGTATTTTGCAGTGACTGTATTTCTTTGCTGGTATTGGCAGTTGCATTGGCCAATCAGTTCATGTAAAGTTTTGCTAATAATAATACAGAGTAAGCACACCATCTGCAGTTATAACACGCTGCACGATAACTTTTGGGTACCCATTCCACAGTTGAGACATTCATTTAACTTGTATGTATTGTATGTTAACCGGGGACCTAGAAACGACGAGAGACTCCGTCTCCTCCGCAGCCGCAGTGGTCCACAACCCCATGACGACTACCGCAGTCCACTTCACCCCTCCGCCGCCCCACACCGAACCCAGGGTTATTGTGCGGTTCGGCCCCCGGTGACCCCCAGGGAATGTCTCACACCAGACGAGTGTAAGCCCTATGTTTGCGTGGTAGAGTAATGGTGGTGTACGCGTACGTGGAGAACTTGTTTGCGCAGCAATCGCCGACATAGTGTAACTGAGGCAGAATAAGGGGAACCTGCCCGCATTCGCCGAGGCAGATGGAAAACCGCCTAAAAACCATCCACAGACTGGCCGGTCCACCGGACCAAGACACAAATCCGCCGGGCGGATTCGTGCCGGGGACCAGGCGCTCCTTCCCGCACGGAAAGCCGTGCGTTAGATCGCACGGCTAACCGGGCGGGCTTCATTTAACTTAATCTAAAGAACTAATTTTTTAAGAAAGTTACGCTGATACTGGTGTAACGAAGTTTTGTAATTACAGGACAGAAATACTCAAAGAGCTTCGCTGAAACTAAAACGAGCGGTTTTTAACGGTTGGTTTCTGAGAACATTTGAGACCCATGTTGTTATATTTTACCCGCAAGAAGACTGACTGATTTAATTAAGGAGGCATTAGACATTTTCGATGAGTCTTTTATGTTTCTATGAAGTTAACGTGCTACACGCTGCTGCTTACTACACTGTGTAATAACGAAAATCAAGTGGCTCTGAGCACTATGGGACTTAACATCTGTGGTCATCAGTTCCCTAGAACTTAAAACTACTTAAACCTAACTATCCTAAGGACATCACACACATCCATGCCCGAGGCAGGATTCGAACCTGCAACCGTAGCGGTCGCACGGTTCCAGACTGAAGCACCTAGAACCGTACGGCCACACCGGCCGGCTGTGTAATAACGGTATGGAAATACAACTACTCTCGTCATCGCTTCGTTACTTCATATAGTTTATGCGATTATAGTAGGAAAAAACCTTTTTGTGTAAGTTTTCTTCTTCTTTCATACGTTAACCGTGTTTACAGTACATCCTAAACGAGTCTCATTCTCTGTTCGACAATGTTTCTGGGCACATGAGTGTGCGTCCAGGGTTGTCGAACATGGTCGTTTTGGTGGTCCAGGTATT
This sequence comes from Schistocerca gregaria, assembly GCF_023897955.1. Taxonomy (NCBI): domain Eukaryota; kingdom Metazoa; phylum Arthropoda; class Insecta; order Orthoptera; family Acrididae; genus Schistocerca; species Schistocerca gregaria. The sequence goes on from NC_064920.1 coordinate 864,677,984, forward strand.
CTAGTTTTAGGAGGCATAATGTTGCAGAGGCCTACAGACCTTTGATTACTGAGAATGCGTCCTATCAACTGACTCCTTCTTCTATTCAAATTACGCCACAAATTTCATTTCTCCCCATTTCTGGTCAGTACCTCCTCGTTAGTTACTTGATCTACCCATCTAATTTTCAGCATGTAGCACCACATTTCAAAAGCTTCTATTCTATTCTTGTCTAAACTGTTTATCGTCCAGTTTTCACTTCCATACATCGCTATATTCTCACAAATACTAGACTTTTAGAAAAGACTTCCTCACATTTAAATCTATATTCGATGTTAACAAATATCTCTTCTTCACAAACGCTTTTCTTTCCATTAGCAGTCTACATTTTATATCACCTCTACTTCACCCATCATCAGTTATTTTGCTGCCAAATAACTAAACTCATCTACCACTTTTAGTTTCTCGTTTCCTAATCTAATTCCCTCAGCATCTCCTGATTTAATTTCACCAAGTTCCCCCATGATTGTTGTTCCTCTTTTATTGATGTTCACCTTATACCCTCCTTTCAGGACACTGTCCATTCCGTTCAACTGTTCTTCCAAGCTCTTCGTCATCTCTGACAGAACTGCAATATCATCGGAAAACCTCGTAGGTTTTAATTCTTCTCTCTATACTTTAATTCTTACTCCAAATTTTGCTTGTGAACAATGCATTTAATTTTGTTGTTTTCTGTACCTCTTTGTGTTGCAGTCTTTAATGAGCATATGTCCAAGTTATGAGTTATACGTAAGTATTTTTCCTCCAGGAAGGAGGACGACGGTTCAATTCCGCGTCCGGCCATCCAGATTTAGGTTTGCCGTGATTTCCCTAAATCACTCCAGGCAAATGCCGGGATGGTTCCTTTCAAAGGGCGCGGCCGACTTCCTTCCCCATCCTTCCCTAATCCGATGAGACCGATGACTTCGCTGTCCGGTCTCCTTCCCCAAAAACAACCAACAACAACATCCAGGAAGGTGAATGATAAATGCAGCTTCCCTCCTACCTGGCATCAGTTACTGAATAGCTTCCACTTTTCATTGCTAGGAAAGCATTTCGCTTGTCTATGATATGCTTAATTAGAACAAGGATTATAGTCAAACCCAAAGTTTTACACTCTAGTAGACTGAAGCCTTAAGGGTTGTGAGAAAGTTCGGACAGCTCAGCTATCAGGGTCATGTCCTAGACCATTATGGTGTGTTCGTGTGTCTGGGTACTTGACTTTAGTGTGTATCGAACTGCAGAATGAATAGTCTGTCATAGGGACTAGAAGAACAAGATAAATAAACTGGTAAGTACTGGAGTAACTGCTGGATTACGGTACAAACTTTCATGTATCACTGTGCTTTGCGTATTCTCCAGGTTTTTTACTGGACTGCTCACTAATACACGGGTATGAAAACCTATCTATATGGCTGCACACAAACACACACACACACACACACACACACACACACACACACACACACACACACACACACACGCACACACACACACACGCACACACACACAAAGACTACACCACAAGTATTAATATAACAAAGAACATAGGAATGCTAAAGTGTGACCACTTAAACAAAAGTTCCACCGCCAGCTTTGGTAAAATATGTAACAACCCTCCCGTCTAAGACAGGGACAACTTGAGATTAAGTCTCTCTGATTTTTTAATAATCCTAGAGCTGTGCTGCAGCATTGGAATGTCCTGGACGACGTGCTGAACAACTGGTGTCACAGTAGATTCATTACTCTGTGTGCCACAGGCGCCCGTTTGTAGAAGTTGGTAATGGTTCACTCTCAGGAATGTTGTTTGCTTCAGAATCACAAATAATATCAACTGCAATTGCGAGTGTTACATTTGCTTCAGATATGGCACTCTTATTACTAGAAATGAATGGCATGGGTTGGTCGACATGTTTCAAACCAATAGTACTATTAAAATCTTTTATAGAATATATAATGTGAGGTGTGGTTGTCATCTTGGCTATTGCAGCATTATTAACATCTCGATTTCATATATCAATATGGTCAAAAGTGAGAGCAAGCTATGTTAATCCGCATTCTTTGGTTGTGCTGTTACATCGTCTCTGCCTGAGGGATCTGAGAGAAAGAGAGAGAGAGAGAGAGAGAGAGAGGGAGATTATTATTAGTCTAGGTATCTTGGGAAATAGACGTGAAACTGAAGGGTCATGAAAATTTTTATAGGGAACTGAGCTTCTATATACAGAATACAGATTTGCTAAAAATGATGGAAAAAGACAATGATGAGAATATTTATGGATTCTGAAAAGAGTTTTACAAAGACCTGATTTAAGGGGAATTCGCAGCTTTGCATACTTGTGTGTAGTCAGCGCTCTGCTATAAAATTAATTGTCATACCGAAATTTGTTTGAAACACGTCTCGCGGAATGCTCACAGCTAGGGAAGTTGGTTCTTCTGCCCCACATATACGTTCTGCGAAAGACTGGAGATCGTTTTGGGTAAGTGAATCTCTTGTTTAAAGTATAATTTTTTTGAATAATCACCCAGTTAGAATTAATTCTAAGATCAGTCATTGTTCTATAAAGTCAGTACTATTCACGGTCTTGACACTGAAGCTGTAAAGTAATTCTTGGCCATAAACCTGTTTTAAGAAAATCATTTCGCAGAACGTTAGGACCCAGAATTATTCCCATGCAAAAAAATACTACGTTGCTTGCGGCCGCTTTTTACGTGGCGATACACATGCTTTTGAATGTCGTTCCTAATTAACCATTTTAATTCATCTTCGCTTCGGCGCTGTTTGCAGTGCTCCATTTTCGAGAGAACTTCTACTGTACCAAGGTAAGTGCAAGAATAGTTTAGGGGCATAGTCATACAGTTACACTACAGATACAGAACAATGTCATTACACAGTTAATTAGTGGTTAGATCAGGTAGCTTACATTCAGTTTGGAAGTTATTTTCTTGTTTTCCAAAGTATATTTTGGTGAGCAGTGTGTTATATCCGTGTGGGATACATTTTTCGTATTCTAAGTTTTGTTTGCAAGTTAAATATGTAAGTCAGCAGTGGACTTTAATTAAAGTAATTTGGAAAATTTATTCAAAGAAAATTAAGTAGTTCATTTGAAGCGTAATTTTTATTGATTTTATTTTGGTGTATTTTTGAGATGCTGGAAACAATCCTCTGTGACGTCAGCCAAAACACCACTGTTCACTCGACTGCACAATTACTTTCGTGCACTTACACGATGTACTGCACACACACACACACACACACACACACACACACACACACACACACACACACACACACAGTTATAAAGAACAAAAGTTACATCATCTTCTTCCTTTTTTAGAGGGATGCCTTTTTCCCACATTGAACTGTTATCTGGTGTTAACTTGAGTCCAATGCATGGCTGGACATAAAATGATGCGATTTAGGCATAAGGGAATCCTCAGCTTCCTCCCAAACATAAGCATGGCTGGGTTTTGGTCAATGAATGAATTTCTGCATTGCGATAAGGGAGTAATCAGGTATACAGTTTACTGAGGTTGGATGTTATATCGAATATACGAGCTTGAAGTGTATGCTTACTACTTTGGACGTCTAGCTCACCTTGCCCATTCACATTGGAATGATATGGTGCACTGATTAAATGCCTAATTCCATTTTTCACACAAAATGTTGCTAAATCTTAACTAACTGGGATCCTTTGATTGCCATGATTACTTAGGCAGTTCACACCGAGCAAACTAAGGAATTAATGCATCCAATAGTGCAGACGTGTTAGTATAGACCATCTTGATTATTTCTGCCCACTTGCTGTGGGAATCCACTTCTATCAGATGTATGTCCTTGGCAAACTCCGCAAAATCGGTATGAATTCTCTTTCATGGTTCCCTAAGCCATTCCGATGGGTGGTAAGAGGCCTTGGCTGGAGTCCTACCGACTCCAGAACATCCATTGCAAACATCTGTGATTTTCTCTGTCTCTTTATACAGTCCAGGCCACCATACAAAGCTTAGAGCTACAGTCTTACATTACTCTTTAGATCTTACATTACTTGGGATTATAGCTCCTATCAATACAGTTATCATCAGTGGAGTACACTTTGATGCATGCATTCTCTTTGAAATCCCCTTTACCATAACAGAACAGGGGCACAGTCAGGCACGAGGACATTCACTTATACAATACTAGAATCAGCTTCAGTCCGTCCAGTTAATAACAATTTTGAGAAACTATCAGCATTACATTTTCAATAAGTTTTACGACATTTAGTGTCACAATCTTAGTGAGATAAAAATTCAGCAACATTTACCGTCTTCTTTTAAACGGAAGACAGTGAAGCTTTCTGCTGAATTTATAGATGAGTGTTTATGATCTGTTAGACCGCAAAGTGACGCCTTCTTAGGTACAGATCATACTTTTCTACAATGGCCCTAGGCTCCTTACCCAAGATACAACAATTTTGTTCTGCTTTGTTCCAAGCGGAACTAGCAAATATTAGAAATCTTTTAATTCCATCAGAAAAAGCATGCGAAGACATGCACTCATGACTGACTCAGCAGCATCACAAGCTAAAACTACTGGCAACGGTAGGTCATAAAAACACAAAAATTTGAGTGTCTGCAACTTACATTTAGGTTATTTGAAAGCTTTGTCATATTTTGCATGCCATTCAAACTTCGGATTGCTGGCGCATAAGTACAGAGGATTTAGGATTCTAGACAAACCTAGTAAAAAAACTTTTCCATAATAATTCATCATACCACAAAATGAAAAGATCTGAGTTTGGGATGATCTTAGGGCTTTTCTGAACAGCTCCTTCATTTTTACTGCCAGTGTCCGATACTTTTATATCAATATTGTGACCACAATGTTCCAGCTGATTTAAAAAAAAAAAAACTTGCTTTTCTCAATATTCACAGTTATTCCTGCATTATTATAGCTTTCAGTTAACACAATTTAATGGAACCAATGCTCCGCATGGGAGAAGGACATGATGATTGTATCATCCAGATAGTAATATGTTTTCGTAAGACCAACATGAATATTACCCATTTTTGTTTGTTATGTGGCTGGGGCAGAATAATTTCAAAAATAAGTCTAGCAAACTTACGGAATTCCCAAGGTATGACAATGGTTTGTAGATTTAGAGATTGCACATTTATTCGTAATTGTAATGAGACACTTCTTAAGTCAAGTTTGGTGAATTTCTCCCTATCTCCTAGCTCAGCAAAAATCTCATCCATCTATGGTAAGGGATGTTGGAGAACGACAAAGTTAGGATTAACAGTTCCCTTAAAGTTCACACAAATTCTTATTTTAGACATTTGGCCTTTAACCTGCTGCATGGTAGATGCAAGCTGGTGAGCTACGGAAACTGATCTGGCACGAATGGCTATGGGCTGAGCCTTTTTTTTTAGCAGCAGGGTAAGTTTGGCGCCTTTTGATATCCTTAGCTTGTTTTTGTAAAAGTCTCTGGATATACCTCCACAATTTTTTCCACTGAATCTATTTGTGGGAGCTAATTGATTGGTTTGATGTATTTTGACAATATTGTCCCACTTATGTGGAACGGATCTAAGCCAATTTCTCCCCAGCACAGTGAAGCTAGCCGATGACTTTACAATATATAGAGGCAATAAATAGCTTTCTTTGTCGATTTTAGCAGCAACGGAAACAAATATACAGAGCCGTTCACATGTAGTATAATTTTTGTACTGATTTTAGTCAATTTATCTTTAAGGATTTGTGCAGTTGTAACCAACTCGAACACCATTATCCACTTTTTTAATGACACCAGTTTTGTCAATTGGCAGCTGCTTTGCCACAGTGGAACACACATTAACACAGTAGCTTTCCTTGCACACACTGAAATCTTCTTCATTGAAATTGCTATTTTGGTACACAGTTGTTCCTCTACATAATTTTCTAAGCATGATAATTTTTAATACTAGTCGCTCCTCTTCCTCCTCACTGCTTGAATTTGATTCCTCTGAATCAGTGTCATAATCCTCCGATACCAGTTTATACACTTTCCTGGATTTCTTTTGTGGCGAAGCTTGTCGTCGTTTTTCTTCTCCCTCTGGTTTCCATTTTGCCTCGACTTGTTAACCGCTAAGTGTTTGCTTTTTCTGTGACACATTTTTGTAACATGTCCTTAAATTCTATGCATTTTACAAATTGACCGCTTGTGTTTGCTTTTTCTGTGACACATTTTTGTAACATGCCCTTAAATTCTATGCATTTTACAAATGGAACGTTTTAATGAGCTCTGTGGCTTCATGTGCCCGTGTTTGCCACAACAATAACAGTGTGAGTATTCAGACTGAAAATTCACTTGATGCTCTCTGCCTGAAGAAGCCCCTTCATACCTATGGCCAACCATTGAAGCGTCAGTTATAGCAAGGTCCATAGTCACTGACACTTCCTGGCATTTACCGGATGTGAGTTTACGTTTTCCATCCAGTTATTCTCCGTTGTTTCACCCGTCCTCGTCCCTAGCTGTTAGGTTTTGTACTGGATCGCCTAGTAATACACGGATATGAAAATCACACACTATTTCGTTATATACGGGGTTGCACACAACTATTACAACACTTGTAATAACATAACAAAGAACATAGGAACGATACAGTGTACCAACTTTGACTGAGATTCCACTGCTAACTAACAGATATAATACCCCACAGCATGCAAAAATTTGAGCAGCTGTTGTTACCTTCCCAGCTGCAAGCTCACTATGGCGCGTGAGACAGCTTAAAGGCATCCTCCTTTTCTGGTAGCCTCGAAGCCCACTAACATTATAAGATAAATACAGTGGAAGAGAAAGAACAGAAAGAAGAAAAGGGAGTAGGAGAACGTGGCCACCGGCTGTGCTCGTTTGTCTGCGCTGCATGAGGCATTGTGTCGCGCAGTTTCTATCTGAACTGCGCGCCCCGCGTCACCCCGAGGTTCGAACCACGGACCGCAGGTGGCCTTACGTACAGCTGCTCCTGACTGGTCCGGACACGGTTAGCGGCCGTCCCTAGATTTATGTTCCGACCTAATCTGATACAAGTCTCGCTAGCTCGCGACCGCGTGATCTCATCTAGTCCAGCAGTCTTCATCAATCTGCACGCTACGCTAACCGCAACAAGGTCCAGTCCACGATTAATCCTTACGAAAGTACACCGTGCTTCCTGCGGTGAGCGGACCTCGTTACTCGCCGAGAAGCCTTTTTTTTTTGTCTTGCTGACTTTTAAACCTTCTCTTGCGCTCGGCTTTCGTTAATCGAACCAACATTCACTGCAGGTATCTTACAAACTGTGCGAGGTTATGTCAGAAAACTGTTTTTAAGTTTACGGACATGAATCGGTAAAAACAGTGCCCGTATAAGATCACTTCTTTGTCCGTCCTCCTCTCTGTCTGTCTGTCCCATTGTTAAAACCCGTTTTCTCAGGAACGAATAGGTATATCAAGTTGAAAATGATGTCATACTGTAAGGTGTCAGGCAAATCCAACACCTTACATGAAAACCCTGACATGATAAGCAAATCCAGTAGTATGTCACATAGCTCCGAATAAATCGTGACATTAAATTAACCAAAGTAATACGAGTAACGAGTGAGCAAATGGAATACCACAGACTAACACAAGAATGCCTAAATGCATGTCGTACCTTCCCACCGTGAGGCAGACGCAGTTCCGAGGGGAGAAACGAGGACAGAAGCCGAGAGCAGAACCGTGTTAAGCTAGAAGGCCCTACGATAAGGGAGGGGCTGGGTACCCACGCCGTTAGCGTACCTGTACGACAACACAACCCGCAAGTCTTAGCGTGAGACTTTTTCGCGTGTCTGTTACATCAGGACAATCCTCCAGCCCATGTTAAAAGATAGAGCCCTCTAGAAGAACAGTATAGATCTCACGATAACGCTAAAAGGACCACACCAGCTGCAGGTTTTAGCGTGAGACTTTTTAGCGTCTCTGTTACGTTGCAAACTTTAAAAAACATTGCCCCACCACGAAAAGTATAACGTTTCTCATTGGATAGACAGAATTTTTGTAGGTGGAGCTTAAGGTTAACATTGAGACCCTGATTGGTCAGATGAAAACGTAGCCAGATAGTTTTTTTAAACTAGCTTCGGTAAATGGTAGTAACGAGAAGTTAGATCGGAGTTAGTTCCGAGACGGCGAGCTGGATGGATGGTGCGCCGGCCGCTGCCGCCCTGACGGCCTAAACACCGACAAGGTAATGAACGCACGCGATGCCGCATTTTTGAGCGCATAAGGCTTCACTCAGAACTGCAGAAGTCTCATCTGTTACACCCCCTTTTTGCGTAACACTAGTGTCGATCGTTAATTAAAACTCATGGTGTTCACATTTGCCACTTGAAGTAAAGATCTGAAACGCGATGATTTTTCTTTTATATAGTTATTGAGAAGCCACATCAGCCACTGTAATTTACGACAAGTTAGATAAGTAATTAAAGATAATTGAGGGTCACAGTAGACCATTTTGATAGTTTTTTCTTTTGTGAAACTTCAATTTAACCTAGATTATAGATGTGATATGGCATAGGTCATCCTTCGATCGATTGTAGAACTTGGAAACCCATTCAGGGAATATTCGTTCACATTTTTGTTGAACGCAGTTGGTTTTTACCATCCTGTATTAAAACATTTCCTTTTATCAATAGTGCAATTTATAAACGATGTTTTGTGAGTAGAATAAAACTTCCAATGGTAAATTTAACTGCTTTTTCGACGTTATTTTACCAGCTAACTAAAAATAGGAAAGCCTTGAACCCCTTCCACTAAATTTAGTTAGTATTAAGATTCTTTTACAGGGAGTGCAGTGGAGCTGACGCTGAGATCATTTAGTATTTGGTTATATCATCGCTAGTCTCACTGAACTCTTCTGAATTCTACATGTCATGTGTGGTCTGGCGTCTCCTTACCAGCAACAGGTCCCAGGTTCAAACTAGTTAATTCCCTAAAAAACACGCTCAGAACGTCGTTGCGCGAAAGTGGTAGGGAGACACGATATAGAACAAACAGGCACCACCATGAATGTTTAGAATACAGTAATGTCTACAGTTCCTTGGTGGGGTAAAAAATGGGAGATTCTAAGTCAAGATACGGCAATTTACGTCACGAATTTGTTACTTGATAACTCTCTCATCAAAACTTATAGGATACTTCCCGTTGAAACAGAATTTTGATGTTTGGCAAAAAAGCATGTTTCACAGTACAACCAAAGGAAAAATCCGAAATTTGTGAATCTGTAAATCTTTCTTTCTTTCTTTCTTTAGTCCCGCAGCGATCGCAGGGTCGGCGTGGTTACAACGGATTTGGCAGTGTTAGTTTTAGGGATGGCCGGGTGCCCTTCCTGTCACCACCCCGTACCCCCCAGGACGGAATCAGTGCACCCCAGCTGTCTGCGTCGAATGTAAATCGTGAAATAGTGCGGACGTGTCTCTAATGTCTGCGACGCGTGTAACTGAGGTGAAGCGTGAGGACCAGCCCAGTATTCACATAGCGGGATGTGGAAAACCGCCTAAAAACCACATCCAGGCTGGCTGACACACCGGCCCTCGTCGTTAATCCGGGGGGCGGATTCGTTCCGGGGCCGGCGCGCCTACCCGAGCCCAGGAAGCAGCGCGTTAGCGCTCTCGGCTATCCTGGCGGGTAAATTTGTTAATCTGTAAATATAGCACAAGAAAAATATGTCATTTGTTGTCAGACTGTTTATCTCTCTGTCTGTCTGTTAAGACCACTCATGCTCAGGAAGGGCTAGACGTATCAAGTTGAAACTTATGTTATTTATTAAGGGGCCAGCCGGTGTGGCCGAGCGGCTCTAGGCGCTTCAGTCCGGAAGCGTGCTCCTGCTACTGTCGCAGGTTCGAATACTGCCTCGGGCATGGATGTGTGTGATGTCTTTAGGTTAATTAGGTTTAAGTAGTTCTAAGTCTTGGGGACTGATGAACTCAAATGGTAAGTCCCATAGTGCTTAGAGCCATTTGAACCATTCGAACACATTAAGGTCTATATTACGTACTAAGGTCTACAGTACATTGGCGATGTAGTAATGCAATCAAAAGATATGGTCATTTACGTCATATATTTTGACACTAGAAAACTCACTCATCAAAACCTATAGGCTACTTCCCGTTGGTCTAGAATAATGGAATTTAGCAAGAAGTAAGTTTTCACTGTGCAAGCAAAGGAAAATTGTTAATTTTTAACTAAAACAAAAAGTTGTCATTTGTTATCAGATCGTTTCTTTGTTTGTCCGTCTGTTAATACCCCATTTTCTTAGGAACGGATAGATGTATCAGGTTGAACCTTATGTCATATAGTAAGGTCTCTGGTCCCTGTAACAATCTTTTTTTGGAAATTTGTGGTAAGTACTATGGGACCAAATTGCTGAGATCATCGGCCCGTAAGCTTACACACTACTTAATTTAACTTAAACTAACTTACGCTAAGTGCAACACACACACACACACACACACCCATGCCCGAGGGAGGACTCGAACCTCCGACGCGGGGAGATGCTGTGTAACAAACGTTATGTCAATGGAGTCAAATGATACGGTCGATTATGTCACATATTTTGATACTGCCGAACTCCCTCATTAAACAAACTGCCTGTTGGCTTCTGTCTCGGGTTTTTCGGCCGACGTTCGTCTGATGATTTTTCTGACGTTTCGCCAGCACGAGTGGCTGGCATTGTCAGTTTCACCTTCCATTGCTGATGGTGTCCAGCCTTCGAAACGTCAAAAAAATCATCAGACAAACGTCCGCCGAAGAACGCGAGACAGAAGCCAAGAGGCACTTGTGGGGCGGCGGGTTAGTAATAATAATAATATTAAGTAAGTAGGTAACAGGAAAATATTAATCGCCATCTTTTACGAGAGCCTGGAAACTATTCTTGTGTTCAGCCAGAAAGCGGCGCAGAACAGACTGACCATAGTTCTTCCCAGTCTGCAAGTCCACATTCTTGCCTAGCCCACTGAAAGAAATGTTTCTATTCTCTATTTGCTCAGCGGGATCAGGACTATGATCATAAATAAGATTTTGAGTTCTAATTGATAGCTATATTTGGTAAAGCTTCACACTCACAACATTGTAATATTCATTATGTTAATACTGATAATAAATCTCTCTATCTTAAACAGCACTATGAGCAGCTCAGAGGCGACCTCTACGGTAAGTTCCTATTAAATTGTCTTTCGACCTGACTTTTGATAATCAAAATAACTGCTTGCCACAAAAGTGGAAAATAATTGCCACCACTTGCCACGCGGATTTGTTAACCTCACGGGTGGCACACTAACAGTTACTTCTAAGCAATCCGACACCGTGCACAGTCCTTGCGATTTCACTTCCTATTTGTACCGAAAACATGAGTTTAGTTGCGGTTTGGCTGTGACGTTATCCGAGGCATCGCGTACTCCGGCGTTTGGCTGACGCCGCTCGGACGGTGGCTGGGTGCGAAGTGAAGTCTTTTCAAAATCTAAACGATCCAGGACAGTGTACAGTCCTCACGATTTCATTTTCTATTGTTATACGTTGAGTAGCATCCTGTCTCTGACGTCATCCGAGGCTGCACATACTCCGGCGCTTGACTGACGCGGATCTTACAGTGGCTGGGTGCAAAGTGAAGAGCAGCCCTGACGCTGACGCTGCACAGGCGAGGGTGGAGCCCTCGATGTGAGTACGAAGTTCTAGCGCTGGTGCGCTTCGCCTTCCTCGTGGCGGTGTGGCGAGTTGTGACGTGGATGTATGGAACTGCATGACGGTGTGCAAATGAATTTTTTATTTTTTTGAGGAAAGATGAAAGGATAGTCAGAGGAGACAGTAAGAGAAGAGGAAAACGAACGGCCCAAGTGGCTGGCCGGTAGGTGTCGACAATGAGTCCCGCCCCGTCCCCTGATGACCTCTTGTGGATTCGCTACTGGAGTTGGGAACGTTGGCGTTTATGGCGTGCGATAGCTTGCCTGGCTGCCCTGACCTCGGCGTCTTCCTGCTTCCTTCCAGAACGGTACGCTTCCTTCACCCATTCTTCCGCGACGGCGGACAGTGTATCCCGGTCGCGGGGCGTGTACACGGGGTGCGAGTTTGTGATGGCTAGCTCCTTCGTGGTGACCACCTCCTCCCAGATGGAACGCCAGTGGCCGAAGCGGTACCGGCGGTGGGGGAGGGGCGGCTTAGGCTGGTCGGGTGGGGTGAAGGGGGTACGGGTTGTCCAAGATGGCCCAGGACCCATCCTGCAGTGCCGCCGCAATCGCCTTGAGGGCGGGCTGCAGGTCACGCACTCCTGGGAGTGGTAGGCACCGCCTCTTCTCCCTTGGTGGCTTCTCAGCGTGAGAGGAGCCGGACGGTGCCATAGCACCTTTGCTTGCGGCTGTCCCCGCAGTGGGGGGATGCCCAGGCGGTGCGTCGCCGGTCTCCATGGGCGCCACCACCTGCATGGCTGCAGGGGGCGAGGTGGCGGATGTCTGCGTGGCGGCGTCGAAGACTAGTCTTGCTGCTGCTTCAGCCTGACAGAGACAGATTGGTCTCTGTTGTTCGGTGGAGTCTAAGCTGGTTGGCTATTCCTCCAAGCTGGCGGTGTGTGTGGGTTGTCCTTTCGTTGTGTTTATGTCCTTTCAGTCTGCTGGGACGGCATTCCTGGCGTGCTTGCAACTTATTGGTCGCGAAGCAGATGTGGCCATCTGGTGGCGTTGAGACGTTGCACACGGTGGCCTAGTGCTCGGAGGAGCGGATTTGTTGACTGCGTGGTCTTCTCGTAGAAAAGTCGTGCAGCCTGGCGAAACCTCTCTCTAACAGTTGGAATGTTCGAGACTCGGTGAAGGTCGTCCGACGGGAAGTCCCGAGGGAGGTGCAACGCCAGCCGTAGGATCCGGTTTTGGAGTCGTTGTAGTCTTCCGACATGGCTCGCTGCGGCATTGCCCCAAACCACAGCGGCGTAGTCGATGAGTGGACGGATTAGAGTCAGATACATCGCAACACCCAGGTCAGGTGGGAGTGCAGTTGATGGATTGAGGAAGGGGTAGAGCTGTGTCATTCTACCCCTGACCTTTTTGACTACATCATCGATGTGATGTCTCCAAGTGAGCCCTCTATCCAGCGTTACACCCAGGTACTTTGCTGTAGTGCCCCAAGGTACGGCGGTTCCCCTAATGGTGATCTGCGGTAGAGCAGCTGGAATATGTTTCTTCGTGATGAGGAGGGCTTGCGTCTTAGCCCCATTGAAGCTGAGGCGCCACCTCCTGGCCCACTGACTAAGTGTGTCAGCTGCTGCTTGCATGCGTCGTTGGAGTAGAGCTGCATTCATGCTCCTTGCGTACATCGCTGTATCATCTGCGTAGAGGGCAAGATGGACCCTGTCCATCCGCGGCATGTCTGCAGTATACAGGATGTAGAGTATGGGGCCGAGGACGGAGCCTTGGGGAACTCCAGCCCTGACCAGACGGCGCGTCGACAAGTCCTCCGTGCGGACATGGAAGCTTCTGTTGGCGAGGTAAGATTGTAGAAGGCGGACATGCGGCAGGGGCACACCGAGGTCCAGAAGCTTGAAAAGGAGCCCCTCATGCCATACAGAATCGAACGCCCGTGAGACATCCAGGAAGATGGCCCCGAAAAACTCCCGTCGTTCGATGGCATCAAGGGCCTCTTCGACTAGTCGAAGCAGTTGGTGCGTTGTTGCATGACCAGGGCGAAAACCACATTGTTCGTCCGGCAGTAGACGTTCTTCCTGGATGTGACGTTGTAAGCGTCGGAGATAAAGTCTTTCAAAGACCTTGCTGACTGCTGGTAGTAAGCTGATAGGCCTGTAGCTACTTGGTAAACGAGGGTCCTTCCCAGGCTTCTGGATGGGCACTACCTCCGCATGTTTCCATGCTTGAGGATAGTGTCCACTGCGGAGAATGTTGTTGAAAAGTCGAGCCAGGTGTTCTATGGCTGCTGGTGGCATCTGTCGCAGCATTTCATTTGTGAGCTGGTCAGGGCCTCCCGCCTTGCGCTTGTTGAGTCGCCGAAGTTCTACGGAGACTTCATCAGCATCCACCTCTTCGATGTGATCGTCGCCCACAGGTGCATTGAGGAATACCGGAAGACGTTGTGCAACCAGTCGAATGTGATCCGGATCCATGGGGTCCATGATGGGCTGGAAATTTCGTTCAAAAACATCAGCGATGGCGTTGGCTTTGTCCGCTGGGCTGCTGGCGATGTTTTGACCGACTTGTAGCGGCGGTATCCTCTGTCGTCGGCGGAGGAAGAACTGCGTGGCTTTCCAAGCAGTACCATCATCAACCCGAAGAGTGGCCAGGCGGTTGGACCATTCCTGATGGCGGTGATTTGCAACGGCAACCTTTATCTCTCTCCTCATCCGGTTTAGTGCCCTCTTCGTTGCTGCGTTTCGTGTCAGCTGCCATTCACGGAATAGGCGATTTTTGGTGGTTATCGCCTCCATTAGATGTGGTGGCAGTTGCCGTGATCGGTCAGGTGGTTCGGATCGCGGCCGCGGTGTGGCCCGGTGCACCGCCTGAATAGCACAGTCTTGAAGGAATCGGGCATAGCCATCAACTCCAACCTCAGCAGCATCTGGTGCATCTCGGAGGCCCTCAGCGATCAGCTCCTGGTATCGGATCCAGTTGGTGTTCCTGGTCTGGATTCCTCTCCGCGACACTGGCTGAGCATCGACATCGATGTCAAAGATAACTGGAACATGGTCCGAGGATAAGGCGTTGCGAGTGCTGGCAGATATAACATAGGGCACCCCCTTGGCCACCGCAATGTCAAGCACGTCTGGAGGTCCACCATTGTTAGGAAAGTGGGTGGGATCATGAGGTCCGAGGATGATGGCGTTCCACCGCTGTGCGACTCGGAGAAGTTTTCGTCCGTGGTTGTTGGTAAGACGAGAATGCCATTCAGTATGTTTTGCATTAAAATCACCGCCGGCAAAGACCTTTCCAGGTAATGTCAGCAGCGCTTCAGCGTCCTGTTGGAGTAACTGCCTGCCAGGTGGACGGTAGACAGCCACAAACGTGATGCGCCCATGTGAGGTGTCAACAGCTACAGCAGTTGCCTCCATCGCTTGTAGTGGCGGAAGCTGAATCTGATGGTGCGCCAGTGAAGTCCGGACGTAGACCGCAGTACCACCGCCATGAGTTGGTCTGTCAGTCCGATAGCACACGTAGTTCGCTGCTCGGACGTGAACTCCAGGCTTGAGAAAAGTCTCCGAGACGAGGCAAATGTCAACGGCTTCATCTCGCAGCAGCTGACGAAATTCACCATCTTGGGTGCGGATGCCCTGGGCATTCCACACGCATACAGTGACTCCTCGTTGACTACGGGCCATGCTGGGTCTTCAGTGGTCCGGTGGTGATTGCCTGAACGGCTGCACTAACAGCGGCGATGAGTTGCCGCGGGATATCCCTGAGAAGCTCCCGAAGTTCTTGCAGGAGGAGCTTCATTTCTTCCATGCTGGAATCGGCCGCCTGGGAGGGTGCAGATGCAGCGTGTGGGTGTTGAGCTGGGGTTTCCACGACGACAGCCTGGCGTCCCTGTTGGGAGCGGTCGTGTTGTCCCTGGTCTTCACTCTGTTGCTGATCAGGACGCAGTGCTGGTGGTCGCGCTGTGCCTCGTGGACGGCGGGCCTTCTTGTTGTCTGCAGCTGTTGCAACAGTGGCTGGCGCCGTCGCAGGTATGGGGGCCTGCGGAGAGGAGCCAGGGGAAACAGCAGCAGCAAAACTGACTCCAGGTCTGACTGGTGCAGGCCGCTTTATTGAGCCAGGGCGTTGGCCACGGCTCCGTGCCGCAGCCCGTTGGAAGCTGGAACAGCCGCGGTAAGAGGCAACATGTTCTCCCCCACATCCAGCGCATTTGGGCGGTCCATCTGTCCGCTGCCGTGTGCAGTCGCGACTAGCGTGCTCCCCTGCACACTTAACACAGCGTGGGGGTAGCGTGCAGAACCGTGCTACATGCCCAACCATTTGGCAGTTGTAGCACTGAGGTTCTCCCCTCTTCGAGCGGAGTTTTTCCGTAGTGACTGGTGTCGCCGCTATCTTCGTGACCTGCCACAGCCCACGGTTGTGTGGGATATCACAAGTGACCACTAGGACCAGCGGCGTCTCCTTTCTGGTTCGGCGAGACGGTAGGCGGGTTATCGATCTGAGTCCAAATCCATAGCCCATATCCTCCAGTTGCTGCCGGATGTGATCCAGGCTGTAGTTTCGAGGGAGCCCTCGAAAGACGATCTTTAGCGTCTTGTCCGTTGCCGACGGATAAGTGTAGAACGGCTTTTCCTGTTCTCCGAACGCAGCCGTAACCTTTCTGTAGTCATCAGCTGTTTTCAGCGTGACCTTGTACAGGTTGGTGCCAGCAGGCTTGATGACAACGTTGTCTTGGCCAACAAGACGAAGCAGCATCCTGTAGAGGCCGTCGTAGTCTTCAGTATGTTGGACCACAATAGGCGGCGGCCTTGGTTCACTCTTCTGAGTAGGTAACTCCACACCCTCAGCGAGCTCATCATAACTGTTTGTCGTCGGAACCGGCGGTGCAGATGACAGTTGAGCCTTCCTCGCCGGCCGTTTGACGAGTTGAAAACCATCCTCATCGACGACGACGTCCGCCGGTTTTGCCTTCTTTCCCTTAGGAGGGGCTCGAGTAGTTCCTGTGGCGGTGGTCGCCCTCCTTTTCTTCGTCCTGGTGGAGGTGGACGCTTCTTGTCGTGCCGCCGTCTCGTCGTCAGATTCGGGCAGCGGTACTTGCAGTGCAGCCGACTCGAAATCCATAGTCGTGTCCAATGACGATGCCTGGGTCGTCTTAGGTGGGGGGCCGGATGGGGCCGCCGGCAAAGCAAGCTCTGCCGGACGACGATCCGCCACACCCTTCGCTGTACGGACATCCTCTCGCTCCGACATCTCAGCGCAGACTGAATCGAAGACTAGTCTGACTCTCGGGCTGTATTTATATACTGGCGCAGCGGACGGCCAAGGGAACACCTGCTGTCATCCGCTCTATGCTCACGGTAGCAGCCTCTAAACGGCCACTTTCTTGGACGCATAATATTTTATACCACTGTTGTGTATTAATTTTGAATCTTCGTAATTTTTGCATGAATGTAATTAAGCTGGCTAAAATCACAGAAAAAATCTTTAGCTCGCCTGCCTTTAAACTTTGTCATCTAGAGTTTTTAGAACAGAACTGACAGTAGAACGTTAACTCTGAACGACAACTTTAAGAGACCTTGTATTTGTTATTATTTACATCCGAGCCTTCAGACTTGTTATAGCTCTATTATTTAATAGGTTTTATCATGTGCTGCAATCAGAACTTTCTACCGTTAACATGTTGTTGTTGTTGTCTTCAGTCCTGAGACTGGTTTGATGCAGCTCTCTATGCTACTCTATCCTGTGCAAGCTGCTTCATCTCCCAATACCTACTGCAACCTACATCCTTCTGAATCTGCTTACTGTACTCATCTCTCGGTCTCCCTCTGCGATTTTTACCCTCCACGCTGCCCTCCAATGCTAAATTTGTGATCCCTTGATGCCTCAAAACATGTCCTACCAACCGATCCCTTCTTCTGGTCAAGTTGTGCCACAAACTTCTCTTCTCCCCAATCCTATTCAATACTTCCTCATTAGTTATGTGATCTACCCATCTAATCTTCAGCATTCTTCTGTAGCACCACATTTCAAAAGCTTCTATTCTCTTCTCGTCCAAACTAGTTATCGTCCATATTTCACTTCCATATATGGCTACACTCCAAACAAATACTTTCAGAAACGACTTCCTGATACATAAATCAATATTCGATGTTAACAAAATTCTCTTCTTCAGAAACGCTTTCCTTGCCATTGCCAGTCTACATTTTATATCCTCTCTACTTCGACCATCATCAGTTATTTTACTTCCTAAATAGCAAAACTCCTTTACTACTTTAAGTGTCTCAATTCCTAATCTAATTCCCGCAGCATCACCCGATTTAATTTGACTACATTCCATTATCCTAGTTTTTGCTTTTGTTGATGTTCATCTTATATCCTCTTTTCAAGACACTGTCCATTCCGTTCAACTGCTCTTCCAAATCCTTTGCCGTCTCTGACAGAATTACAATGTCATCGGCGAACCTCAAAGTTTTTACTTCTTCTCCATGAATTTTAATACCTCCTCCAAATTTTTCTTTTGTTTCCTTTACTGCTTGCTCAATATACAGATTGAATAACATCGGGGAGAGGCTACAACCCTGTCTCACTCCTTTCCCAACCACTGCTTCCCTTTCATGCCCCTCGACTTTAATAACTGCCATCTGGTTTCTGTACAAATTGTAAATAGCCTTTCGCTCCCTGTATTTTACCCCTGCCACCTTTAGAATTTGAAAAAGAGTATTCCAGTCAACATTGTCAAAAGCTTTCTCTAAGTCTACAAATGCTAGAAACGTAGGTTTGCCTTTTCTTAATCTTTCTTCTAAGATAAGTCGTAAGGTCAGTATTGCCTCACGTGTTCCAACATTTCGACGGAATCCAAACTGATCCTCCCCGAGGTCTGCATCTACCAGTTTTTCCATTCGTCTGTAAAGAATTCGCGTTAGTATTTTGCAGCCGTGGCTTATTAAACTGATAGTTCGGTAATTTTCACATCTGTCAGCACCTGCTTTCTTTGGGATTGGAATTATTATATTCTTCTTGAAGTCTGAGGGTATTTCGCCTGTCTCATACATCTTGCTCACCAGCTGGTAGAGTTTTGTCAGGACTGGTTCTCCCAAGGCCGTCAGTAGTTCTAATGGAATGTTGTCTACTCCGGGGGCCTTGTTTCGACTCAGGTCTTTCAGTGCTCTGTCAAACTCTTCACGCAGTATCGTATCTCCCATTTCGTCTTCATCTACATCTTCTTCCATTTCCATAATATTGTCCTCAAGTACATCGCCCTTGTATAAACCTTCTATATAATCCTTCCACCTTTTTGCCTTCCTTTCTTTGCTTAGAACTGGGCTGCCATCTGAGCTCTTGATATTCATACACATGGTTCTCTTCTCTCCAAAGGTCTCTTTAATTTTCCTGTAGGCAGTATCTATCTTACCCCTAGTGAGATAAGCTTCTACATCCTTACATTTGTCCTCTAGCCATCCCTGTTTAGCCATTTTGCACTTCCTGTCAATCTCATTTTTGAGACGTTTGTACTCCTTTTTGGCTGCTTCATTTACTGCATTTTTATATTTTCTCCTTTCATCAATTAAATTCAATATTTCTTCTGTTACCCAAGGATTTCTAGCAGCCCTCGTCTTTGTACCTACTTTATCCTCTGCTGCCTTCACTACTTCATCCCTCAGAGCTACCCATTCTTCTTCTACTGTATTTCTTTGCCCTATTCCTGTAAATTGTTCCCTTATGCTCTCCCTGAAACTCTGTACAACCTCTGGTTCTTTCAGTTTATCCAGGTCCCATCTCCTTAATTTCCCACATTTTTGCAGTTTCTTGAGTTTTAATCTACAGGTCATAACCAATAGATTGTGGTCAGAGTCCACATCTGCCCCTGGAAATGTCTTACAACTTAAAACCTGGTTCCTAAATCTCTGTCTTACCATTATATAATCTATCTGAAACCTTTTAGTACCTCCAGGGTTCTTCCACGTATACAACCTTCTTTCATGATTCTTAAACCAAATGTTAGCTATGATTAAGTTGTGCTCTGTGCAAAATTCTACTAGGCGGCTTCCTCTTTCATTTCTTAGCCCCAATCCATACTCACCTACTATGTTTCCTTCTCTCCCTTTTCCTACACTCGAATTACAGGCACCCATTACTATTAAATTTTCGTCTCCCTTCACTATCTGAATAATTTCTTTTATTTCATCGTACATTTCTTCAATTTCTTCATCATCTGCAGAGCTAGTTGGCATATAAACTTGTGCTACTGTAGTAGGTGTGGGCTTCGTATCTATCTTGGCCACAACATTGCGTTTACTATGCTGTTTGTAGTAGCTTACCCGTATTCCTATTTTCCTATTCATTATTAAACCTACTCCTGCATTACCCCTATTTGATCTTGTGTTTATAACCCTGCAGTCACCTGACCAGAAGTCCTGTTCCTCCTGCCACCGAACTTCACTAATTCCCACTATATCTAACTTCAACCTATCCATTTCCCTTTTTAAATTTTCTAACCTACCTGCCCGATTAAGGGATCTGACATTCCACGCTCCGATCCGTAGAACGCCAGTTTTCTTTCTCCTGATAACGACATCCTCCTGAGTAGTCCCCGCCCGGAGATCCGAATAGGGGACTATTTTACCTCCGGAATATTTTACCCAAGAGGATGCCATCATCATTTAATCATACAGTAAAGCTGCATGTCCTCGGGAAAAATTACGGCTGTAGTTTCCCCTTGCTTTCAGCCGTTCGCAGTACCAGCACAGCAAGGCCGTTTTGGTTAATGTTGCAAGGCCAGATCAGTCAATCATCCAGACTGTTGCCCCTGCAACTACTGAAAAGGCTGCTGCCCCTCTTCAGGAACCACACGTTTGTCTGGCCTCTCAACAGATACCCCTCTGTTGTGGTTGCACCTACGGTGCGGCCATCTGTATCGCTGAGGCACGCAATCCTCCCCACCAACGGCAAGGTCCATGGTTCATGGGGGGAGGACCATTAACATAACAGATACTTTATCTACTAAAAATAAAGACATTTTTGTTCCAAATTTAGTTTTTAGTAAATTACTCGAAAACTATTGGAGGTAGCTCAATGGGATTACATAATTAATGTTTTTATACAAAACATACAAATTTTCATACTTCTAAGTCTAATATTTAGCGCCTTCAATTTTTCTTAAAAATGTGGATTGTGGCCAAAATATTGCTTTAATCATATTGAGACTTGTACCAGTTAATGTTGACATACATCTGCCAATTATGAACAATTTTTGGGTTCCTAGATTTATTATTTAGCGTCACATATTTTTTCTTAAAACGCTGTATTTAGAGAAAAATATTCATCTGATCAGTCTGAGATTTGACAGTTTAAATGTTAATATACTAAAGCACATGTTAGCAAAGTTTGGAAAAATCAACTTTAACTTTTAATTCCATTCTTAAATTATGGTGCAACACTCGTGTGCTAGGCACAGACGCGTTGTAGTGTCGTGGCGCTACTAGCAGCGAACTGGGGTAAGTTCAAATTGTTCAAATGGCTCTGAGCACTATGGGACTTAACTTCTGAGGTCATCGGTCCCCCAGCAGTTAGAACTACTTGAACCTAACTAACCTAAGGACATCACACACGTCCTTGCCCGAGGCATGATTGGAACCTGCGAACGTAGCGGTCACGCGGTTCCAGACTGCAGCGCCTAGAACCGCTCGGCCACTCCAGCCGGCTGGGGATAAGTCCCGGCACACTCGCTCGCCTCTGTATCTCTCAAATGATACAGCGCTTGTTTCGCCACACAGTTTGTCAACAGGTAGCCACGAAATTTTGTACCACTCATTAAAACCTATGGAATACTTCCCGTTAACGTAGAATCTTGAAATTGTTAATTTGTAATTATAACACACGAAAAAAATATTCTTTTGTTGTCAGTTATCTGATGTCAAACTTGAAATTAAAACATTCCCGAACGTCTTGGTACCTCTGCTACTGACGTCTTGGCATTATCATGTCAACAGCAGGAAAAATCGTCGAGATACACAATTCACGGAATGGATGAGCTGTCTGTGTACTTAATTTTTAATTATATCTGTCTGCAACCCTCAGTGTGCTAGCCCAATTCGCACCTGGCCAAATTATCGTACGCGTCACACAAGCCAACACTGTTCAGAATAGAGAATTCTAATCGCGCTGTTCCGCAAAAGAACATAAAATTTTACACGATAATCTAAAGCAAGTGTAATATAATAGACAAAAGGCCGCAGGAGTAACAAGTATATACAAATAAGAGTATAAATGAAACGAAAGAAAGGAAAAAGACTGGGAAAGACGAGTTTAAATTTCAGTATTGAGAATCACGTGATGATGAGAAAGTATTTTAATTCCTTTTAAATGCGTTATAGTAATATGACCGTGTTTCAATATGGATCTTTTGCTCGAAGATAATCGCCGAAAGTAATGAAATATTAAATGATACAATGTAGTAAAAGATGTTAAAGTACTTTTTAACTGCATACTCAGCGTGACGCAAAAGAAGACAGTTCCTCATTCCGCCCTCTGCACCGAACTAGAAGCAAATAAAATCTTCTCAGATCGAACTTGCACCCTGAAATCTCGAAATAATTTCACCATCTGCAGTTTTCCCTTGCAGATGCAAATGAAAAATATGGCTCTTGGTTCTAAAAGATTCAGTAACGTTGCACCTTTAATTTACGACGATTTGTCAGCTATTAATGTCAAAACCTATACTTATTGTTGTGGTCTTCAGTCCAAAGACGGTTTGATGCTGCTCTCCATGATAGGTTATATTCTTCATAACTACACCCACTTGATCTTCTTACTGTGATTATGTGCTGATCTCCAGAACTTTTATCCGGCCCCCGCCCTTCTTCTCTTCTTTCTATTACTAGACTCTCGATCTGCCATAATGTGTTCTATTAACAAATCCCGATTTAGTACTTCCTCTTTATCTATCCGATCTAGCCAGTTCAGCGTCAGTATTCTTCCGTAGCAGCACATTTAAAAAACTTAAATTTTTTGTATGCTGTATATCGTCCATGTTCCATTTTCGCACAGGCTACAAATACCTCCAGAGAAGAGACAGTCTAATACTTAACAATTAATGATAACAACGTTTTTTAATTTTTCGAAAAGCTTTTCTTACTATTGCTACTTCTGATGTTATATCCTTTACATTTTGGACCCCAATAGTCATTCTGCAGGTCCGCATATTATTTGATCCGTCCGAGAAAATGACGGCTATAAAGCATGTAAGCTGCCTGGGGGTTAAAACATAAGGGGTAATCTTATTATCGGTTTTCCTAAGCGCAAGATTTGCCACACACAGCCAATGGTACAGGTACGTGGATCGGAATATTTATGACCGTGTGCCTAGATCGCACGTAACTGTTCCCTCCGGCCCTTATCTTCCCAATGGTGCAACCTCTAGTTTTAATTTGCTCATGTAATTGTATATTTAATTAGATACAGGTTTGGCGGAGCATTTACTTAATGAATACCACAAGTACCTGGTAAAGACCCGCTTATATTCTACCAGTAAAACTTATTATCGTGACTACACTGTTCATACATTGTTTCAGTCATACAAAACTCCTAAGCTATAATTAGCACTTCAACTATGGTGGCCTGTTTGCATCACATTACGACCTATTGTCGTGCTATTCAGTCACATTGTTGGTTAAGTGCCACCTCCACTATCTGAAAGGCACTTTTCGGATATTTAATTCTGCTTTTGCTAATTGACGCGGTTCCTTCTATTAACATTAGTTCGTCTTAACGATACTTTCAAGGACATACGCGTGACGGTTCTGCAACGTGGCTCGCTGTTGACACAACATGCGAACGTAAGTATTCCACTCTTGAATATTAAATGCACACAGTTTAGAATTTTAGTCAGAGTGTTCAGTGGATTATGATAAAATCCACGTTTGTTGATTCCGTAACCATCTTGACGCAGATGATTGTTACCTCGACGACACGACAGTAACGTAAATGTACAATTGTCTTAAATAATTTACAGACACTTTTACTGATGATACAGAACATGCAACTTCTATAGTGAAAGTTTTAACCGCTTTTGGCAACTTAAAGAGTTGGTGGTTTCGCAGACCACGCATCAGACAACACTCGTGACACCCACGTCATCTGATGCGCAATTCCTTAGCAGTCGCAACCTGCGCTCTCGATAGAGGTAACTATCGGAATCTCAGGCGAGTAGCAATACTACAGTACACTTACAATCATTTGTGTGCGGTTCTATCTGACGACCGATGGAATTCTCGACAAAACAATAGACATTCTCTTCCTCTGTGGAAGGAAACGATAGTAAAGCAGAGATGTATTCATACATTTGATCCTTATCAGCAATTTTGCATAATCGTAGATTGATGTTACTTATTGTATTACTACTTCATATTTTATATCCATGCCCGAGGCAGGATTCGAACCTGCGACCGTAGCGGTCGCACGGTTCCGGACTGCGCGCCTAGAACCACGAGACCACCGCGGCCGGCTCTCAGCCGCACAGTGCATGACTGAAGCGCCTAAAGCCGCTCGGCTTATTCCGCGCGGCTACGTAGTATCTGCTGCAGTAACCTTTGCTCTGTCGAGTGACTTGAGCTGATGTTCGATTCTGAATTCATTTACTTCTTTATTTATCAAAAAATGCTTCAAATGGCGCTAAGCGCTATGGGACTTAACATCTTGGGTCGTAAGTCGCCTAGAACTTAGAACTACCTAAACCTAACGAACCTAAGGACATCACACACATCCATGCCTGAGACAGGATTCGAACCTGCGACCGTAGCAGCAGCGCAGTTCCGCAGGACCGCTAGGCCACAGCGGCTAGCCTTTATCATTTTCGCCTCTGAAGAAGGGTCAAATGTCGCATCTAGGTTGTGGTCCTCTTAGGTGAAACAATCCCGGAAGGCGGAATTTAATATTAAAACTTCCACTGTGGTACGTGACGTTTCAGACATTGCACTCTAATCTGAATATACAGCATGACTCATCAGCCCTTGCCTATGGGTTTTATTCAACACACACCGGCCTCATATAGCACATGCATTTTCATATTTTCTCTCTAGATATCCTCCAACTATTACTCCGACAGAGAAACCGAACAGGATCTTTTTGTTAGAAATCTAATGTATTTAAATTTTGTAGTGGGATACGTTTTTGCTAAAGGCCGTAGTTTTCGAGGTATTCAGGAAAAACGTGCAAAACTGACCCTGAAACACGGTTTTCTTGAATAACTCGAAAAATGTGGCCTCCAGCGAAAATGTATCTCAGTACAAAATTTAGCTACATTAAATTTCCAATAAAAATATCCTGTTCATTTTTCTGTAAGACTAATAGTTTGCGCATAGCGAGCGAGAGAATATGAAAATCTCGTGCATGGTTTTTGAATGCATTGTGGGTTGCACAAGTAGCGGTAACTGAATCAGCCTGTATGCAGGACCGATACCTTTATGGTTTTTAGAGGTGCAGAAAAGAATTTAAACTGACCTACCTTGTAACACAAAGACATTTTGAAGAATACAATGCACATTTCGTGTACATAACAACTGTCGAGATCAGTCCTCATCACAAAGAAAGAGAGCTGAAAGAAATTAATTTAGTAAGTTCAGTCACAGATTCTGGTTGCTTGCAAAATGCTGATCAGCGATAGTGATCTCAGATTGGATACATCATTAATTAAAAAGTCCTTCGAGAGGAGTGTCGGGAGCGTGTGGAAAGAAAAATGGTGGAGTTTAACGTCCGCTCGCCATCGAGGATATTAGAGACGGAGCAAAATCTTGGATTGTGTCAGGAATGGGGAAGCGAGTTAGGGAAATCACAGAAACCTAAATCTGGATGTCCGGACTTGGGTTTGAATTGTCGTCCTCCTGAACGCGAGTCCAGTGTGCTGATCACTGGGCCACCTCCCTCGGTGGGACGGAGTGGAGAGGGAAGTTTGTGGAGAGCCGCTGAGCAGGACGTTCCGACTAGCACTTGTAATGTGGGGCCTGGATAGCAGGGGCGGCTGCAGGAATCATGTTGTGGTTGTGCTCTGCCCAGAATTCGGAACTGGGACTGGGTAGTTGGGCGACATTGGCATCAGAGTGAGTTTACCGGCCAGTATTAATTGAAGTGAAACTGATGAAGATATCATGGTGGCACAGCTAAACTTCCAGCAGGGTAACTGAGCCACGGCAGTACAAAACATTATCAACGACGGCTATTCAATAAGTGATGCAACATTTATTTTTATCGACCAGTTTCTGTTGAAAAACTACAGAATTTGTTGTGGGAGAATGTGGAACATTCCCGCTTCACACCTTGTAGTTTCATCAAGTTCCGATAGGTTACGGCGCTGTACGTAGCGTTCAAAATGACGTCATTGAGTTTCCTTTGGTGGAAAACCAGAGGCTCGCAGATATTCACGGGCGCTTGTAGAATGTCCACGAGACCTATCAGTGAACAAAGCACTGTGTGTCGTCGTCGAGGCGTCTGTCATTATCGCAACAAGGTCGCGCAAACCTGTCCATCTCCCGTGTGCAGGCCGGTCGCACACAGTTGTGACGTCTGCAATGTTGGAACGTGCAGACACTCTCATTCTAGGTGAGTAACAGTTCACAATCAAACACCTCGCTGCCCAACTGGACGTCTCTGTTTGTAATGCTGACACACTCGTCCACCAGTTGGGGCACTCAAAGGAGTGTGCCCGCTGGGTTTCTCACCGCCTAACAGAAGACTATAAAGAGCAATGAAGGACCATCTGTGCGGAACTGCTTGCGCGTTACGAGGCTGATCAAAGCAAATTTTTGTCTAATATCCTCACAGGAGATGGAACACGGATTCACGACTTCGAACCTGAAACAATACGGCAATCCATGGAGTGTCGCCAGATCACACTGGTTGTTATTCTTGTAATCAGTTAAACTTTGAGCCTTGTGTTTACTGACGTTCTGTCACTACGTGTAGTTGTACAATGATAAATTTTATCTTCCGTCACCTTGGGAGCAGCCTTAACAACGAACCCCCTGAGTGCGAGGTTGCAAAATGCCAGTGATGTTTACGGCATTCGAAGCATCACATACCTCCTGTCAAGCAACCACAATATTGGTAGCTAATGGCAACAGGAGAGGGGACTGGAGGAACCCAATGGTGATCACAGCATGAGGCGTAGTTGATCTGCTTAGTCGAGGGGTAGCTCACAAGAGAGCTACAGTGCTAGTGGTGTTGATACAAAGCACAGCAACGACAGCGATAAACAAACCAAACATTGCATTGCATCTACAACAGTTGCCGAAGTTGACATTTCGTCAGAAAGAAACCCTAGGAATTTCTAAGAATGAGAGAGAAGTGACAGATTAAATATTAGCGGTTCTGCAAGATGAGTCAGTCGAATGTGTGGTGTAGCATGAGCTCGACTGTCTACATGAGCGCAATGATGACGGTACGTGCTTAAGAAGTGGAGCTGATACTGAAACAGGAGTCGAGCCATGTAGTTCATAATTCTTGTCGGACACGGAGCCACAAATCCCGTCTCTAGTGAAACCTAGTAAAGGACAATCGCTGTCCAAGTAGCGAGTACTAAACATACGACGGTTGGAACTTAAATAGTGGCAAATATTCATTCAAAACCGATACAAAAGAGTTACATGTTTTTACCTGTTACTGTCCTTCAGAGTAATCACCAGCGTTGTGTAGAACCCGTTGCCAGCGATGTGGAAGGCGTAGTGTACCGTTAGCAGAGCCTGTTCTGTTCATGGTGCGAGTGGAGCGGTCTGAAGCTATGGTGATTCTCGTGTACGACTGTGATGGTGTTATCCCAACGCATTACGTTCTTCCACGACAGACCGTCAATGCACAGTATTGCTGTTCGTTTTTGGAGCATCACCTGCGACCAGCTTTATGAAAGAAGCGGCGACAATTTCTACGTAGCCCACCCATCATTTTGCACGACAATGTACGGGCGCATACAGCGCAAGCTGTGGCTGCTCTGCTCGGTTGGTGGGACTGGGAAGTACTGTACCATCCAGTACCATACCAAAACCCTTGTGACTTTGATTTGATTCCGAAGATGAAGGAACCACTTCGTGACATTCGCTTCAGTACTGTTTCGGAGATTTCGCACCATCAACAGAACAGGCTCTGCTAACGGTATACTACGCGTTCCACATCGCTGGCAACGGGTTCTACACAAATCTGGTGACTTCTTTGGACAGTAACAGGTGCAAACATGTAACTGTTTTATATCGGTTGTGAATAAACACTTGCCACTAATTAAGTTCCAACCCTCGTAATTAAAAACAAGAAAAATCACCCGCAGCACAAAAAAAAAAAGCGAACATAGGTCGAATAAGTGCTCAGGAATATTACCGTGTACTGCATACGGATATTCAAGGGAGGACAAGCACATTTGATTTGTTACAAAAACTAGTGTTTGCGAGTTTCAAGGATACTCGATACAGTTTACAGGATGTGTATGATAGTGACCTATGACGTCATACACATCAAACTGCGCTGGACATAGGTTACAGTGATTTCAATGGAAGCAATGGATGGTTGCATAACTTCATACAGTGCAACAAAACGGGAAGACGTAAGATAACGAAATATCAAATAATGAGCCAAAAAAATTTATCTCATCGTTCAGTAAAGAATTTGTTTTCAATTCTGACCGATCGGGATTTGAAGAGTAAATGTGTATGAAAGGAACCCTGGAAATTATAGGTAACAAGAGAGTTGTAGCAAGGTCAATTAACATCAGTGCCTTAAAACATTCGAATACAATTCGACTGTTAATCTGGATGGTAAGTCGGCCGGAAAATATTTTATCGTGCTACGAGAAGTTGGAGGTGTTCTGCCCCCTACGATTCTTTCTCATGTGTATGGTCTTGCAAGGACAGTGGCGAATATTTACGCCAGAGCAAGCGAGAGTGGGAAAATGAGCGTAAGAGAACTAGAATCCCAACTATGGTATGAGCACTGCTGTTGGCAATAACTGTTCAAAATAACTCGCTTTTGCTTGTTTACTTGTATGCGAATATACACACATCAGAAAACGTTTTGCATCACCTCTGTTCCTAGGGTTCAGGAACCTGTACAGAAAATTTGAATAGATATCAACATAAACATAATTTCCCCCCTTTTTATTGTTCATGAAAACCACACATCATATGTTGTACCACCATACAGCAAGACCTTCAGAGGTGGTGGTCCAGATTTCTGTACACATCAGTACTTACAATACCCAGCAGTACGTCCTCTTGCATTGATGCATGCCTGTATTCGTCGTGGCATTCTATTCACAAGTTCATAAAGGCACTGTTGGTCCAGATTGTCCCACTCCTCAACGGCGAGTCAGCGTAGATCCCTCAGAGTGGTTGGTGGGTCACGTCGTCCATAAACAGCCCTTTTCAATTTATCCCAGATATATTCGATAGGGTTCATGTCTGCAGAACATGCTGACCACTCTAGTCGAGCGACGTCGTTATCCTGAAGGAAGTCATTCACAAGATGTGCACGATGGGGACGCGAAATTTCACCCATGAAGACGAATTCCTCGCCAATATGCTGCCGATATGGTTGCACTATCGGTCGGAGGATGTCATTCACGTATCGTACAGCTGTTCCGGCGCCTTCCATGACCACCAGCGGCGTACGTTGGCCCCACATAATGCCACCCCAAAACAGCAGGGAAACTCAGCCTTGTTGCACATGCTGAACAGTGTCTAAGGCATTCAGCCTGACCGGGTGGCCTCCAAACACGTCTCCGACGATTGTCTGGTTGAAGGCATATGCGATACTCATCGGTGAAGAGAAAGTGAAGCCAGTCCCGAGCAATCCATTCGGCCTGTTGTTGGACCCATCTGTACTGCGCTGCATGGTGTCGTGGTTGTAAAGATGAACCTCGTCATGCACGTCGAGAGTGAAGCTGCGCATCATGCATCCTATTGCGCAAAGTTTGAGTCGTAACACGACGTACTGTGGCTGCATAAAAAGCATTATTCGACATGGCGGCGTTGCCATCAGGGTTCGTCTGAGGCATAATCCGTAGGCAGCGATCATCCACTACAGTAGTAGCCCTTGGGCGGCCTGTGCGAGGCATGTCATCGGCAGTTCCTGTCTCTCTGTATCTCCTCCATGTTAGAACATCTCTTTGGTTCACTCCGAGACGCCTGGACACTTCACCTGTTGAGGGCTCTCCCTGGCACAAAGCAAAAATGCGGACGTGATCGAACCGCGGTGTTGACCATCTAGGCATGGTTGTACTGCAGATAGCACGAGCCGTGTACTACCGTCCTGGTGGAATGACTGGAACTGATCGGCTGTCGAACTCCATCCGTCTAATAGGCGCTGCTCATGCATAGTTGTTTAGTTCTTTGGGCGAGTTTACTGAGATCTCTGAAAAGTCAAAGGGATTGTGTCTGTGATACAATATCTACAGTCAACGACTATCTTTTGAAGTTCTGGGAATCGGGGTGATGCAAAACTTTTTTGATGTGTGTAAATCATACCCCATTGGAGCAAAGTATCCCTCCTGAAAAGTGGTTGACATTGCAGTTCATACCACCTGGAACCACTGGACAAATTCAGCCTCTGGATGTTTGGTTTTTTCCGTGCCTGTAAAACATTATCACACAATTTGCAGGTATGCCTTAAAGGATGGGCAGTTTCACGATAACTTCCACGACACACTGTTTTGCATTCGATTGCATGCCGTCACATTCCGCCAGTTCTCATCACCCCCTTACACCATTACGATTCTATAGGCATTCCTTAAGAATGGATACCTATCTGAACGTTCTGCGCGGTTTGTAGCTCCCAAGAAGTTCGCCTTCGATCTTGACAGTGGGAACCTTTGTAATCACAGTGGCACACAACTTTTCATTTGTTGTACGTGGTGCAATTTAATGGTTTCTTTTGAACATTTCTTGAATGTAGACGATGTTCCTTTTGTGAGGTGTACTACATAAACTCTGCACCTTCTGGACACTCATTTTCTGTCGCCCTCATGACGCACATCGTGAGTCATTAGCAGCTAATAACTTCCTGTCGAAATTGTTAACACATCACTTTTAAATAACCCTTACTAAAGATTGAATTAGAGACCTCGCACTCATGGGGTTCCTTGTAAGACTGTGCAATTTAACCCGTATGACTGCGGTAGGAAGCGTACAGCAACTACGTCACTTGCCACACTACAATCCCTCTGTTTGCTCTGTAATTACCTGGCATCGCAACTCCACCGCTCATAGTGTGGTAAGCTTTATCGTTCGGCTCCTGCCTCCGTGCCGGCCGCGGTGGTCTCGCGGTTCTAGGCGCGCAGTCCGGAATCATGCGAATTCTACGGTCGCAGGTTCGAATCCTGCCTCGGGCATGGATGTGTGTCCTTAGGTTAGTTAGGTTTAAGTAGTTCTAAGTTCTAGGGGACTGATGACCACAGCAGTTGAGTCCCATAGCGCTCAGAGCAATTTGAACCAATTTTTTGAACCTGCCTCTGTATTCTTAATTTGGAATCTGTGGTAGCGTTTCTCACCTCCTTGATTTATCTCGATTGAACATTCCTCTCTCTCTCTCTGGAATTGACTTGTTTCCGTTTAGTTTTCATCGTGTTTCGAGGTACTTTATATTACATTCCTTGTCCTACAGCAGGGCGACTACTAGCTAGCCAGGTCACTCAGAATTCTCAGCGCACACTATAAAACATTGTGACAAGGTTACCCACACACAGCTAATGAAACAGGCACGTGGATCGGAATATTTATGACCGTGTGCCTAGATCGCAAGTACCTGTTCCCTCTGGCGCTTACCTTCCTAATGCTGCAATCTCTAGTTTTAATTTACTTCTGTAATTGTTTATTTCATTAGGTTCAGGTTGGAAGAGCATTTACTTAATAAGGATCACAAGTATCTGGTAAAGACCCGCATATATTCTACCAGTAAAACTTATTATCGTGACTGCACTGTTCATACATTGTTTTGGTCATACAAAAGTCGTAAGCTGTAATTAGCACATCACTACGGTGGTCTGTTTGCCTTACATTACGACCTATTGTTGTGCTATTCAGTCACATTGTTGGTTAACTGCCATCTCCACTATCTGAAAGGCACTTTTTGGATATTTAATTCTGCCTTTGGTAATTGACGCAGTTCCTTGTAATTAACATTAGTTCGTCTTAACGATACTAGCTATCTCTTTCAAGAATATACGCATGACCTTTCTGCGACGTGGCTGGCTTTCGATCTCACGACACAACACGTGAACGTAAGTGTTCCACTCTTGAATATTAACTGCACAAAGTTTAGAATTTTAGTCAGAATGTTCAGTGGATTATGATAAAATCCACGTTTGTTGACTCCGTATCTATCATGACGCAGATGATTGTTACCTCGACGACACGACACAGCAAAGTAAACGTACAATTGTCTTAAATATTTTACAGACACTTTTACTGATGATACAGAACATAGAACTTCTATAGTGAATGTTTTAACCGCTTTTGGCAACTTAAGAACTGGTGGTTTCGTACACCATGCATCCGGCAATACCCGTGACACTCACGTCATCTCACGCGCAGTTCCTTAGCAGTTGCAACCTGCGCTCTTCAGAGAGGCAACTACCGGTTCTCAGGCGGGTAGCAATACTACAGTACACTTACAATCATTTGTGTGCGGTTCTATCTAATAACCGATGGAATTCTCGACAAAACGCTATAAAACATTGTGACTGTACTGGGACATATTTGTGTCTTTTTCTGCAATTTATTGACAGTTAATCGAATTCACTGACTGTCGTTGATCTGTAACTTTCCCACTGTCTACTTTTCTTTAATTAAGCACCTGTGGAGAGAAGCAGCCCAACAGTCCAGAGTTACAAGCTTAGCAAGTGAGTGTAACTTCCTATCGCAGAGGCACGCAGTGACAGGCAGTACATCCTCTATTCTAGACGCCAGACATTTAGTACCTGTAAATGTCAGTTACGGTAATTTTGGACGAATTGAGTAGCGAATGTTACACGTTCGAGTTGCGTGAAGTTGTAATCTGTTATACGGCTTATTATTAATCTAGCTGGACCGCACGTTCGAGAAATAACAGTGATACCGCGGGAAGTCTGCCACTTTTCAGTGGCATTCCGATTTGATATACAAATAGTTAGGCATTAGTACATGTATTCTGTGGCGATCGACACAACAAAACAGCGACAAGAGTTGTAATGGACACGAGAATATTGAACACCGTAGATGAACTGTAACGAGGGGTTGTGGCCAGCGACAAGGGAAACACGAGGAACGTCTGCACAGGTCGTACACCGCTGACCCATTAAAAAAATTACAGGATGTTGGCGCGTACGGCCACAGCGAGCGGAACACGCAGCGCGAAATGTATTTGCTTGTTATCCGGCGCTGACACGGCGCGCGTATTAGCGGTGGCGTGTCGCGGTGAGACGCTCCTCTGGCGCGGAAATAGAGCAGGGGCGGGTGGTGACTGGCGCCACTAAAACAGACGGATTACGCCGCCGCTGGCTGCTTGTTTTCACTTGTCAGGAGACGTGGGCCTCTTGCGGATGTGGCCGCTTCCGCGCCGCCCTGCGTGGGTGGCTTCTCGGCCACTCGCGCCCCCGAAATAACTCCCGCATCACTGAGATGTGTGCGGGGGCGGACGGTGGTGCAGCAGGTCGTAAAATAGAGCGTCTGGTCTTCCCAGCCACCGTGCACTTACGTGACTCTGAGCAGAAGCCACTGGCTAACCTTGCGCTGCTGCAGTCAAGATTAAGGCAAATTTCCAAACTCTCTGCGTGTTGCAGTTACTAACTTCCTACGGTAGCCGTTCAGGAAATGTAGAAGGAATGAACTATTCTCTAAAGAAGGCGTATAATGACAACAATACGTTTGCTAACATGAATTCTTACCCTCATATCTAATTGATCGTCCCCCAGTATATACTGATCAGCCAGAACAGTATGACCACCGACCTACTATCGATCAAAACCCGTCCAGCCGATAGCAGCGCCACCTGGCGGGGAATGACTGTATTTTCAGTAACATGCAGAACAATAGTTAAAACTTGGTTTCATTCATTTACTCATTTCTTTTCATAAGCATAATAACTTTGCAAACCTATTAGTTTCCAAGACAGTTATTTTTGCAAACAATGGTTACTAATACTAATTAGATAAGAGTTAAATAGTTTTGATTCCTTTTCATTCTCTTTTAATTGCTAGTGTATCTTTATTTATGCAGTCTGTAAATATTTACCTCCATTTGCACGTTTTATTGATACGCATTTGATCTCGTGCGAATTACTGCGCTCTGCCTATGGATTTTGCGTGATAAGCATCGTCCGCCATTGCATTATGTAGAAACACGCCCCGAGTTGTTCAGTTCGTTATGAGAATATTTCATTAGTGGTTACCTGATTTAATTTGGGCCAATGGGTGATCATTAGAGTTGTTAGAGGTTTTGGGTAATTACTTTCATGTGTCAATATAATGTTCAGCCAAATTAAAGAAAAGTAGAGTATTCCTGGTTCCAGTTAATTTAAAATTTCTGGACGTGGTAAATTTAGAGAAAACGGAATGGGGTATTGACAGTCCGAGTAAGGGAAAACGGTCCGTTCTAGCTCAGTCAATGTTCGAGGAGGTGCTGTTTCGGTAGATACATTTACATTTTGTGCTACCAAATGTTCAAAATGTTCAAGTGTGTGTGAAATCTTATGGGACTTAACTGCTAAGGTCATCAGTCCCTAAGCTTACACACTACTTAACATAAATTATACTATGGACAAACGCACACACCCATGCCCGAGGGAGGACTCAAACCTCCGCTGGGACCAGTCGCACAGTCTATGATTTGTGCTACCACCTGCTCCGTTATCTCCACGTACCCCATTCTATGACAACACATCCGTTGCAAATTTGC
This sequence comes from Schistocerca gregaria, assembly GCF_023897955.1. NCBI lineage: Eukaryota > Metazoa > Arthropoda > Insecta > Orthoptera > Acrididae > Schistocerca > Schistocerca gregaria. The sequence continues at coordinate 864,712,552 of NC_064920.1, forward strand.
CCACAACGATCGACAGTGTCGCAGCACCTGTTATAAACACCCTCATCGGATCTGTCCAAATATCAGCTGGTAGTCTGGCTGCAAACTGTGCGCGAATTACACTATAGGTCAAGGTTATTTTGCTCTTTTTATTTGTGTAGGTTTCATTTCACTAGATCGTTATGTCTGTGACGCAAAATCATAGAGAGTCGTAATATATTCACTTACAAACAGAAAAGAATTGCTACAAATAGATTAGCCTGAATCCCGCGTGTGATGCTGGTTGCCTTCACCAAATCAGCCATCCTCGGAAAGGAGCAGAGGATGCCCTCAGAACCCAAGCGGCAGGCATCATTTGTGCCGACATGTGCCATTATATGCACGCAGTTGCACCCTGTGCCCTCGATGGCCGCCGGCAGAGCCTCCTCCACATCAGGGACGTTACCTCCCGGCAAGCATACCGATTGCACACTGGCATTCTTTCTCACCGTTTCTGTTATTTCCCTGAGGGGCTTCATCACCCGCCTAACATTGGAGCTTCCAGTTGCAAGCATACCCACCCTCTGCACTTGTCCGGATTGGGCACGGAAATATAACATGGTAGGCATCCCGTGCTGGCTCAGAGTTATCATCAACCCTGGGTATCACCTCGTACCTGTTACTCAGGCGCAGGGAGCCTGCTGTGTGACCTGCTCCCTCTTTCGCCTTCCGCCCAGTGACACGCGAACCCACCACTGTCTGCCACCCACTCTTTCGTGAGGACGGACCGGTCAGATGTTGCGTATCAGCAGATGCAGTGACGCCCGGATCACGAGGGGATTACAACGGCGCCAAACGTGACGCAGGTCTTGTCACCAGCGTCCCGGTGTCGCCACAACTTTGAGCATTAGCCAGAAGGATGTTGACGGTAGCCAATGAAGGTTGCAGCTGTTTACAGACAGCAGCCAATTCCCCTTGCGTCCGCCCAGAAGCGCAGTGCCTAGGCATATCGTAATGCGTAAAAAATATATATAAGATCTCAAGTGGCGCTACTGAGTTTGGAATGTACCCGAATTATAACGAGGAGAATAAAGAACCACTAGAAAGTGTTCTACAGTTCCTCACTATATCCCGATTGCGCAATCTCTTAAACAGAAATAAGTTTCTGTGCTGAAATGGTCTAGTTACCTGTTACCAGAAACACAGCTTACCCGAAAGCTACTGCGTGAGATGAGTTTGGTAACTAGAATGCACTGATCTAAACTACATGCTGTGTAAGAACACGAGATTTAAAATTGGTGGCGCGACATGGAACTTCTAGCGGCGGGAGCTGCCTCACACAAGGACCTGCACTAAGACTTAAGCAAAAACCAAAGTAATTTACGAACCACTAGTCTACACAGTAAAATACACAGATAAAGTTCTCTTCTTTTGCAGAAGCACGTAAAAAAATAAAATGAAAAAATTAAACACAAAAACTCAACTAAATTACTGTGTATCAGACAACTGCTGGTGCTGCTACAGCTAGTGGCGCGTCCGCTCGGCTGGGGTGTGCCTTACATGCAGACTGGTTTTCCTCTGCACGATGGTTTCTACGAGCAGAACAATGCAACGTGCCACAGAGATCGCACTGTAAGTGCGTGTTTCGAAGAGCACCAGGGTCAGTTTATTGCGTTCCCCTTGCCACCAAACTCCCCGTAGTGACTCACGGTCGAGAATCTGTGCGACTTCCTCTCTCGGGCTATTCGCGCCATGGATCCTCAACCAAGAAACCTTGTGCAGCTGGTCACCGTACTGGAGTCGGCATGGCTCCACATCTCAGTTGGTGTGACGTCACTGCCTCGCTTCCTGCACGCCTCTCAGCGGTCCACGCTGCAAAAGATGGTTATTCAGGCCTTTGACAACTGGTCACATTAACGTGACTCGACAGTGTACAATAGAAGACGGATGACAACGGCATAGGCTGTTAAAGCAAACTTGATGAAGTATGGGAAAGATAAGTGCTACGAACAATAAAATTAAACAAAAAAAACCGATGTCGAACAGAGAATCACCTACATGAATATAGAGGGCTCTAATGACTAGCCAATACTATACATAGAGGGGAAAGCATTATTGATAATCGCCTACAAGAGGTACATAAAAATGCATATTTTGATGGACCTCTTTCTAATTTAGATTCGTAATACCCACGGTAAAAGTTGCACTACGAGGCAGGCATGTCAGAACATGTACAGAAATCGTCAGCTCCGTATTGTCACATCGAATTACGTCGTCCTTGCAGATAAGTAATCCGATGTACAGGTTTCCTAAGTGGGCTGCTGTCGCGGCGTCGCAAGGAATTCGTGTTAGCGACTTTAGTGAGCCGTAGACTCGTATTGAGGTTTTGCGGCTCACAAAAGTTACCCGCAATGAACATCTATAGCTTGAGTTAAAAATTTTAAGAGATGCTGTAACCATTGATGTCTCTATTTCCTGTATATATTGTAGTTTTTCGGCTACATAGTCCTCTTCTGAAAACCTGAGAATAAACCTGTGCAGAAGGAAACTAACTTAGAAACAAAATTATGGAAACGAAAGAGGAGATTAATGAATCTCAGATGAGAGACGTGGTACTGCGAGAAGAATTTAACATTGAAATACCTAAATCGGAACAAGGCACATAGCACAGAAAAACTTCCTCTGTATTATTGAAGCCTTTCGAAGAACTAAACTATTTACCTTTGTATGCAAGATATGAGAGGTAGGCGACATACCCCTAGACTTAAGGAAGCACGTAATAATCCCAATTCTAAAGGCAGGAAGTGCTGACAGGCACTACTGGACAATCAGTTTAATAATTCATGCTTGTAAGTTAACAAAACGAATTATTTACAGAAAAGTCGTAGAAGCTGATCTTGGGGAAAAACAGTTTGTGTTCCTGAGAAGTGTATAAACTTACGGAACAATACTGACACTACGATTTATGTGTAAAAAGATGAACGGGGAAAGCAAATCTTACGTTTATAGCATTTGCAGATTTAGAGAAAGCTTTTCACAATTTTGTCTAATATATGGTATTTCAAATTGTCAAGGCAGCAGGTTTAAAACACAGGAAGCGAAAAGTTATCTATAATTTGTAGGGAAACCAGACTTACAAGAATAGAGGGACGTAGAAAGGAGGGAGTAGTCGAGAAGGGAGTAAGTCAGAATACTGGGAAAGGAAATTAAAGTCCAGCGCAAGACATGAGAACTCTAAGGATTCTAATTCTGCCAGACACAGAAAAGATTTTGGAAGATCAGTTGGACGTAACTACAGAATACTAGTAGATTAATAATGTTATTATTTTCATTTATATTACGACTCTCTGGGGCATCGTGGTGGGCAAATTTCCAACGAATATGTTGGCGTAGAATGGGGTACGTGGAGATAACGGATCAGGGGGTACCACAAAATATAACTGTATCATCCGAAACAGCACCTCCTTGAACATCGACTGAGCTAGAAACGACCCTGTTCCTTTACTCGGACTGGAAATACCCCAATCCGTTTTCCCTAAATTTACCGCGTCCGGAAATTTTAAATGAACTCGAAACAGGATTACTCTACTTTTCTTTAATTTTGCTGAACATTATATTCACACATGAAAGTAATAACGCAGAACCTCTAACAACGCTAATGATCATCCATTAGCCCAAATCAAACAAATACATACTGATAAAATATTCTCCTAACGAACTGAACAATTTTTGACGTGTTTCTACATAATGCAATGGCGGATGGCGGACGATGCTTAGCAAGCAAAAGCCGTAGGCAGAGCGCAGTAATCCGCCCGAAATAAATGCGATTCAATAAAACATGCAATTGTAGGGAAACACTTACAGACTGCATAAATAAAGATACATCGCAATTAAAAATAAAAGAAAAGAAATCAAAACTATTGAACGCTTATCTAACTAGTATCAGTAACCATTGTTTGCAAAGATAGCTGTCTTGGAAATTAATACGCTTATGAAAAGAAATAATTAAATGAATGAAACCAAGTTGTAACTACTATTCTGCATGTTACTGAAAATAATGGTGAATAGTGTTACAATATGAGAATTTACAATTACGTAAAGAGAATGACTAATAAAATTATTCTTGTTCCAAGATAAAGAGTTTTTACAACACTGATTAGAACGATGTAGTTGGCGATATCTCTAAGCCAATGTTATTCGAAAACAGTTTCTACTTAGCTGATGTTGCCGTTGTCAACAAAAGCGTCGTTAGTTCAAGATACTTGAGAATGTAATCCGTTTATTGCTGTTGTCTTGCTGAGCTCCTTGACCATGGGCGCTTCTTGCGGATCTAACAGGAATTCTTGATGTTCGCGGGATTAATTCCAATCTGCGTATCTGCATGCGACCACGAACATAAAACACGCTTCTTTCCACTAACGCGTGCCGTAGCATGATGTCATAATGTTTGTTACAGTCTTGCCACAGTTTTTAGATGTATTCTTTACGATCGCGGTGCAGCTCTTTTCAACAGTACATTCACGCGCAATACGAAAGTAAATAAAGTAAACTGTACTGTAAATCATCTGTTCGCAGTTGAAACCAAACAATGAGTGCCATACACAATTTTCTACGTAATCACTTCAATGAAGCAGCGGTCAGCGCACCATATATTGTAATTTTTCTCAATATACGACAAGAAACAGCGATATCAGATTGTCTGTTTGATTTCACAGTCCAAGATATGCATTAAATGGGTCGTCCTGTCTACAATCAAAAATGGTATCTTTACGGCGTGCACATTGCTTACCGCTCTGCATATCAAAGTTTATTGTTTAATGGATTATAGCACAGCAAATGAGCAACTAGATCTTTAATAGCAGTACACACCGAGATCATAAATGAAAACTGACCAAACACTGATGTTTTCCAGTGGCGATCCTATCAAATATACAGGTATTGCTGCCATTGGAGAAGGTGGGCAATAATCGAAGTTGCCTGTGCACACCAGTGTAAAGTTTAGTCACCCCTACTGTAGGAGGATCATTTCTCACAGGCTATTAATCAGAAGACAAAGTCCTTGTGTTGTTTATTAATGAACAGTCTGATACATTGTTTTTTCTGGTGTAAAACATATAAACACTGTATGATTACAGCTTTCTACAATGCCATACATTTTGTTTTCTCATGTGTCAGGTTTTAAACCAATATTAACACATTTTGATTCATTGCCTCTCACAGAAACCTGGTCATAGCATGGTGTGAACTATGATGCTCCCACAACACACAGGATGGTTGAAATAAAAGACAGAGGCGGTGTTTCTTACTGACAGTAATGTGGGATACCCTGCAGTATATGGAAACTGGAAGAGTTTCTGGCATTTTGGAGCATTTCCAAACAAGCTGTCCAAAGGTGATCACTTCTACATTTAATTTCGTATTTCACTGTGATGGGGTAGCAGATGTCTTGGTGTTCTGCTGCAACTGATTCCTTATTTTGTATCTATGTATGCTATAGCCGTTCCATGCAAGCCAACCCTGGAATATGTTGGTCACCCCAAGATTCTTTCCATCTAAAACAATTGATATCAGTCAATTATTATGTTGCAACAGTGTACCAATAGACAGATGGGATGGAAAAGATATCATCTATATTGCGCGATGCAGTATAATAAGTACCACAGTTCATACTGCGATAAATTTAAGCGATTTTACCAGTTTTCCCATAATTTCAATGCTGACAAATAGTACAACAGCATGCTTCCAAATTTCTGTATCATCGTGACACCACCCCCTTCGCTACTTTGCATGTACCATATAATACATTGTGAATGTAGGTAGATGAGTGTGCAGTGCGTCTATTCATGGTTAATCTCCAACATATACGGATTATCTACATATTTCGAACACATTGATCATAGTGATACGATGATGTTCTCGATTTGCTTTGCAACTGACCAGGAGTAGGAGGGTACTATATCCGCTACATTCCGCATCTTGTGAAGGAACAGGGTGAGCCGAGCCCATAGCTGTTCTTCACTGACGACTGTTCCACACCAATAGTACCCACAGCACCCATCCAAGTGCACAAGATCTCTCCAGAAGCGCACACGTCGAGGAGGTTAGCATCCTTATCAGTGTATAGTAGATATGAGAGTGTTGTGATGATATAATGAATGGTTAAGAAGAAACATGTGGTCTATGCAGGATGGAGCCCCAGACTGACGGAGTTTTAAGCATTTTACATAAATCAACTGCACCATCAATTATAAAGTATTATCCTAGTATTTGGGGTCAGTACCAAGAAGGTACTGGGAAGAGAGATATGATCATAGAACATAAGCACATGTACACCTAAGGTTAAATAGTTCTGCACTTAAACATGCAGTAATATTACAGCCATATGGTTTCCAAAATATTAGTCATGCGTAATTCAAAGGTTTAATACTGTAATTCTGAGCATGCAGAACTAGGGACATCATTCGTTACCCACACAACTACGCTGCAGAGCAAGGAACGTCACCGCTCTTGCAAACAGCCGCGATCGCGCTGGATGCCTCAGTTACTGGAAAGTCAGCAGGAGATGCATCGGTAGTTACGAGCCTCACCAGCCATAGCCGGAAGCCGTTACGGTACTGCCTAGCCACGCCCCTGCTGGTAAATTGTGCGGAGAGGGCTGCACATCTCTTCTGGAAGCAGGGATATTTAAGCAGAGGCAACTACCACAGTGGTCAGTTCCTTTTGAAAGCTGGCCACCTCATGCACGGACTGCAATGCAGTCCCTCAGTAGCTTCCATCAGCACGCCTGCGAAGTATACGAAAATCCAGCGTGAAGCTTCATTTGTTATGCTATCTAGGTTGATTGTTTATTTTCTGTCCGGCTCTTGGGCAGTAGCCAGTGTCCTGATATTTATGGAATGTAGATTCTGTTTAATTTTGTTTCTTTGTGTACCCCCCTGAGAGAAGTAAAGAGCCATTGTGAACTTCTACCAGGGCTAGTCGTTGAGACCCAATCTAAAAACATTTTAGTAGCGCTGAGGACAATTTTGGATTTCAGTTCCATGAGCAGTGCCCCTGGTAGAGCAGCATCAAGCGATATTTGCGCCACCCCTCATAGACATTACACACCCAGTGCTGCTTTTGCTTCAAAGGATGCAGCAGACTAATGAAGCTCTCTTCCAGCAAATTCTCGCTTTGAAGATGCCCCCTCCATGGATCAGGGTTCAGTTCTCGTCTACTGCACCAGACACCCTCAGCACATTGGCACCACTGCCATTCCCGGCGGGGTCAGGGATTTTCTATGCCTCGTGATGACTGGGTGTTGTGTGATGTCCTTAGGTTAGTCAGGTTTAAGTAGTTCTAAGTTCTAGGTGACTGATGACCATAGATGTTAAGTCCCATAGTGCTCAGAGCCATTTAACTTTGAACTTGAATTAAATGATTTTGAAGAATTAACAATACTAAAATTTAGTACGTACCACGCTGAGCTGCAATCATGGGTAAGCTAAAATATGACAACGAAACTGGCACTCTTAATTTTTGAATGTGTAATCTAAATATTGTAGCCAGCTATGAATACTTTAACTGAAATGGAATGATATTACTTTAATGCTGGCGTATGAATTTCAACGACACTCAGGTTCATTCTAGAAAAGAAAGGGACCCTGCTTGGTAATGCAATTGGGTCAATGAGCAACAAAGGTTCATGCTAAGTTGCTGTATCTTTGCCATGCAACAGTTTGAAAAGCTGAGGTCTGCTATACAGTTCTAAAACTTTATGTGCTACCAGTCTTCCTTGCTAGTTGATTGAAGGTTTGCAGTCGTCAATCGGGGAGGTGGCGACAGTCAATCATTGTCGGCCGTCGCTGTTGCAGAAGCTGGATGTTGGCGCGTCTTCTACTCGACACTGTCACCAGGCGAAATGGGCTCTTGATGTGCGCCAGCTAATGCTTCCCGTCCCCGACACCTTGTCAGAAACTATCATAGCAAGTCGAGCGCTATTACATGCTGCCAGACCCCGAAAGCGCGGCAACTCGCGGGAGCGTCACACAACACACCTGCTCCACCGCCATACTCCAGCCAGACCCCTCTGCCTGCGCTCCATGTGGCAGAGTTAACACTACCAAAGATCCTAAACACTTTGGTTCTCCACACGACCTATCGATGTAATTGTTCGATAGCATAGTTTTCCCTAGGCCAGACAAAACATAAAAATACAAATAATATTTACAAAACAAACCAATTATACATCGACATAAATGCATATATATATATATATATATATATATATATATATATATATATATATATATATATAGTAGAACAATTACAATATATAAAGACATAGAAATGTATATCTTCAGGTAACAAAATAAGGAAAAAAATTATAGGGTAATAAATGGAAATAGGAGGATATGCATTACCGGTGTTACAAAATTATCATAGAACATAAACACAGACACTCCTAAGACTACATGGTTCTGCATTTAAACACATAATAACGTTAAAGCCATGTGATTTCCGAAATATTTTTCATGAGAAGTGCATTGCTGTTAATACTCTAATCCAGACATGTATATTTGCAGCACGTGACATACATCTACCCTGCAGTGACAAACTTTAAGATGATAATACTACTTCTTTCTACATAAAAAAAGAACAGAGAGTCTTTGTGATACATGCACAATACCGCTTTCCAGAGCTGCACAGTGGCCACTGTTCACATCCGATCATTGTTCCTATAAAACGATCGTCAGCAACAGAGAATGCCTCTCACAAGGAAACAGACAAACGCATAGCAGTGGTGTTTGACAAATGAAATTACATACCATGCTGCTGTAACTCTGGGAACAGAACACAGTCTCTTCCACACGCAACATCTGTCAAGCAAATGTATACACAGAGATTGGAGTACCTAACAAATTTTGCTACTAACTTAGAATCGTAGCAGCTATGAAACTGAAGACTCGATTTGAGTCCAAGATGCTTCAGGGGAATGGAATACGTCGAATACATATTGGTTTGTGTGCAGGAGAGTGCCAAGTAGGTTGCCATTGATGGATCTGCTTCGTCACACATGCACTGGAAGTCTTCTGCTGACTGTGTTAGGTAGAGATTTGCTCTTAACCATAACAGGTAGATGGCGCTCTAAGTCACACACAGAAAGTGCAGTTGTATACAAGTCAAATGCAGGTTATACCACACAACTGACACACCCTGAGAGAACAATGAAAAGAAAGTTAAATGTTCGATAAAAGACTTACATCAACATCTCCCTCTTTCTAGAATGCATCATCAGTCTACCATTAAATCATACTTCGTCCAAGGTCCATCTCAACTGATCACTCTGTTCACTTTTTATCATCCTTTAATGAAGATGTAAGTCAGTTTGGACGCAGATGGTTCTATTTTCCAGGAAAGCATCGAAGGCAAGCAGCCAGCTTACATGTTGACATTCGAGGAACATAAAGCCTGGAACTCAGCTGACATAAATTGTGGTCCATTGTCACATACCAATGTTTACAGTAGACCTTACAGGGAGAATAACCATGCCAAGACCTGTATGGATCTTGCGTAGGTGGTAGATTGCATGCAGAACCCAAATGGAAACCCAGTGCCTGAATCCACAATCAGGAGCCATATGAAGCTGAGAAAGGAGCCATTGGGGTCCATATGCAGATGTGACCAAAGGAACGTTTCTGTGGGCCATGAGAAAATATTTATGTGGGGATACCACTTGCTTACGCTGATACACCTCTGCACCATCCAGGTGATGTAAGCATCCAGACCTCTCCATTATACATGTTGCCTGACAAGGCTCTTTGTGAGTTCCCAATGTCCCTCATGGAGTAGCCATTAAGACCATCTTCTGAAAGGTGATGGGAACGAGCACATAGGCATGCCCCATGGAGCCCTCTATCATGTAGGGAGGAAAATTCCTGTCACCTGGTCCAGTAGGCTTGGAGATTGGGGTGCGGCAACTGCTTCCTGTCCATGGGCCATCCATATGTTGTATATTTCAGAACAAGCTTGAAAGTTGGGTAATTTGCCATATGCTGTGCCACTAGGCATGTGTCGGTGTGGAGACGGAACATGGCATCTGTGAGTACCTGATCCAGATGGAAACAAATCTCAGGGTCCTCTTTGAAACCGGGATCCACACCAAAAGGCAGGTGTGAGAGGAGGTCAACATTGGCATAGGAAGCAGTAGAGTCATAATGGATGTCTTATATGTATTGGATCAGTTACATCCCTCAGATGTAAACACTCCCATTGCAGTGCACGACATCCAACTCATAATACACTCCAAACGCAACACCGCCCCTGGTCACGATGGTGTCACCTTCCGCTACTTCAAGGAATCTCTCCTCTTCCATGGCTGTTGTTGCTATCTTGTAGAATGTCATCGACTCCACCGGCTTCTACTCCAACCTGTGGAAGACTTTCCGCGTCCTGCTGTTCCCTAAACATATCAAAACCCTCTCTGACACATCTTCCTATCGTCCCATCTGCCTCACATCGGTGTTCAGTAAAGTCTTCGAGTTCATCCTCTCCTCATGTATTCATTGCTACCTCAACCAGCAACACCTCCTTCCCCTTATCCGGTGTATCCACACTACTCATCTGCCGATAACCATGCCATTAAGACCATCTTCTGAAAGATGATGGGAATACTAACCTTACGAATCTCATTTCCCTCTAACTTAACTCCCTTCATAAGGGAGTGGGGCTAATAAATTGATCAATTATTTAATTTTCATAATTAATGTGATATTAAATTGATGTTAAAATTGTCCCATAACTTTCTTTATCCCACTACTAATGGCATATCAAGTTCTGCCAGACTCTCTCGACGATTCCTAGTATCAGTTACATGAAGAGACAGGCAGATTGGACCCTAGCAAGGAGGTCTTCATGTGTTTCTATGGAGGTTTCATCCACAAACATCTTGACATAATCCCAGAGGAAGTTTAGCATTACAGCTCTGTGGAGCGTAGTCCATAGACAATGGTGAGCGCGGCACTCGAAACCGGTTTTTCCAAGTGCTTGGATACGTTTTTTATCATATGGGTGTAATTTCTGTTCCATCAGTATCCTCCATACTACACTGGTGTCCAAAATTAAAGATACAAACGGAAATTTTCTAAGTTTGGTTTGGTCAGAACACCGCTCTCCCGGTCATGATAATGGTTTCCTGTGACCAGAGCCGCTACTATTCGGTCGAGTAGCTCCTGAATTGGCATCACGACGCTGAGTGCACCCCGAAAAATGGCAACAGCGCATGGTGACCCGGATTGTCTCCCATCCAAGTGCCAGCCACGCCCGACAGTGCTTAACTTCGGTAATCTGACGGTACCGTTGGCAATATACATGTAAGGTATACAAATTTGCCATGGTTATTTAATTTTACGAGTTGCCTTACTAGTTACATACCATATTATAAGTCTGACAAATACAACAAATAACCAGAATACAGTAAGTCACCCTTATACAACGCAATTGCAACATATTTACATAGTTTTCCATACTGTGCTCTAATGAGCAAAAATTACTTTCTTCTCTTACATACTGAATCCATAGCGCAAATAGTGCGAAAACGCTTCCAATATTGAGACGTTAAACAGCGCCAGTTCACGAGAAACGGATGGAATGAGCAAAATTCATTTTAATAAGGCTTTTAAGGTACTTCATAAAAATAATAAATCCTTTCTTTTTTTTACAAATGAATCTTATTATACAACTCAACGTGATCACCAGTGCAAACTGGTACTAGAGCACACCCACACACCCATATTAAAACGTGATTAAGTTACGATACAACCGACGTCTGGCTAATTGGATAAATGAGCGAAAATATCATTATTTAATAATATTTAAAAGACGTCGTAAAATAACAAATCCTTTTTATAGCAGATTAAACTTCTTATTATGTGGCTAAATTCCTCTATGGGAGTGGCACATTAGCACAGAAAATATTGTATTGCATAGTTTGCTTAAGTAATGATACTTATAGGCCACCCAAACTGCTGCGTACGTGGCATAAATAATAGCACTTATTCACTCTGCGGTATCAAAAAAGCTATGACCACGCATTTGTCTCAAGTGGCAGGATATACACCACCGTACTCCTGCGCTGCGTCAGACAATGACGCCACATGTAGCTGACCCTGTAGTGCCAAACTATGCTTAGTAGTCATACTGCTATAACTGCACTTAAATAGAATATAGTACTAATGAAACGAAAGTTACCCATGGGCAATCGTCTCTACAATTGATTCAATTTGTATAAAAGAGTGAGTAATTTTTGCTCAGTAGAGCACAGTATGTAAAATTTCGTAAATGTGTTTTAAATGTCTTGTCTAAGGGTGATATAGTGTGTGATTGTTGTTTGCTTCAACACTTTTATTTTTGAGTATAATCCCACACGTTATGTCTTTACGTTATTATAATCAAATTTGAGTTTTTGTCACTGTATGTAAAAGTGTTTTACTATGTTTTATACGAAAATAAGACACTTTTCTTCTCCGCTAGAGGACTGAATATAAAGTAATGAATTACTACGGAGACGATCTGCTCAGGGGGCATTCTTCTTGTAAATTGGCAGGTTAATTTATTTTTGGATACTGGGATTTCTAGGTATTTGACATACATTTTGTATCATGCATAAGAGGATAAGTAGTGGGCGTAGCTCATGCATTTGTAGCGTCTTCTGCAGGTGAACTCATGTCACGATGTAACGCGCTGCAGTTTGGTGTAATTCGACCCACTGGAGACCAAAGAGTGGGCTTAATAAAAGAATTTTTGACATAGTAAGATTTTTGAGTCGACATTTAAGTTAATGAAACAAAAAGAATATGCTGTTTATTCAGTAAACATTTTATCTTCGACGCACACCGCTGTCAGCGGCCTATTGACGGTTGCTATGCTATAATGCCAGCTTTAAAATAGCTCTGAGCACTATGGGACTTAACTTCTGAGGTCATCAGTCCCCTAGAACTTAGAAATATTTAAACCTAACTAATCTACGGACATCACACACATCCATGCCCGAGGCAGGATTCGAACCTGTGACCGTAGCGGTCGCGCGGTTCCAGACTGTAGCGCCTAGAACCGCTCGGCCACGTGGGCCGGCCCATAATGTTACTTTTATCATCATTGCAGGGGCAATTTTTGTACATAGGCTATCGCCTGTATTTGTCACACTTATTTTGCCTGTATTTGTCACACTTATTATGCGGTATGTACCTAGTAAGACAACTTGTGAAACTAAATAAACACGTCAAATTTGTATAACTTAAATGTGTATTAGTTTACTACAATGTCATTGCAAATACGTACCTCGTTTGTATAAAAAATGTAATGTCACATGTAAATTTCGTTGTAGGATGGTTTGAAAATGGACACAAGTGCCAGAAACCAGTCACCATCAAGAAATAATAATTAAAAAAAATGCAACTTATGACGGAGCTCGATCCATTTATTTCAAAACACAAATGCATTATACGAAAACTAAAAAAACGTTCTCTTGCTAATATGGGCGAATGTTGTACTGTTTAACAGATTTTTCGAAGAGAAAAAAAATGTACCGTAGATTGTTCGTGAAAATGGTGGGATAAAATTATACCAGTATTTCGCTTTAAGATGTAACTTAACTATAATTTTCTTTTATACAATGGTTACTCAAAGCAAAATAATTTTTTTTTTTCATCAGTTTTCTAACTGGTTTGATGCGGGTGCGACGGATTTCTCTCCTGTGCCAACCTCTTAATCTCAGAGTAGCACTTGCAGCCTACTTCCTCAATTATTTGCTGGATGTATTCCAATCTCTGTCTTTCTTTACATTTTTTCCTTCTACAGCTCCCTCTAGTACCACGGAAGTAATTCCACGATGTCTTAACAAATGTCCTATCATCCTGTCCCTTCTCCTTGTCAGTGTTTCTCACATATTCCTTTTCTCTCCGATGCTGCGCAGAACCTCCTCATTCCTTACCTTATCAGTCCGCCTACTTTTCAACATTAGTCTCTAGCACCACATCTCAAAGCTTTGATTCTCTTCTGTTACGGTTTTCCAGCAGTCCATGTTTCACTACCATACAATGCTGTACTCCAGACGTACATCCTCAGAAATTTCTTCCTCAAATGAAGGGCTATGTTTGATACTAGTAGACTTCTCTTGGCCAGAAATGCCCCTTTTGTTAGTGCTAGTCTGCTTTTGATGTCCTTGCTCCGTCTATCATTGGTTATTTTGGTGCCAAAATAGCAAAATTCCTTCACTTTGTCTACTTCGCGACCATCAATCCTGATGCTAAGTTTCTCCCTGCTCTCATTTCTGCTATTTCTCATTGCTGTCGTTCTCCGATTTACTCTCAGTCCTTATTCTGTACTTATTAGATTGTTCATTCCATTCAATAAATCATGTAATATTCTTCACTTTCACTCAGGACAGCATCATCATCAGTGAATCATATCGTTGATATTCTTTCACCTTGAATTTTAATTCCACTCCTGAATCTTTCTTCTGTTTCCATCATTACTTATTCGATGCACAGATTGAACAGTAGGGGCGAAAGACTGCATCCCTGTCTTACACCCTTTTTAATTCGAGCGCTTCCTTCTTGGTCGTCCTCTCTTATTCTTCCCTCTCGGCTCTTGTACATATTGTATATTACCCTTCTCGCCCTATAGCTTATCCCTATTTTTCTCAGAATTTCGAACATCTTCCACAATTTTACACTGTCAAACGCTTTTTACAGGCCAACAAATCCTATGAAGGTGTCTTGATTTGTCTTTAGTCTTGCTTCCATTATCAACCGCAACATCAGATTTGCCTCTCTGGTGCCTTTACCTTTCTTGAAGCGAAACTGATCGTCATCGAACATGTTCTCATTTTTTCCCGTTCTTTTGTGTATTATTCTTGTCAGCAACTTAGATGGGTGAGCAGTTAAGTTGATTGTGCAATAATTCTCGCACTTGTCAGTTCTTGCAGTCTTCGGAATTGTGTGGATGATATTTTTGCAAAAGTCAGATGCCATGGCGCCAGACTCATACATACTACTCTCTGTGAGATAACGGGCGAGTTGTGGCGCCCTGAAAATATTCGGCAAGCCGGGGCATGTCAGGAACCGCGTGGTACCGAACATTAGCCGGAGCAAGAGGGGTAGCCCCAGCGCGTGGTCCAGGCTGACCGCGTGGCTGGGAATTCCATGTTGACGATGTGTCGAGGACTGTGCTTTGCATCGGTGAAGATCTGTGTGCCAGGAGTGCCAAAGATGGCGGACTTTGTGAAACCATACTGGCAGACATTTCACAGTTCATCTAGAAATTAATAACAGCCAGAGGAATCATTATACCTTAATAAGAAACATGTACATTACATTTATTTGCACGACGGTTCTGATGGTGTAATCAGATTTTCAATATGTTTATTAGCCTAAGGTTCAGTATCTGACTGTAAATTATACAAGTAACACGCAGCAACGAATTTCCAAAATTTAAACGGTTCATCCAATTTTGTCGATAGACATATCTTTAGAAAACTATTATTGTAAACCTAAACTGTTATGAATTACAGGCATGTAACTTGAATAGTACATGAGTTATTGGAGGTCAAAGTGGCCGATTACAATTGATCATGTCATGCATACAGTTACACGAAAAAACGGTAGCAGCATGCTTACAAAAATATTTATTCGTCTATGTTTTTGTTTATATCCGATATATACTATTCATGAAGAAATTTGTCAAATATTTACTGTGCTTTAGAAAGCACAGAGACATTAGGCTACTGGCGTACTTTTGTTTCTGTTCCTTTGATATATGTTTATTTGCTTTGTTTATATATTTAATAATGTGTGTTAGAGATTGTTTGTGGTCCAGCCATAGGAATATTTATTTAATTTCAATGTATTTAAATGCAAATCCAGTATTTTGTATGTGTTTCAATATCAGGTTATCAGGTTATATATGTTTATTTCATTTGTTTATTTATTTAATAATGTGTATTAGAGAGTGTTCATGGTCCAGCCATAGGAAAATTTATTTAATTTCAAGTTATTTAAATGTAAATCCAGTATTGCGTATGCGTTTCAATATCAGGTTACCTTCCATTAGGACAGTGAGTGCACTCAGCAACCGTTATGTGATTTATAAATTATAGAGCGCAGCAATAAGTTGTCCTTTTTTTGTAGGTTTATTACGCAAATCCAGATTTCGCCTAGTGCCTAGCCATTATCAATGCTAAAAATACAAGAAGTACATGGTCAGGTGACGCAATAAAATGTTACAACTCATGACATAACCTCTATGGGTTATATATTAGATTAGATACCAACGTTTTCTAATCTCGATGCATGTTAGTTCCCTGTTGTTCGGAAGTCTTTGAATACTACTGAATAAAGAAGGTAGGCATCGATTAGTTTTATTGCGCCCTCTATATGAACTATGTATATAGCATTTAAAAGAAAGTAAAAAAATTCAAATGTGCATGGGAATTACATAAAATAAACCATAAATAAAATTATTTACATCTCTGTCCGACTTATTTCACATTTGCCAGTAAACACAGTAAATATAAGAAAATTTCCAGGTTCACTCCTTGTGCGACAGTTGTTTTATTCTTTAAACACTTATGTAATGTCAGATGGGTAAAACCTATTTAAAAAAAAAAAAATATGTATAAGACACAAGCAGGCACCTGCTATATGCAACTATTAGAATTGATCTGACGTAAATGTTTTTATCTTTGAATTATTTTCTCTTTATTTAAACTTCATGACAGGTGTGTTGTTCCTCTTATCTACTGAATAGTTCATAGATGACGCCAAATGTCAGCCGGGTGGATGGTTGGTGTGACTTGGTATTCCATTACAATTCAATATGTTTGTGAGAGTGTGTTGGCTTGGAGACGTGGCGAGAGCGCTCTATTCAATTACAGCGCTCTTTACTACAATAGGCAACTACTGAAGTCAATGGAGAGACTGTATGGAAGTGGGGGAGGAGCATCGGGTCGCTGGACCATCCGCACCAATAAGAGTTTTACAGTAATAAATGACATTCTTAAAGGTACTTTTTCTATCGTACTCATCATTTAAAGTCGTTAAAATAATACCAGCAGATTTTATTCAATTGGAATCTTTCATTTATAAATTTCTATGTTACATTCAAAATTCGCAATTGTCGAATGATAGGAAACTTCGACCATTCGATTCATGTGTGCATTCATATTGCATACTGTAGACTCAGCAGTATTTGGCATGTAATGTGGCAACTACGTATCCCAACTGCTAGACAACGAAACCAGCCAAAACTTTTAATATTTCACATTAATTTTTTTTAAGCCCGCAATGTCAATGTCAACAATCGTTTTATTGCCACTTCTCCCAATGATTTTAGAAATTCTGGTGGAATGTTATATATCCTTTCGCCATAATTTATCTAATGTTCGCCAAAACTCTCTTAAATTATGATTCTAATACTGGATCCCCTATATCTTCTAAATCGAGTCCTGTTTCTTCTTGTATCACATCAGACAAATCTTCCTCCTCATAGAGGCCTTCAATGTATTCTTTCCACCTATCCGTTCTCTCCTCTGCATTTAACAGTGGAATTCCCGTTGCACTCTTAATGTTACCACCCTTGCTTTTAATGTCACCGAAGGTTGTTTGGAGTTTCCTGTACACTGAGTCAGTCCTCCCGATAATCATTTCTTTTTCTCTTTCTTCACATTTTTCATGCAACGATTCCGTCTTAGCTTCCTTGCACTTTCTGTTTATTTCATTCCTCAGAGACTTGTATTTTTGTATTCCTGAATTTTCATGAATAGTTTTGTATTCCTTCTTTCATTGATAAAATGAAGTATTTCTTCTGTTACCCATGGTTTCTTCGCAGATACATTCTTTGTACTTATGTTTTCCTTCCCAGCTTCTGTGATTGCCGTTTTTAGAAATGTCCATTCCTCTTGAACTGTACTGCTTACTGAGCTATTCCTTATTGCTGTATCTATAGCCTTAGAGATCTTCGAGCGTGTCTCGTTGTCTCATAGCACTTCTGTATCCCACGTCTTTCCGTATTGTTTCTTCCTGACTAATCTCTTGAACTTCAGCCTACTCTTCGTCACTACTACATTATGAGCTGAGTCTATATATGCTCCTGGGTACGCCTTACAATCCAGTACCTGATTTCGAATCTCCATTTGATCGTTATGTAATCTAACTGAAATCTTCCCGTATCACCTGGCCTCTGCCTCCTCCTTTTGTGATTGTTGAAAAGAGTATTTGCCATTACTAGCTGAAATTTTATACTGAACTCAAGTAGTCTTTCTCCTCTCTCATTCCTTGTCCCACACCCATATTCTCCAGCAATTCCCTATACTTGTTCACCTACAACTGCATTCCAGTCCCCCATGACTATTATATTTTCATCTCCCTTTATGTATTGTATTACCCTTTGAATATTCTCATATACTTTCTCTATCTCTTCATCTTCAACTTGCGATGTCGGCATGTATGCCTGAATAATTGTTGTCGGTGTTAGTTTTCTATTGATTCTGACCAGAACAGCGTTCTCGCAGAACTGTTCACTGTAACACACTCTTTGCCCCACCTTTCTATTCATGACGAATCCTACTCCCATTATACCATTTTCTGTTGCTGCTTATGTTGCTCTATAATCATCTGACAAGAAACCCTTGTCTTCTTTCCAGTTCACTTCACTGACCCCTCCTATATCTAGAGTGAGACTTTGCATTTCCCATTTCAGATTTAATAGAGTCCCTACTACATTTAAGCTTCTGACATTTTATGCCCCGACTCGTGGAACGTTATCTTTTCGTTGATTATTCAATCTTTTTCTCATGGTCACTTTTCCGTTTCCAGCCCCCTCCCAGAGGTCCGAATGGGGGACTATTCCAGAATCTTTTACCAACGGAGAGATCATCATGACACTTTTTCAATTAGAGGCCAAATGTCCTGTGGATACACGTTATGTGTCTTTAAAGCAGTGGTTTCCCTTGCCTTCTGTATCCTCATACCGTTGATCATTGCTGATTCTTCCACCTTTAGGCGCAGTTTCCCACCCCAAGGACAAGAGAGTGGTTCAAATGGGACTGAGCACTATGAGACTTAACTTCTGAGGTCATCAGTCCCCTAGAACTCAGAACTACTTAAACCTAACTAACCTAAGGACGTCACAAACCTCTATTCCCGAGGTAGGATTCGAAACTGCGACCGCAGGGGTCGCGCGGTTCCAGACTGTAGCGCCTAGAACCGCTCGGTCACACGAGCCGGCGACAAGAGAGTGCCCTGAATCTCTGTCCGCTCCTCCGTCCTCTTTCTGAAGCCCGCTGGCAGATTGAGGATGACTTCTTATGCCGGCACAATGGTTACAAAATAGACAAATCGCAAATCTGTACAGTCGTAGGGCGCTGTATGCCTGACAGGCCAGCTCAGCACCTTCTAGAAGCTGTTGGACAGCTTCACTGGTTTGCGCCGTTGTTTCGTTTCCTTTCCGACCCTGCCGTAGCTCTCACATTCACTCGGCACTGGACTTTTTAGGCTTTTTGAATTCCTTTCGAAACAAGTTTTTCTCTGACTTGCGTTTTCTGTAGTTCAGGGCGTGTTTACGAATCATACTAGGCGCCATCTTTCATTATTTCGTGACTTTCACTTTAATATCGATTTGCCGTAATATTTAGGCAAATATTTTCATTGTTTCTCTTCGGGTTTCAGCAGTGCTCCGTAAGCTCTTCACAATAACACCCCAATCAATGTCCTAGCAAAATGTGTTTCCAGGCTACACCAGTTTATAACTTCTCACAAAGTTAATTTGTAACGACCACGCACATGCGCCTGCAATGGTACAATGACGTCACAGGCAAACCAAATAGTGCGTGACAAAGACGTACAGACATGATCGCTCCGTTACGGAGTCAACCATTGTTTACGTTTACGCATTATTGCTGATACTAGCCATACACCTGTCTAGCTAGATTCCGAGAAACTCCAGATACGACCATTGAACCGGAAACAATGCACCGGAGATATTCATCACTTAGACTGAATTTTTTGTCCTTAGAATCTCAGAAAGGTAAATATCTGGTGATAATATTTCAAAAGTGCGGGAGAAAGTACATCACACAAAAGCGAACGCATTAGTTTCCACTGAAAAAGTACAGCCTGTTACCAGTTTAACAAGATTACCCAAGTTATTTCATCTTAAATAAATAAATTTTCTTCTTGCCTGCAGCACTGCGTGTTAATGCGGAGTTTGCTAATGAAAGTAGTGCTCAATTAGTTTAAACACAAACAAGCTTTATCTGATGAACGTTCCTTTGAGGCCACCAGTAGAAGGGAACTAAACTTCCATTTCGTTCAAACATTACGCGTTTGAAACGTCACGCTAGGTTATCCAAGGATTTCTACTAGGCCTTCTCTTTTTAGCTATTCGATACACTATGGTATGACTTCCATCACAATTTGTGTCGTTCTTTAGGAGAGAGGAACAGATGCTGTTCATGAACAGAGAATTCAAATATTAATTTATTCTACATCTAATATCAAATAGTAAAGAAACACAAATCTTTGTTGCTGTATTTGCAGCGTCGGTAGCTACCAGTAGGTTTGAGTGTCGAACTATATAGAGATACAAAAGATTTATAAATCTGTTACTCTTCACTACAATGTCCATACAGAAGATGACGAGCCCTGGCCACCACGAAAGTCTGTAAATGTTATTCAACTGGCAAACACACCAAATGGACTCATGAATGTTGGAACTTCAGTACGCCAACCACTGGAGCTCTGGAGAGGAAATGCTTGAATCTCATTAGCAGTGGCGTAATCATTCGTGGCAACTTTTCTCGTGCGGCGGTGGCGGCTGTACGAAACGCGGCGGCTTAACTGGCGTCGCGCGTATCTGATATGAAGGTCATCTCCTATATTGCAAGCTCTTTGCTTTCCATATTAAGGAGATAATGTAGACAAAACAAGGAAAAAACTGTTCACTAAACGTGGACTGTAAAACGCGAATCTTAAGAGCTATGAGCACTTGTTAATCTTCGCAACTGTGAGACACAGCACTTCTACTGAACAAGTGATCATTTGCCTTAAGGTATCCGTTTTGAGCCCCTTTTTACTGGACACTTTTTCTCGTTTTTTGGTCCGTACTACCTACTCCCAAAATGCGGGAAAGCAAAGAGCTTGCAGTAGAAGAGATTTGTTTCACAGTATTGAAGATGAACAAGTGCTAATAGTTGTTAAAGTATGTATTTCTGAACCCATGTTTACTAAATATTTTTTTCTTCTTCTTGTTATGAATGAGTAATCCATTCCTGCACTTTTGTCGTCGGGTTTTGAAACACTCTGTTCGATCTTTTTGAAACCTTCCAGATTCTCCAGGTCTCTTCCACGTATAAAATCTTCTTACATGGTTACTAAACCAAGTGATAGCAACGATTATGCTCCGAGCAAAATTCTACCAGGCGGCTTCCTCTTTCGTTCCTTTCCCCCAGTTCATGTTCTCCTGCTATTTTCCCCCTCTTCCTTTTCCTGCGCCGGCCGATCTGGCCTAACGGTTCTAGGCGCGGTCGCAGGTTCGAATGCTGCCTCGGGCATGGATGTGTGTGATGTCTTTAGGTTAGTTAGGTTTACGTAGTTCTAAGTTCTAGGGGACTGATGACTTCAGATGTTTAGTCCCATAGTGCTCAGAGCCATTTGAACCATTTTGAACCTTTCCCTGCTATCGACTTTCAGCTGCCTATCACAATTACATTTTCCTCTTCCATAACTCTCAGGATAACTGATTTTATTTCTTCATTCATTCTTCCAATCTCTTCATTTCCGTGGAGCTATTTGGGATATAAACTTGTATTACTCTGGCAGGTGTTGACTTTGGGTCTGTTTTGCCCACGGTAATATGTTATCTACGCTGTTCATAGTAACTGATACTCATTCCAGTTCTCTTATTCATTATTGGATCCATTCTTGCATTGCTCCTATTTGATTTTGGATTTATAATACTATATTTACCTCACCAGAAAACTTATTCTTCTTGCCACAGTAGTTGGCTAATTCACCCTATATCCAACTTCAATCTGTCCATGTCCCTTTTTAAATTCCCTAACCTTCCTACCTGGCTACTCAGTTACAGGATCTAACATTCCACGTCCCGACCCGTAGAATGCCCTCTTTGTTTCTCGTGACAGTGACATCCAGCTGACTGGTCCCTGGCTGGAGATCCTAATAGAGACTATTTTACCTCTGGAATATTTTCCCGATGAGAATTATATCATAGTTTAACCATACAGATGAGCTGAATGCCCTCGGTAAAAATGTTGTTGTTGTTGTGGTCTTCAGCCCTGAGACTGGTTTGATGCAGCTCTCCATGCTGCTCTATCCTGTGCAAGCTTCTTCATTTCCCAGTACCTACTGCAGCCTACATCCTTGTGAATCTTCTTAGTGTATCCTTCTCTTGGTCTACCTCTACGATTTTTACCCTCCACGCTGCCCTCCAGCGACTCTAATTTTTTCCCTTGGTTTCAACCGTTTGCAGCGCCAGTAAGGCCATATTGGCTAATGTTAAAGGTTCACATCAGCCAGTCATCGGGACTGTTGCCCCTGTAACTACTTAAAAGGTTGTTGCTAGTCCCTTCAGGAACAAAAGGTTAGTCTGCCATTACACCACTCTAATAACGCAGTAGCTCGAATTCCTTCTGGAAGCCGGCATTGCCGTCTGCCAGATAAGACGTTCCTTATCGCATTCGTGGGATGCCAGGTGATCTTGGCAACCAGACGGCAATGAATGAGGTGGTGTTTGCCACATTCCTTTATTGTTACGTGAGATGCTTACGTTACAGTGCAAAAGTCACTTGTATCTAAACGAAGCCTTGAGACAGAAACGCGTATGAAGGGAACGCGTGCAAGTGGTTAATTCTGAACAATACAAGTGTCATTGCGCCAAAGCTTTACAAAGCGAGTAAACTATTATATAAATATGCCATAACTTTGAAATATGGAAAGGTCTTGATCGCACAATTCCTTATTATGTTTATTACCTAGAATTCATGAGCTACATACAATATCTTCCGCCCTGTTAGATGGTGCCATCATTTTCATAGGCCGATCCGATGTGACTTTCTTTGTAGATGCACGCGACCCCTAAGAGATGCAGCCACTGTTCTCACAGACCGCTACTACAATGTACCTGCCTCACTGTGTAGCTCCTTTAATTACAGACAATGAATTTTGCTTCGATACTTAACATTTCGTCAACACCAGTACTTCATGTTATTCATTTGATTTATTTAACAATTTTATCGCAACACGCGCATGCATCCTCGCCATACGCTTCAACTATGGGCACAGGAAATTTAACTTCTCGTATCGAATATACTTATATTAGATGTAACTAAGAATTCAAATAACTTATATCGTTATATATAGTTCTACATTTCCATGCTGTTATACACATTCGTATTGAATCCCTTAAAACCATATGTCCAAACGGAATCCACTAATTCTGAAATAGTATGATCACTATTTCAGCATTATGATTGCCTACGCATCAATTTTTGTCAACCAGTGATGATAACTTTACACCCTCACTCACAATATTCTACGATGTCTTTTGGATATCCTCTTGCATCTGCTTCAAGCTAAGCAATTATCTATTTTGATATTATACCTTTACCTTTTTTAATATAAAATAAAGAAATAATTGTAACATTAGTCTGTATTTTATTTAAAATAGTTGCCACTCATTTAGACTTACCTAAATGTTTAAATTGGATGTCATCCATTATTTTTTCGACTGTTGTAATGATTACAGGTAGTCATACTCGCGTAACATTTCATTTTGTGATTGTTTAAACTGATAACAGCTGGGCAGTTAAACGATCTAATACTATGCAATTAAGTTAAAAAATACAAAAATCTCTTTTACTGTATAATTGTTCTTTTTTATTTCAAGTTGTAGCCACTAATCTGAGCCCATCTAAATGATTCTATTATATGTGATTTATTATATTTCGTCTACCAATGAAGAATTAGTCCATCAATTAATAACATAATTTGCCAAGAGATTATTCTTGGTTGAAATGTGAACTAGGGAAGCTTATTTGATGTAATATATGCTAAAAATGAACAAAAGCGTGTCAAAATTTTTCTAAACTAATACAGTGTTCGTGGTGTCAGTTTCGGTAAACGGCACTGAGCTGTAATGCGACAGCCAATCAGGATCTTAGGGTTTCTCATCAAGCATAATAATGCAGCACCTCTCTTATTGCAAATTACGATGTAATGTTCCTTTGGATATGCATTACATCGTAATTCAAAATAACACCGGCAGTGCAATGTCGTATTTATCCGTCGACACCGGGCAAGCGACTTTCAAGTAAAATGCCTTCGCCGGCCGGAGTGGCCGTGCGGTTCTGGGCGCTACAGTCTGGAACCGAGCGACCGCTACGGTCGCAGGTTCGAATCCTGCCTCGGGCATGGATGTGTGTGATGTCCTTAGATTAGTTAGGTTTCATTAGTTCTAAGTTCTAGGCGGCTGATGACCTCAGAAGTTAAGTCGCATAGTGCTCAGAGCCATTCTAAAATGCCTCCCCTGTACGGGAATAAACATAATGGATGTACGAGAGCAGGTTGTAGACATGGCTGACGACGTATGGAAGTTTGGGTTTGGCCGTGAGTCGTTTGCGGGTAGCCACTCCGGCACAAATTTTCATTGTCATCATTCGGAACATTGTCGACCAGCCAAAACGTTGTGGCTACCTACCTAACAGCCAGTATGGCCACCTATGGCATGGATAACAGCGGCGACGCATCGTTGCATGGGAGCAGTGAGGCCTTGTAAGTTGCAGCACCTGCACACACAAGTCCTCTTATTCCCGCAAATTCTGGGGAGTGGGGCGATGAGCTCGAACGCTACGTTCAATCAAATCCCGGATGTTTCGATCGGGTTGAGATCTGGAGAGTTGGGGGGCCAGCACATCGATTGGACGTCTCTACTATGTTCCTCGAACCACTCCATCACACACCTGGCCTTGTCACATGACTCATTAGACTGTCGAAAAATGCAGCTGCAGTCGGGAAACATGATCGTCATGAAGGAGCGCACGTGGTCTGCAACTGGTGTACGGTACTCCTTGGCCCTCGTGGTGGCTTGAACGATCTCCACTGGACGAATGGATCCCACATGAATGTTTCCAAGTGCATAATGGAGCCACCGCCGGCTTGTCTCCATCCCAAATTAAAGGTGTCAGGGCGCTGTTGTTCTGAAAGACGACGGATTCCCGCCCTCCCATCGCCATGGTTAACAAGGTATTGGGATTCATCAGACCATAAAACGCTCTGCCACTGCGCCAACGCCCATTGCCGATGGTCACGTAGCCATTTAAGTCGTAGTTGCCGATGTCGTGGTGTTAACATTGTCACATGCATGAATCGTCGGCTGCAGGGGCCTATCGTTAGGAGTGTTCAGACTCACCTTTACTTTTCCCAGTCTTAAAGTCTGATGTTAGTTCCGCCACACTTCACCGCCTGTCTCGTTTTACCAGTCTGCACAGTCTACGACGTACGGCATCTGTAAAAGAGGGGTGGCCGCCCAGCCCCACTGCCTGTGGAGGTGGTTTCACCATGATTTCGTGACGTGTTGAAAACACAATACTCCTCGAACACCCGAAAAGTCGTGCAGTTTCCGAAAAGCTCGCGCCGAGCCTCCGGGCCTTGGCAATCTGTCCTCAGTAAAACTCAGATAGATCGCGCACCTTCCCCATTCTACACACAGACGACACGCTCAGTGACACTACATACACCGAGCGTGTATCTGACTAGCAGTCATTCCTCGCCAGGCGATGCTGCTATCGTATCGATAGTAAAGCGGTGGTCATAATGTTCTGGCTGAACAGTGTACAGCTGATGGTAGTCCACATTCTCAAAATGAAATGATTAGCACAGCACAAACGCCCAGTCCCGTAGCCAAAAACATCTCCAAACCGATTGGGAATTGAACTCGGAACCCCGGTATCGAGAGGCACCGACGGTAACCACTAGACCGCGAGCTGCAATCTCTAAGGTCTAAGAGATAAGAAATAAATGAAAAATATAAAAAATATCCAGATGGCGAAATAATGTGATGTGGACAAGTGCAGGAGCAGTACGGTAGTGCACAACAAAAAAACCATAATGGATAGATCCAACTCACAGTGTATGTCAAATGCCTTCTTATGATGAAACCAGATTCAGTTTTCTAGAATAAGTTCCCAGTTCTTAACTTCGCATCTTAGTTGCTAGAAACTTCTGACAGAGGTACAATAGTTGGCGCGTTATGGGGCCCCTTTGGGACACGGCTGCTAAGGAGGGGAAGAAAGCCAATGTGCACACTTCTTGCATACCGGGCATGGGACGGCTCCTTCCATATGCTATGAAAAACACAGGGTGCAGCCAAGTGCAGGTGGTGGCTCACGTTGGTACCAACGATGCTTCTTGCTTGTGAGATGAAAGCAGAGCTCATCATTTGCAGTGTCGTGGACAGCACCGACTGCAGACCTTTGGCACAGAGCCGAGTGGAGGATGTGAAAAGCAGATAAAAATCCACTTGACACTTTCATGAGAGACAGTCTCCACTCCTTCCAAGTTAACAATGTGAATGCAGACCACATGTGGCTTGAATTAAAAGAAATAGTATCGACAGCAATTGAGATGTTTATACGAAATAAATTAACAAACGACGAGGCCGATACCCCATGGTACATAAAACAGGTTGTAGCCTCCCGCTGCCTAATCGTCCTACTGGAATGCGATGTAAATGACTGTGACTGCGTATGTCTAATGAAATTTTACAGTGAATAAGGCTATCGTTCTAAGGAAAATAATAGCGGCCGGCTGTAGTGATCGTGCGGTTCTAGGCGCTGCAGTCTGGAACCGCGAGACCGCTCCGGTCGCAGGTTCGAATCCTGCCTCGGGCATGGATGTGTGTGCCGTCCTTAGGTTAGTTAGGTTTAACTAGTTCTAAACTCTTGGGGACTAATGACCTCAGAAGTTGGGTTCCATAGTGCTCAGAGCCATTTGAACCAACCAAAACAATAGCGGTTAATAGGAGGCAAGCGTACCGTCTGAAGGAAGAATCTATTCTAAATGTAATCTAAATACTGATAATTTTGAAATGGGTGGAATGTAGTGCAATCGGCCAAGAACCGCAGTGGGGCGAGGGGGGGGGGGGTACCACGTAATATTTAATACAAAAGATACTGATTAGCAAAAAATTTACAATTAAATAGTTGCCAGTCCACTAGAGAAATGAATATCCAGAATCCTAAGAAAGGTAAATGGCAAAGAAAATTAAGCAAATAATCACTCGTATGGCATCAGAAGGTAGTCACACATTTCACAACACACAGTTCACGAGAAAATAAATGAATCAATAAGCACAGAGTTTGTAGTTACTTATTCTGAAAAGCTAAATTTTGAAAGCAAAGTTAAAGAGAAATTTCTGGATAAATAAATGACTGATTGTAACTGAAATCTTTTATGTAAAAAACGACTTTCAGTAACCTTAGCGTAGCGTAATGCAAAATTTGGAAAAAAAGGCAAGCAATTTACTTTCAGTTACTGAAAGACTGAACTGAATTTACTTTTAAACAAACTGATTTACTTTTAACATTAGGACAAAAGAATACGTACCAAGACAACAGAAGTCACTCGCTCCGCTAAATACAGAATAAATGAAATTGCACACTCTTAACTGTGCTGTATCTTTAGGTACTAGTTTTGTCAGTGGAATTTTATATTGCTTTAATTGAGTGAAGTTAATACTCAAAACTCCAAATTAGTTAAGCCTCTGTTATGCGATACAATAATGAATAGTTACTGAGGCAGTAGAATTTATACTGAAACTGGTCATTAGCAAACAAATGAAACTGGCAGTAAATAGTTAATCTATTTTCATATTTTTATTCAAGAAAGTTAGTAATTACAGCTCATTGAAGAAATGACACTGGGAAATGCCTGTACAATATTAACTATACCATATTAGTTAAAAATCTTGCGATGTTTTAGCTGTGCAGACGATGACGAATGGAGCCGACGACAGTGCTGAGCTGCTGCTGCTGCTGCTGGTTGAGAACTACGAGTCGTCTCCAGAGCCACGGATAACAATGGGACAGGCAACAGGACTGCAGCTTCCTTCTCCTGTTCACTCCTACCGTGCACTCACTACTCGCTGGCTAATAAAGCAGGTGCGCCTATGTTGCCGCGACCCTAACTGCACACCGCGTCTGCGGGGCGTCCAACAAACACCTCAGCACTGTTTGAAGATTCAAGCTGCTGTCTCTCCTCCTTGCTCGCAGCGCGACTGAGTGTCTTCGTACACAAAGATAAATAGTGGCGCAGCTACTGCCATTTAGTCGTTCCTATCGAGACATCTGAACACAGTTCCCTTGGCGATTACCCAGCAATTTACAATATTTACATAATAATTTCAATCAATTATTTACATTCATAAATAAATAATTTATTACATCCATTACTTACTAAAAATAGTTTCTGTAATAAAGCTGACAGATTCAGAATTAGCAGTATCTTACAATTTAGCACCAGATATTAAATGGTTCAAATGGCTCTGAGCACTATGGGACTTAACATCTGAGGTCATCAGTCTCCCAGAACTTAGAACTACTCAAACCTAACTAACCTAAGGACATCACACACATCCATGCCTGAGGTAGGATTCGAACCTGCGACTGTAACGATCGCGCGGTTCCAGACTGAAGCGCCAAGAACCGCTCGGTCACAGCGGCCGGCACCAGGCATTAAACGGAGAAAAACTAGGGATGGTGCAGAACGTATTATATCTGCATTCTCGGTGTTACAAGGTCAGATCTCAGTTGCAGAAACAACAAAAAAAAAACATGCCAAATTTAAACAAACGCAAAATCCCAAGATTGAAGATTTTTTTACAGAAGCTCGAAATTTAGCGCGGACTTCAATGCGAGAAGCTTGTGATAGTTTTCACAACGAAACTTTTTCTCGAAACCTGTAAGAAAATCCAAAGACATTCTGGTCGTATGTAAAGTATGCTATCGGCAAGACATAATGCATGCCTTCTCTGCGCGATGGCAATGGAAATACTATCTACGACAGTGCCAGTAAGGCAGAGATACTAAACTAGGTTTTCCGAAATTCCTTCAGCAAAGGACGCGAAGTAAACATTCCAGTATTCGAATCAAGAATAGCTGCCACCATGAGTAACTTAGAAGTGGATATCCTCGGAGTAGTGAAGCAACTTAAATCACACAATAAAAACAAGTCTTCCGGTCCAGACTGTATACCACTCAAGCTCGTTTCAGACTATGTTGATACAGTAGTTCCATACTTAGCAATCATATACAACTGCTCGCTCGCAGTAAGATATGTACCCAGGCTGGAAAGTTGCACATGCACTCCAATATTCGAGAAAGGCAATAAGAGCAATCCACTAAATTTCAGGCCCATATCATTGACGTCATATACAGCAGTTCAAAAAATGGCTCTGAGCACTATGGGACTCAACTGCTGTGGTCAGCAGTCCCCTAGAACTTAGAACTACTTAAACCTAACTAACCTAAGGACATCACACACATCCATGCCCGAGGCAGGATTCGAACCTGCGACCGTAGCAGTCCCGCAGTTCCGGACTGTGCGCCTAGAACCGCGAGACCACCGCGGCCGGCTATACAGCAGTACTTTGCAACATATATAGTGTTCGAAATTTATGAATTACCTGGAAGAGAACGATCTATTGACCCACTGTCTATACGGATTTAGAAAACATCGTTATTGTAAAGACAATTAGCTCTCTACTCACACGAAGTGTTGAGTACTATTGGCAAGGGACTTCAGTTTGACTCCATACTTCTAGATTTCCAGAAGGCTTTTACTCTACACCTCACAAGCGGCTTGTAATCAGATTGCGTGCTTATGGGATATCGTCTCAGTTATGCAACTTGATTCTGTGATTTCCTGTCTGAGAGATCACAGTTCGTAGTAATTGACGAAAAGATATCGAGTAAAATAGAATTGATTTCCCCAAGGTTGTGTTACAGTCCCTCTGTTGTTCTTTATCCGTATAAACGATTTAGGAGACAATCTGAGGAGCTCGTCTTGTAGATGATGCTGTCGTTTATTGTCTTGTAAAGTCATCAGAAGATTAAAACAAACTGTAAAACGATTTAGAAGAGATATCTGTAGGGGAAACTGAAGGGGAAGTTGCTCATAAATAATGAAAAGTGTTAGGCCATCAACAGGAGTGCTAAAAGGCATCCATTAAATTTTGGCTACACGATAAATCAGTCAAATATAAAGGCCATAAATTTAAATAAATACCTAGAAATTACAATTACCAGCAACTTAAATTGGACGAACACACAGAAAATTTTGTGAGGAAGGCAAACCAAAGACTGCGCTTTTTTGGCAGAACGCTTACAATATGCAAGAGATCTACTAAAGAGACTGCCTACACTACGCTTGTCCGTCATCGTTTGGAGTATTGCTGCGCGGTGTGGATCCTTACCAGATAGTATTAACGAAGCACGTCGAGGAAGTTCGAAGAACAGCAGCACGTTTTGTATTTTCGAGAAACAGGGGAAAGCGTGTCACGGGTATTATACAGGATTTGGGGTGGACATTATTAAAACAAACGAGTTTTTCGTTGCGGCAGGATCATCCCATGAGATTTCAGTCACCAACTTGCTGCTCCGAAAGCGAAAATATTTTGTTAACTCCGAGCTACATAAGGAGGAACGATCATCATAATAAGACAAGGGAAATCAGAGCTCGCAAGGAAAGATATAGAAGTTCGTTTTTTTCCGCGCACTGTTCGACAGTGAAATAATAGAGTATTATTGTCAGGGTGGTTGGATGAACTTGGGCTCCTGCTCACTGGTAAATAGACGGTATAACGTTTAGAACTTTTATTTTACTCTAAAGCTTTTCCTCTCAATTACACTCGTGTTAGCGAACAGTGAACGGATTTCGCTGTAGACTTCGATGTGAAATATGCACATTATTGTTCAAATAAGTAAATCAACATATGCTATTGGAGTGCTGACAGCTTTAGCTTACGTAATTGTCACTGTACAGATTGTGCAAAATTCCGCTTCATGGATTTATCCCCAACCCACAAAACTAACTGAGGACTGGCCACCTCTGTAAGGTTTACCTTATAAATTTACAGGTGGACAGGTTTGGATGAATAAATCGATATTAGGCCCTAGGTGAGATTTGGATAGTAATGAGATAGGACAGTATCTGACAAAAACTCAAATGTAGCCACACAAATTAGGGAGGTAAATGCAGTGACTCAGAGTGTTGTGACTGAGTAAATCGTTCATATATTCAACATATGAACATTGAACCTGTGACGGGTAATCGTGTGAAATTCCACAAGTGTGGGATAGAATGAACTAGTTCGCTGATGCCGCCTTAAATGCTCACTGGGAAATCGTTGCGCGGCAAGATGAAGCCACTTGCTCGAAGGTGGCTCTTCAGAGAAAATGAGAGTGTGTCGTGATGTCTGCAACACAGTCCCAGGTCGCCTGCTAAGATGCTCTCCTCTCCACTTCATTGGAATTCCACCAGCATATCTTAATAGACCGCTACCGAGCCAACTCCACCCGTTAAACATCACGTATCGCCCGCGAATCCGAATGGTCCGCCCGTAAATGATAAAAATTTGGCTTTCCTTTTCGCTCTGCGCTCCTTTTTCGCCGAACAGGTCTTTTGCCAATAGCAAAATTAGAGAAACACTGTTGCCTAATAACAGGTTTGTCTCCAACGTAGAAAGGCCGGCCGAAACAGCGCATCATCTTCAGACGCCAATCATATCGTGAAACTCTCAACTACAGCTTAAAACAACGTCTGCACTCGCTCTGACTCGTGACGTCACAGTCTTAACAGACCACTCCAGCGTCTTAGCACCCTCACATTAAAGGGCCTCTGTCATTAGAAAATACTGCTCGAGGGGCTAGCGCATTGCTTTGCGCTGATGTTTTCGAAAATAGCAGATGGATATCTACAAAACTATTCTGCAGAATGTCATGAAACAGCCCTGCTAGGAGCTTGTGGGGCCTCTCCTCCTCCTGGTGGCCCACGCGGCTGCCAAAAGTTGTAAAGCAGACATCGCTTAGTGGCCCCTCTGTGATGCCACGGAAGCTCCAGCTCCACGATGTCAATGCCTGTCCCTTGTGTCGCCCCGCAACGTACTGTTTTCGGTAACACCTCCTGTTTGCCCATCTTATCTCCAGCGCATTGTGTCTTTTCATGCACGCAAAACCATTCAGGAATCAGTCAGAGTAACTGTATTGAAATAAATATTTTCTTTCTGCAATCCCCACCGTTCTCATTCTCAAAGTTATTACGCTAACGTCAGAATTAATGAAAAGGCAAGTAAATTTGCTCTCCACATTTCAAGTGTTCCACGTAGCACAAGCATTGTCTTTGACGTTGTACAGCAACCAGTACCCCAACAGGCAGGGTGCCATCATTTCACGGCGTGCCGACCCGTTGCAAAGATAGTATGCCAAACGTCTTATCTGTTTTAATTGTGAAGAACTTGCACTGCCTTATCAAAAAGAAATAATAACAAACTGAAAAATTGGCTGCAGTAGCAAATGGCTCTGAGCACTATGGGAATTAACTTCTGAGGTCATAAGTCCCCTAGAACTTAGAATTACTTAAACCTAACTAACCTAAGAACATTTAGAATACCTAAGAACATCCATGCCCGAGGCAGGATTCGAACCTGCGACCATAGCGATCGCGCGGTTTCAGACTGTAGCGCCTGGAACCTGGCTTCAGTAGCATGCACGCTGAGCCAACAGTGGTTTTGGAATTGGAAGATCAGATCAACTGAGTTAACGTCTGGGCATAGAGCCGTGGGAAATGCACAGGTGGAAGTTAAGGGTGGAAGTATTTAAGTATTTGTATCAAGTGTCATATTATTTGGCATAAAACATTAATTAAAGCTGTGAATGCAGAATCTTTCGTGTCGAGCAAAAACAAATTTCTGGGACCAGGCATTCCTTATGAATACATTGTTAGTGTGGATACTGCGACACTGAATAATACATAGAAGACGTTACGTGATACTCAAGCAACCTGAACGAACTGTATCTTCTTTGGAAGAAACAGACTGTAGCTTGTCAATGCTGCTGGCCCGCCCCGGCTACACATGTGTAGCGGTATCAACAGCCGTTCGAGATGTCAGGTATAGTGGTAATAAATTATATAAACAAAACCTTCCTCGTGAATCAGTCTACAGAAGGTGGACAGAAACATAGAAGCAGCATTGGCATTAAGCCTTTATTGCTAAGGCTCTCGTGTGGAATGGTGACTATTCCGAAATTCTGACAGATTGCTTTAGTGTTTGCATTATTAGTGAGATCCTTGGCCGTTACGGGTTGCTCGTTCCATCCTACTCAGGCGAGAGCGGTGTTATGTTATTTTCCATGCCTCACACGGATATAGATCATTTAATAAGAATAATGAGAGAAGACTTACTACTGTCAATGGCACCGCACCTCACTGCCAGTTAGTGTATAATTTGTGATATATTAATTAAAAGAGCTGTGTTTCTTTAAACCATGGAGTGACGTACGTCACGTCTAACCTATGTTATATTTTTTAATTCTGTGTTTGTGAACTTCTGTTTTCTTAAAACTGACATGCGTCACGCTTATCCACTTGGTCTCTATTGGTTCTGTTCAAGCAGTTTCTTAAGAGTGATGTACCTTACGTTTGACTATTTGGTATCTTTGATTCAGTTTAGTTTTTTTCGTCTTTGTACAAGGTGACATGTATGACGTGTTGATAAACTGCACTTTTATGCTGTTAAAGCAAACACACATTTTGCGTAAGGGATTTGATGCTATTAGAGTAAATGTCCATTCTGTTTAAAGGACACATGCGTCCATCTGTGTTTTGGAATATTTGTGTATAGTAATCTTTGATCGATTTAGGCCAATGATCTGGGCTAGTATGATTAATGTTTTGGTCAAAGGGGTCTTTTAAGGGTTTTATAAAAACAGTCTGTAACAAAGAAAAAAATATACAAAAGCAATATTTAAAAAAGTTTGGAAGTTGTTTAAATGCAAACGTTGTTGTTATGTTGTTAATTCTTTGTTTGCACCAGCGCCTTACACTCTCCTCACCTGGTGCCCTAACATTTCAGAATACTTTCTCAGCAAATTATTTTGACGAAAAAGAGACCAGTCGAAGAGTAAATAGTTGCGAAAACATACTTGGCCACTTAGCAACGTAGAATCTTGAGCAAACAGGGAGCATCATGACATATACATGGCATTAGTGACCACAAGGTTCTTGTAGCTAGACTGAATACCATAACATTCAAACCCACCATAAATAAACGCAAAAACCATCTATTTAAAAAATGGAGGTAAAAGTTTACTTGACACCCTTCAAAAGAGACAGTCTCTGCTCTTTCCAGTCTGACTATATAAGCGCAGACTAAATGCGGTTTAAATTCACAGAAATAAAATCGACAGCGGTTTAGAGATACATTTAGAATAAACTGATAAGTGATGGTACTGATCCCCCATGGTATACAAAACAGGTGAGAACACTACTGCAAGAGCAACGAAGAAAAACACGCAAAATTTAAAAGAACGCAAAATCCTAGGAAATCGCAAAATTTGACAGAAGCTCGAAATTTAGCACGAACTTCAATGCTCGGTCCCTTTTAATAGCCTCCATAACGAAACTCTCTCACGAAATTTCGCAGAAAATCCGAAGAGATTCTGGTCGTGTGTAAAATACATCAGCTACAAAACGCAATCAGCACCTTCACTGTGTGATACATTATTGCTATTATTGACTACAATTCCATTGAAGCAGAGTTACTGAACACGTTTTTTTTCCGAAACTCCTTCACAGAAGGACACGAAGTAAATATTCCAGAACTCTAACCAAGAACAACTGCCAATATGAGGAACTTAGAAGTAGAGATTTCGGTGTAGCGAAGTAAGCGTAAAGCTATTAATAGAGGCAAGACCTTTGATCCACAATGTGTACCAGCCACATTCCTCTCAGATTATGCTAATATAATACCTACTTTCTTAGCAGTCATATACGACTACTCGTTCGTAGAAGGATCCGCACGTGTAGACTGGAAAGCTGCACAAGGCTCCCCAATACCCAAGAAGGGAAATGGGAGTAATCCGTTGAATTACAGACCCATATGACTAATGTCGATTTGCATTAGGATTTCGGAATATATATTGTGTGTTTGCGAGCCGCACCAGGTAGGATTAAACGAAGACATGGAAGCATTTCAGAGGCGGGCTGTTAGATTTGTTACTCGTAGGCTCAAACAACACCCAAGTACACACATAAAAAAAGTTTTGCACCACCGCGGTTCACAGAACTCCTGGAGATAGAGGTTGACTGTGGATGCTGTATCACAGACACAGTCCCTTTGACTGTTCAGAGATGTCACTAAACCTGCACAAAAATGTAAACAACCATGCCTGATCAGCGCCTATTAGACGGATGGGGTCCGACAGCTGATCAGTTCTAGTCATTACAGCAGAAAGGAGGTACACGGATCGTGTTGCCTATAGTTCAACCATGCCTAGACGGTCAATACCGCGGTTCGATCGCTTAGACATTGTTACTTTGTGCCTGGAAGAGCTCTCAACAAGGGAGGTTCAAATGGCTCTGAGCACTATGGGACTTAACATCTGAGGTCATCAGTCCCCTAGAAATTAGAACTACTTAAACCTAACTAACCTAAGGACATAAGACACACGCATGCCCGAGGCAGGATTCAAACCTGCGACCGTAGCGATCGCACGGTTCCAGACTGTAGCGCCTAGAACCGCTCAGCCACACCGGCCGGCAACAAGGGAGGTGTCTAGGCGTCTCGGACTGAACCAAAGCGATGTTGTTCGGACATGTGAAACGACCCCCTTGAAAAATTATACAAGACTGTGCTTAAGCTGATACACAATATATTTTAGCGCAACGCAATCTGACTTTCAAAAATCCCTACAAAAGAATGGCCCTGACTAACATTAACCTATACGTTTCACAAATCACTTACCTTACCAAAAATCTTCGTTACTCGAACTACTGCAATACAGCGAGCGCCACTACTGCCAACTAAATAAAAGATTCAAACTACTGAAGGCACTAACTACTTATAGGCACAGTTAGCAAATGAAAGATTTTAATAGACAACAAACAATGTATTTACCTTAGTAGTCATCATATATATATATATATATATATATATATCAGTTCATGACACCAATTCTTACAAATTTCAAAACTCCGCCATCTCTCTTCCCACGTCCACCACTGCTAGCGGCTCACCTCCAACTGCGCAACGCTACGCGCTGTTAGCATCCAGCTGTCGCTGCCCAACACTACAATGGCAGACAACAATGCAAACCAGCCACAGACTGCACACAGCACGGCCAGTGATTTTCATACAGAGCGCTACGTGGCGGCGGCGTTACCAATATAAGAACCTAAACAGCCTACTTAGACATGGAGCAGATACCGAGAAACAGAAACAGTCGATGACATGCCTCGCTCAGGCCGCCCTATATCCATGGCTAGGTGCATCTTTGCAAGCACGACGCCATGCAGAGAGGAACAGATGGGCCCAACAACATGCCGAAAGGTTCGCTCAGGACTGACATCATATACTCTTCTCCGTAGCTCGTGGTCTTGCGGTAGCGTTCTTGCTTCCCGCGCTCGGGGTCTCGGGTTCGATTCCCGGCGGGGTTAGGGATTTTTTCTCCCTCGTGATGACTGGGTGTTGTTGTGTTGTCATCATCATCATCATCATTCATCCACATTACGGCCGGAGGAAGGCAATGGCAAACCACGTCCACTAGAACCTTGCCTACAAAGCGGTGCGGGTTTCCCGCATCGTCCCCTTCACTCCTCGGAGTATCAGGTATCACTCTTCACCGATGAGTATCGCATATGCCTTCAATCAGACAATCGTCAGAGACGTGTTTGGAGGCAACCCAGTCAGGCTGAACGCGTTAGACACACTGTCCAGCGAGTGCACCAAAGGTGGAGGTTCATGTTTTGGGGTGGCATTATGTGGGGCCGACGTACTCCGCTGGTGGTCATGGAA
Source organism: Schistocerca gregaria (assembly GCF_023897955.1). Classification (NCBI taxonomy): domain Eukaryota; kingdom Metazoa; phylum Arthropoda; class Insecta; order Orthoptera; family Acrididae; genus Schistocerca; species Schistocerca gregaria. Next base: position 864,749,629 of record NC_064920.1, read on the forward strand.
GACGCAGTAATGGCTGTACTAAACGTGAATGTCATCCTCCAGCCGATAGTGCTACCATATCGGCAGCATACTGGCGAGGCATTCGCCTTCATGGACGACAATTCGCATCTTCATCGTGCACATCTCATGAATGACTTTCTTCAGGATAACGACATCGCAGGACTAGAATGTCCAGCATGTTCTCCAGACATGATCCCTATCGAACATGCCTGGGATGGGCTGAAAAGGGCTGTTTATGGACGACGTGACCTACCAACCACTCTCAGGGATCTACGCCGAATTGTCGTTGAGGACTGGGACAATCAGAACCAACAGTACCTTGATGAACTTGTGGAAAGTATGCCACGACGAATACAGGCATGCATCAATGCAAGAGGACGTGCTACTGGGTATTAGACGTACAGGTGTGTGCAGCAATCAGGACCAACACCTCTGAAGGTCTCGCTGTATGGTCGTACATGTAATGTAGGGTTTCATGAGCAATAAAAAGGGGGGAAATGATGTTTATGTTGATCTCTATTCCAATTTTCTGTAAAGGTTCCGAAACTCTCGTAACTGAGGTGATGCAAAACTTTTTTTGATTTGTGTATTAGTAAGGTGCTTGGGAATTCTAATGGGAATTCCTGGAGTGGAGGCGACGTACTTTCCGAGGAACGCTATTGAGATCATTTAGAGAACTGCCATTTGAAGCTGACTGCAGAAAGATTCTACTGCTGCCAACATACATTTCCCGTGAGGACAACAAAGATACTAGAAATTTGGGCTCAGTCACACCGAGGCATATAATTGTCATTTTTCCCCTTTATTTGTGAGTGGAACGGGAAAGGAAACGACTAGTAGCGTTGCTGGGTACCCTACGTCACGCATCGTACGATTGCTTGCGGAGTATATTTATAGATGTAGACGTGGATTAAGATTTGCTTCTAATTACTTATGGCTTTCCAGTGCTGGAACTGCAAAGCCAGTCATTTTATGAAGCATCTGTTACGAGAATCGGTTTTCAAACTGATTACTAGAGCAGCTGTAAAATGCACACTTCACGCGCGCTAGAAGGGACTGTGTTCACTTAGTTCATACGTCTGGCGAAGAGTATCGCCAAATTCTGTTGACACTGTTTCCCTGACGGTGACGGTCACGCGCACTTGGTGGACTGTTCCGACTTCATCACGTTTCAGAAGAGGCGCGACCAGGCGACTGCGAAGGTAAGAAGCGCAACACTGCGCAGCAGCTATTCTGCCGCCGCAGCTGCGTCTTGCTTCCATTGTCGTCTGCCAGAGTAACACAGGACAAGTGTGTGCCGGAATGCCGTTCCTCCGGCGATTGCAGCCAGCAGAACACAGTTTTTGCCAGTTGGGCGAGCAGAGTGGGGCAAACGCGCCACAAGTTCAAAGCGAGGCGGCCGAGGCCTTCCTGGAAGGCGCGCGCGTGCTGAGGACGCTGCCGCTCCGGAACTGCAGCGTGCGACGTGCGACGTGCGACGTGGCCTCCGCAGAGCGCAGACCGCGTCTCTCGACACTGCCTCTATTACATCTACATCTACATCCATACTCCGCCAGCCACCTGACGTTTTGTGGCGGTGGGTACCCTGAGTACCTCTATCGATTCTCCCTTCTATTCCAGTCTCGTATTGTTCGTGGAAAGAAGGATTGTCGGTATGCATCTGTGTGGGCTCTAATCTCTCTAATTTTATCCTCATGGTCTCTTCGCGGGGTATACGTAGGAGGGAGCAATATACTGCTTGAATCCTCGGTGAAGGTATGTTCTCGAAACTTCAACAAAAGCCCGTACCGAGCTACTGAGCGTCTCTCCTGCAGAGTCTTCCACTGGAGTTTATCTATCATTTCCGTAACGCTTTCGCGATTACTAAATGATCCTGTAACGAAGCGCGCTGCTCTCCGTTGGATCTTCTCTATCTCTTCTATCAACCCTATCTGGTGCGGATCCCACACTGCTGAGCAGTATTCAAGCAGTGGGCGAACAAGTGTACTGTAACCTACTTCCTTTGTTTTCGGATAGCATTTCCTTAGGATTCTTCAAATGAATCTCAGTCTGGCATCAGCTTTAGCGACGATCAACTTTATATCATCATTACATTTTAAATCACTGCTAATGCGTACTCCCAGATAATTTATGGAATTAATTGCTTCCAGTTGCTGATCTGCTATTTTGTAGCTAAATGATGAGGTACCTAACTTTCTATGTATTCGCAGCACATTACACTTGTCTACATTGAGATTCAATTGCCATTCCCTGCACCATGCGTCAATTCGCTGCAGATCCTCCTGCATTTCCGTACAATTTTCCATTGTTACAATCTCTCGATACACCACTGCATCATCTGCAAAAAGCCTGAGTGAGCTTCCGATGTCATCCACCAGGTCATTTATGTATATTGTGAAACCAACGGTCCTATGACACTCCCCTGCGGCACACTGAAGTCACTCTTACTTCGGAAGACTTATCTCCATTAAGAATGACATGCTGCGTTCTGTTATCTAGGAACTCTTCAATCCAATCACACAATTGTTCTGATAGTCCATATGCTCTTACTTTGTTCATTAAACGACTGTGAGGAACTGTATCGAATGCCTTGCGGTAGTCAAGAAACACGGCATCTACCTGTGAACCCGCGTCTATGGCCCTCTGAGTCTCGTGGATGAATAGCGCGAGCTGGGTTTCACACGACTATCTTTTTCGAAACCCATGCTGATTCCTACAGAGTACATTTCTAGTCTCCAGAAAGGTCATTATACTCGAACATAATACGTGTTTCAAAATTCTACAACTGATCGACGTTACAGATATACTCTCGTATTAGGCTGTCGCTTCCGTATCGTACAATATCCGATGATTTGTAGCCGGCCGCTGTGGCCGAGCGGTTCTGGGCGCTTCAGTGCGGAACCGCGCTGCTCCTATGGTCACATGTTCGAATCGTGCCTCGGACATGGATGTTTGTGATGTCCTTAGGTTATGTCCATTATGATTATCCGGGCTGTTATGCCGTGGTCGGTTGATGAATTTGTCTACATTCCCAACGTTTCGTCTCCGTTTGCAGTAGACATCTTCAAGGGGGTCTGTAGCTCGATGGAAGGTCCAACACACCCACTGGCTCGCTACTGACTGTCGCTAAATTCAGTGTCCGCGCGCTCCCGCGCCGCGGCGTGACGTCACGTGTTTTGAAAACATCAGTGCAATTGGCCGCTGTTCGCTGCCGTCGATCGCCGTTGCCATCACCCAGTAGTGGACGGGTGGTACACATCTTCATTAACACCGGAATCCATATACCGTTTAATTTCACGCCCTCCTCCTTTCGACTGAAATTATTAGAGTGTTTAGCGATTTCGATTGCCTCCCTGTAGAGCAATTCGTAAAGTCCGCTTGTGGCAGCTAGTACTTGCGTCTCCTCGAAACGAATATGGTGGTTCCCTGGCTGGAAAGCATGCTCCGGAGCGGGAGCGCGCGGACAAGGAATTTAGTGGCAGTCAGTAGCGAGCCATCGGGTGTGTTGGACCTTCCACCGAGCTACGGAGCCCCTTGAAGATGTCTTCCGCAGACGGAGACGAAACGTTGGGAATTGAGACAAAATTCGTCAACCGACCACGGCATGACAGCCTTGATAATCAGTTTTAAACTGCCAGGAAGTTTTATATCAGCGCACATTTCACTGCAGTGTCTAAATTTCATTCTGGAAACTCCCCCCCCCCCCCCCCCCCCCCCTCCAGGCTGTGGCAAAGCCATGTCTCCGCAATATCCTGTCTTCCAGGAGTGTTCTGCACGTTTTTCAGGAGGAGGGGATCTGTGAGATTTGGAAGGTAGGAGACGAGGTCCTGGCGGAAGTAAAGCTGTGAGGACGGGGCGTGAGTCGTGCCTGGGTAGCTCAGTTGGTGCCGGCACGGTAGCTCAGCGTGTTCGGTCAGAGACCTGGCTAGTGTCTGTAATTAAAAAAACTGAGTGAAGGGATCAACAACGAACTACAACGGATGTCATGTGACATCAGCTACGACCAAATGCAACGTACAATAACGAACAAAATAAAAAAAAAAATATGGTAGAGTGCTTGCCTGCGAAAGACAAGGTCCCGAGTAGAAGTATCGGTTCCGCAGACAGTTTTAATCTGCCAGGAAGTTTCATTATGGGGACTGATTGTAAAAAATCGCTGAAGGCATCACTCGAACTAAGTACTACCAGCAGCTAGCACAATGACGGGATGTATGGAGCCAAAAGGAATATTGTACAGTGGTAGTGCAGCGCCTAACTAGCCAGCAGTTTCTGTAGTCAGTGCTAAGCGACGACTGAAGTGCTGTAAAGAGCGACGCCTCTGAACAGAGGATGACTTGAAACGAGTTATTTGAGGTAATGCATCACGCCATACACACTGGCAATCCGATAGAAAGGTTTTGGTTTGGCGAAGGCCTGGGGTATTTTACCTTCCTTCTACCGTGTGTACTGCCAACACTGAAGTACAGACGAGGTAGTGTTACGGAACGGGCGTGTGTTTCGTCGTTTGGATTGTTTTTAAAATGCGGAAGCATATGAACACATTTTGCAGCATTGTGTCTTGCGTACAGTAGAGTAACAGTTCGGAGACGGTGACTGTGTTAGCATCACAATGCCGCCTGTCATAAAGAAGCTTGTGAAAAATGACATTCTTGAAATTGGCTGGACTTCCCCGAGTCCCAGGAACATCTGTGGGATGACATACAACGTCGACTTCACTCCAGATCCCACTGTCCAACATTGCTACCTTTTCTAGATTCGGCTCTTGAGGAAGATTGGACTGCTATTCCTTCACGCACATCGAGACACTTCACTGAAAGAGTCCTCAGCAGAGCCACCATAAATGTGGAGGCTGAACTCTCATATTTATTTGACCGTAAGTAGGTATCCGAATCCTTTTAATCTGAACACGCACTGATTCACTGTTTGCTATTTTCATTTTCTGAAATTCATTGCCGGCCGTTGTGGCCACGCGGTATTTTCTTTTAAGAGAAACAAGTATGGAATTGCAAGTACTTGTATTAAACCTACAACTGTTTGCCTCATGAAAACTCGAAATTTTGTTGCAATTCGGCAATGGTTCTTGCAGGCTCCGGAGAACGAGTAATTTCTCCCCTTCATCATGCCGCACACGCGTCCACTTGGCAACAGATCTGGTGATGTTGCTCGCCAGGAACAGCAAGTTGCGTCACAACAGACATATGTGGACTTGCTTTGCCCTACTGAAATAGCACCTCGCCTTCCTGTCGAAGAAATAACAGTAGCACGTGAATTACAACATGCGCGGTGTGGAGGGCACTGGTTACTTTACCCTGCAGGAACATCAAATATGACGTCGAGTTGTGTCTAAAGGCTCTCCCATCCCGCCTCCCTCCTGCACCATGATACCTCGGCTGAGGCCTGTGAGTCGTTGGAGAATGCGCTCCAGAATAACTCAGTCACCCGGCCTTCACTGTGCGTGTGCGCTTCCATCACTCGAATACAGGTCGGGACCTGCTCTCATGACTGAAGGCAACAGAACGACAGCCGACTCTTCTACGAGACCAGAGTAGGCATGGTTGGCGGCGTCCTGGTGCTACTTGTAGGCAGGCGAGAGGCATGAGTGATCTTAGTCCTGCTGCAAGCTGGCAGTTTCCAACGTCTCCGGATTTCTTGCCTGGGAGATGCTCGGTTAACATCACAATGCCGCCTGTCATAAAGAAGCTTGTGATAAATGACATTCTTGAAATTGGCTGGACTTCCCCGAGTCCCAGGAACATCTGTGGGATGACATACAACGTCGACTTCACTCCAGATCCCACTGTCCAACATTGCTACCTTTTCTAGATTCGGCTCTTGAGGAAGATTGGACTGCTATTCCTTCACGCACATCGAGACACTTCACGCACATTTCGTCGACCTTGAGGTACGTCTTGTAACACCTCGGTTCAGTTTACATTGATAAAAGCTATAGAAAGAATAAATTCAAATTAAGAATATAATTATTAGAGGGGAAAATAGTGTAGAATCAGAGTTCAGTAATCGCAGATCAAAATTATAGTATGAGACTTTTATCCATTGTGGATGTGGAACACTGCGACTGTGGTGTGAAAAGGTTTTCAGAAATTACTGCAACCAGTCGCCTTTATTATAGTATATCAGCAAGTAGTTTAACGTCTAAGTACAGCAAAGCCACGGAAGCTCCATCATGGATAAGGCAGTGACGTTAAACTCTTGTGATGAAAAACCTATAAAAAGGCCTGATCGACATTATTGCCGCCTTTTTTTTCCTTGATTGTTTCGTGAAAGGGCGGGAAACCCGTGTCAGTCAGCGAGACAATGATTAGATTGGACTTCATCGTGTTAAGATTCACGATAAACGGTTAGAATATTTACGGAGATTAAAAGTGTTTTAGTGTCCTATCTCTGACTGTTGGTAGCAACGGAGTATTAAGGGGATTTTAGGACTTAAGTGCTAGATTGGAACTTTACGGACAGATAGACGACAGAAACTCAAATTATCTGCTGATACGAGTGAATTCAGAGGTACCGGTATTCAGATATTAACGTGTGGACTTTTGAAAGTGTCGTGTGCCGTTAGTTTCGGATCTGGACGTAGAGAGAGTGCATATCGGCATTTGCGGACTGTTTAGGTTCCTCCAGGCTAGGAACCTTTTAAATAGACCATCATCCATCACCATCTTAATCCTTGAATATAGAGTGAAACTGAAATACAAGAGTGTTGTACTTATTTCATTTACCTAGTACTAATCAGTGAAGGTTTTACGGAACCAAAGCTATTCAGCACCATCTAGCGGAAAGCGTAGGCATTAACTAACACGCTAACTGAAGTGAACTTTTACCTGTTTTAAGGACTGCTTAATACGAAATTTTGTGACTCTTTGACGTTCCGTCTCCCTCCGAAAGGTGGCGCAGGCTGTCTTAATCATAAAAGGGGAGAGTTTTAGCCGGGCAAATTACTAAATAAAAGCGATATTTACAAGACTTGCAGTAATAGCAAAACACAAGGCTCGCACCTCATCGGAGAGTCGTCGCTGTCACGTCGGGAAGTAAAGCCGGAAAACCTGCCGACGATACGTATCTACGAGTAGACGTCGACGTGGAGTACCTAAAAAGGGAACCACAAGAGAGTTGGGGATGCTTCAGTCTGCACTGCGTGGACGTCCAGAACATGATCTACGGGTGTGGAAATGTTCCATGACAGCTGTTGAAAGCAACGCCACACCACCAATGTGCTGTGACCAACATGTGATACAGACTTTTGATACTTCTATATAGCTTCTCACAGGCCAAAGTCCGACCCAATTCATATGGCTGACGCTTTCAGATAGTAATACGTACTCGTAGACAAGGCATTGTTGTATCCTAAAATGAAAGTTGCGAACACTGTACGCCCCTAAAATCAACACAGTCATTGCGTGCAGAGTCAAAACAGGGCGCACGTACAGGCTTCCTAAATGCCATCTGATCAGCAATGACCGTGACAGATAAGTCACGAACAGTTCACTCATATTATAACCAGGCACCGCTGAACACAGTTCTTGAGGGTGTTGCATTTTTTTCCGGCAGTGAACGTCGTAGAAAGAAATGTAAATCTGACAATGGTCCAAGGAGGCTATGTAAGCCATCCTTGTGCCAAGTGAGACAACGAATTTATGGTCATGGAAGGAACTCGCTCGCGTGACGTCGTCTCCTCCGTTGTTGCTGCCCCAGGTCCTGGGGAGTTTCTGACTTCAATGTTAACAGGAGAGAAACAGTTCCGGTACTCGTGTTTCTCGCATCTGTAGCTTTCCGTACTAGCTTGACAGTCGAGTGGCTGGGACAAGGGGGCAGGAATTGTGTATGGTATGTTATGTTAGCCAGGGACCTAGAAACGACGGAGAACCTCCGCCCCCGCCGCAGCCGCAGTGGTCCACAACCCCACGACGACTGACGCAGTCCACTTCACCCCTCGGCCGCCCCACACTGAACCTATGGTTATTATGCGGTGGACCCCCCAGGGAACGTCTCACACCATACGAGTGTAACCCTTATGTTTGCGTGGTAGAGTAATGGTGGTGTATGCGTACGTGGAGAACTTGTTTGCGCAACAATCGCTGACATTGTGTAGCTGAGGCGGAATAAGGGGAACCAGCTCGCATTTTCCGAGGCAGATGGAAAACCGTCTAAAAACCTTCCACAGATTGGCCGGCTCACCGGACCTCGACACAAATCCGTCGGGCGGATTCGTGCCGGGGACCGGCGCTCCTTCCCGCCCGGAAATTGTGTATGTTAGTGGAGCCACAATGGGGCAAGCTAGGATTTCTCACGTTTTCCTGAATGGATGTCCTCAACGTCTGAATGGCTAAAGGTGTAAGCATTCTGTTCAGTAATCTTTATACAATTAATCGACAGCATAAAGTCCCCTGTCTTCGTTATGATACCATTCTTAAAGTACCAAATAAGAAGACCGCAATAATTTTACAGTGAAAGAACACCTGTCTATCATATCAAATAAGTAACCGTTTATAAAGAATTAGGACTTCTGTGTCGTTTGCCCCCTTTTTGCATCAACGCCTCCGGCTGTTACAGTTTCTGCACAATGTCCTGAACAAGGGCTCCCTGGTCGGGTAAAGCCGGTTAAGTCGGCCGATTTGGAGCCAAGTGTGTTACATGACATTGATGATCCAACAATACAGGACCTGTGTGTACTGCAGCAGTTACGCCGTGGTTGTTGTGTCGCGTCCTGCCAAACCAACGCGCACATGTTTAGTGGCCAGAACTATATGAGGAAAACGCTGTTTATTCCCTCCGTGTATGCTGGGCATCTATAGGCCGGACTTGCTTCCTCCGTTCCCCGCATCGCGCTGAAAACTCGGACAGGATGTCGTTAACGAACTGTACCATCCGCCGGTGGATGGGAAGGCGTCTTTTCTCGTCTCAGTCGACTACGCGTTGCAAGTGAGTCCACTGCACCGGTCCTGGCAGTTCATACCTTTAGTCAGTCAGTGCCAAGTCTGTACGCCTTTTTAGTGTTGTCTGCAGTGCAGTTTGACTCCTGAACTGTGAAAGTAAGGTTATAAGAGACCATTATTTTTAAGCAAAAATCAAAATATGTTGTAGTAACAGATGTACGAACAAGAAATGACAATGGCGGTTGGTAATGACCAAAGCAAAGTTCATAGATTCTGTTCTCGACAAAGGTAGTGCGGTAAATACTCCACAAACACGAAAAACAAAAGATGTGTCGTCCAAACATCTCAAAACATCTATATTTATTTCCTCAGGAAAGTGTATAGCCTAGTTTTTAACTCCTCAAGCACAATTTAGAAAGCAGCAAATATCACTTTTATACTTTTATCTTTCGCGTTTTGTTGTCTTTGTAAACGCCAAATAAAATCAGAAATTATTTTCTCATTAAGTAGATCGGGCTTTTTCACTGTTGAAGCTATTTTCATCAATAAACTTTGCTCCATTTACATTCTTATTTACCTATAGTGCAGCCTTTTTCAATGTCAAGGTGTTTGTAAACGTAAATACCTTTCTGCTTTCAGATATATCGTCTCCCTTCTGGAAGATTCCTAGTAAAAAAGAAGTGCCAAGCTCTCGTGTAGCCTACGCAGAATACTACAAAAAATGAATAAATTGAAGTCTGGTGGTACATATTACTGAGAAGACCACAACCGAAATATTTTTCACAAACATACATTAGCGTGGCAACCTAAAGACGCACACGAAACACGTTATGAACTCTTGCCCCCGTCGACTGTTGAGGGCACACAGACGGGCGTTCCATCTGGCCCAACACCACAAGTTTATAGTCTCACAACTGTTTTATCGGTACACTGACATCATGACGCAATGTTTTTTTTTCGATCTCTTGAATCTCTTAGCTTACGGAGATGAGAACATTTCATAAAAATTGCTATAGGACCTCTTTCAAAATCCTGAGAAAGTTTGGTTATTCATGTTAAAATCATCAGAGAAGCAAAACTCATCGTCTAGGCACATGTAGTAGGATTGTCTGATGAAATATAACAAAACTTGGCTTGATTTAAAAAACTGCAACTAACTCTTAGCGTAGGAAAAACAGGCACACTTCGTGAAAGACAAAAATGTAGCTATGTAAGAATATACGATTAGCTTTTCACAAATGGAGACGGTCGCGTCATTCGTATACTTTGGACTAAACAGGACTTACGTGAAGTTAAGACCAATTCTTGGTCACTGACAAGATAGTGCAAAATATCGGTTTCTCTATGAAAGAATACATTTTTAAACGTTATTATGTCCTACACTTGGGTACCGTTCGATTTTGTGGGACTTGCATTAAGTTGAAATAAGAGAACACACCATGAGGACAGAAGGGGTGAAGGTACTCACGTTCACATATCCATCGAAACATACTTAGAAAATTTAAGCAACTGGTTTTTACGAGGGATTCTTTGAACGTTCTTTACCCCTAAATAGCACTCCTGAAGGTAGGAATATGTATGTAGTTATTATTCCATTGCTGCATTAACCCTATGCAACGGGAATAATCCATAATAAGTAATAACGGAAGTACTTTGTACCTTGCACGTTATTACGAAAGTGTAGAGTACAAACGTAACTGCAATACAAGTTGTAGGTTTACATAACGTTTTTACAAGTTGGTCTACAACGCTTCTCGAACTCATTACATCTCTTTAAGAACAAGGTGATGGAAGATGGCTCGTTATCTCTAGGGGTAAGGGTCAAGCTAAAATTCCAAACGTATGAACTTCGATACCCTGTCTCTACAAAGGATCTCTTCCCGAGATATATCAGTTCTAAGGTGAAAAGTGCAGAGCTCCATCATAGTCCACATTAAACTGTATATGCTGCGTCAGAGTGTTCAGCGGTCTACAGGAAGCAAATCTATACCTATAGAACAGTGCACAGTGAATCACTGCAGTGGTAAAAAGACAGTCTAACAGCTGAGAACACCTTCACAATTCACTGAAGAGACATAGAAGTTTAGGTGATTTTCATTTCTTTCGCTTAAGACTTAATATTGTCTACACTAAACTACTCTTTTTTGCAGATCGTAATCGATGGAAGAGGAAAGACGGAATGAACCGCCGTCGGTACAGAACACTTAGCCTATTACCTGCTGGTTAGCTACATTTTTGCGTAGTTAATGTCATGTTCTTCCAGTGCGTGTCTTGCAGACAGCTAGCGAGGAGATGAGCTGTTTAAGTGCCGCCTGCCACAACAGATGCGACTGGAACGCAATGAACGACACATGTTGACATTAATATGCAGTATTAAGATTTATGACTCGTATTTAGCAGGCTGTTTTCTGCGAACTCACTGCATACTACCGCGCTAATCTCCTTTACATTACATGCCGACGTTAATACGTTGTGTTTACGGTGTACCACGCATATTTCTAGTGCCGCAAAAAGCACAGCGTCATTGCCTTCTTGTGGAAATTTCGTCAGCTTGCTGCATAGTGATCACAATAGAATTATTGATGCGGAGATGGGACTGTGGCTGCAAGGTCTGTGGCTGAAATACATACAAAAGCATGGTTGTAAGAACATACGTTAGCAAACGAACAGTGGTTGGACATCCAGCCTCTCCTTCTGGGAAGTCATTTCACTAACTTAGACTGTTGCACACACATCTTACATTCTTATTGGAACGTGGCAAACACTTCTGTAGTCAGTCCTCTACCGCCCTAATCTTACTCTTAATCTTCGCTCTGACTCATCCTTGAAAGATACATTCGTGATGAAGCCATGATCCTACGTGACCAATACGATTTCATTCACTTTCATTTACACTAAATTCGCTATTGTGAGCTTAGTTTTATCCACCGTATCAACGGCGTGTCGAGAATGGCAGTGGTCAATATCAAAATCTTGATGCAGTGTAAAACGCAATGCTGTATCTAAAATTGCTTTATATTCTTCAGTATTCAAGTCTGGATTATTCATGTCAAAGAAAAAATGGCAAACCGCAGAGAAGCAGCGTTTGATACAGTCGCAATGGCGCAACTTAGAAATTTAAACTGACCTGGAATGCATCATGCCTGTTGGATTGCGATAACGCTACCTATAACATTCCACCAATGTTCTAGTGTCCATCGTCGTTGCGAAAAGCAGCACTATGTTATCATCGGCGGTAAAATGACAGTTTGTTAATCCATTCTTTTGCTGCACGGCTGGTTTGTGGAACCGAAGTAGAAATCGCTTTCGAAATATAATAAGAGTACTGTACCACATTCATCTGGCACTTTTCCAATGTTCTTAAATTTCTTTACGTTGCACCCCTGACATTTTTCTACTAGATTTTGTACAATTGGAAATAACCCCTTAAATTGTCCCGAAATCTCAGATACCTTCTCGACTACATTCTGATCACAAATATCGCTATTTACGTAAAAAAAAAAGGTTCAAATGGCTCTGTGCACTATGGCATTTAACATCTGAGGTCATCAGTCCCCCGTCTATCGCACACAGCCTTATGTAGTTTCATAACTTATCTCAATAGTACAATATATCAATCTACTTTTCCTCTTCAGCGGTCTTAAATTTTAGCAAAATCTTTTGTGTATAATGTTCTTTCACTTAAAATGTGGAAATAATCAGGGATCGGGGTGACGCATGTCAAATAAATGTTCAAGGAGGCGCAGTGCATATTATGCTGTACTCTTGTTCGAGAGGAATGAGATTCAAATGGCCATTCAACAATACTGATTTGGGTTTTGTAAGAGCACCTTAATCATTTCAGCTGAATTTCTGGATTCTCCCATAAATGAAGTCACGGCCGATCCACTCAGCTATTGTTCAGCTGAGATTCATCTCTAAACACAACTGCCGTCGACCTGAAAATTACTTCCAGCAGTTCGTCGACCGACTACGGACAGCAGGGTCTGAAATCTTCAGACAATTATATGCCTTCTAACATTCTGCGTGGTGTCTGTTGTTCTGTGTCGTGTCTCCCTACCACTTTCGCGCAACGACACTCTGAGCGTGTTTTTTAGGGAATTGACTAGTTTGAACCTAGGACCTGTTGCTGGTAAGGAGACGCCAGACCACACATAACACATAGAGTTCAGAAGAGTTCAGTGAGACTAGCGATGATATAACCAAATACTTAATGATTTCAGCGTCAGCCCCAATGCACTCCCTGTAAAGGAATCTTAATACTAACTAAATTTAGTGGAAGGGGTTCAAGAATTTCCTATTTTTAGTTAGCTGGTAAAATAACGTCGAAAAAGCAGTTAAGTTTACCATTGGAAATGTTATTCTACTCACAAAGCATTGTTTGTAAATTGCACTATTGATAAAAGGAAATGTTGAAATGTTTTAATACAGGATGATAAAAACCAACTGCGTTCAACAAAAATGTGAACGAATATTCCCTGAATGGGTTTCCAAGTTCTACAATGGATCGAAGGATGACCTATGCCATATCACATCTATAATCTAGGTTTAAATTAAGTTTCACAAAAGAGAAAACTATCAAAATGGTCTACAGTGACCCTCAATTATCTTTAATTACTTATCTAACTTGTCATAAATTACAGTGGCTGATATGGCTTCTCAATAATTATATAACGGAAAAATCATCGCGTTTCAGATTTTAACTTACATAGCATATTCTGTCTATCCAATGACAAACGTTATACTTTTCGTGGTGGGGCAATGTTTTTAACGTATGCAACGTAACAAAGACGCGAAAAAGTGTCATGCTAAAACTTGCGGCTGGTGTGGCCCTTTTAATGTCATCGTAAGATCTATACTGTTCTTCTTGAGGGCTCTAGCTTTTAACATGGGCTGGGGGGTGGTCCTGGTGGTTAGCTAGAGACGTGGGTGTCCGTTCCTTATCGTAGGGCCTTCTAGCTTAACACAGTTCTGCTCTCAGCTTCTGTTCTCGTTTCTCCCCTCGGAACTGCGTCTGTCTCACGGTGGGAAGGTATGACATGCATTTAGGCATTCTTGTGTTAGTCTGTGGTATTCCATTTGCTCACTCGTTACTCGTATTACTTTGGTTAATTTAATGTCACGATTTATTCGGAGCTATGCGACATACTACTGGATTTGCTTATCATGTCAGGGTTTTCATGGAAGATGTTGGATTTGCCTGACACCTTACAACCTGAACTTTTGATTCGGTTAATTAAGAGGAGGGAATATGAAAACATAGCACTGTCATAGCATCAGTGACTGCAGGTCCTAATGAACATTAAATGTTCTTCTAATGTAATTCTTCAGGCTTCCTGGCGAGGCGTTGTCATGTTGAATAATCGGTTTTCTTCCGGTTACTCGCGTTTTTACTGCACGGTATTTCAACTGCCTGACTCGCAGTCTTCTTCAGGTGCTGTCTGATACTCATTCCAGGGTGGAACGGGTACGGTGTTTATGCCTACGTTGTGCCCTCTGCGGTCTACGTCGCGTCAGGGGCTGTGTCCGTGGTACGCGTCGACCAATATCAGCGCCTGCAGCGTTTTCTTCTAGCCGCGGCTGTTCCGCACGCTGTGCGTGCACTTTGTGATTTTTATCCATTGTCAGTCTAACTGTATTAAGTTCCGAATGCGACCAAGCCATGCTAGACGTTTATCTTCCTACTGTCATCATTTAAGTCCTCCTGTGATGCGGTGTTCTGTAACCGTTGTATGCCGTGTTACGCCTTCCGTCCAAAGTCCTTGCCTGCCAGGAGCGGCTGCAAGGTTATTTTCAGGTCTATAATGTTCAAATTGCGCTCGGGACTCGGAAGAAAATACTCAGGTATTGTGTCTGTTGTCTGTGGTACCATTTTACGTGCGTACTTTGTTACATGTGCTGGGCTGTTTTCGTTAACTCCATCTTCATACTTGTGTCCCTTAGGGTCTTGATGCTGCCTTCGTTGCGACTTCTACAAATTTTGTGCCGGGTTCCAAGCTGCTAAGCTTGGTTGCCTGTCTCAGTCTGGTGTGTCTTTGGTGCTGCTTGCACCTTATGTCATCGGTCCAGGTTGTCTGGCCGATGTATGCGATACCACTTTCACGAGGTACGTGGTAAATGCCCGGTTTCTGTAGATGCAGGTCATCCTTCACACTCCCTAGCAGTGCCTTAATCTTAGTGGGTAGATGGAACACGCTTTTGATATTATGTCTAAGGATAATACTGCTGGTTTTGGCAGATATCGGCACGGCATATGGCAAACATGCAACCTTCTGCCTTTCTTCTTGTAATTCAGGAACCTCAGGCGGGGAAACACAGCGCAGTGCCTTTGGAACATCTCGAGAAGAATACCCATTTTTGTAGAACACAGACTATTAGAAATAGACAGAGTTCGTGCCCAGTGGACCAGAGTCCTGAGTACACCATTTTTCGGTGCCGGATGTTGGCAACTGCTGGCTTGCCAAGTCGGTATGAGGACGTTTTCTGTGCCCACTGTGACTGAAGGTACCACCTGCCTTCCTCTAAACTAGTACATCTAGGAGAGGGACCAGTCCATCCTTCTCCAGTTCCATGGTGAATTTAATATTAGGGTGGCGTGAGTTTAAGTGGCCCAAGAAAGCATCGAGCTTTTCCCTACCGTGGGGTCATGTGACAAAGGTGTCATCCACGTACCTAAAAAGGCTGGTGCAGGCACAAGTGTTTCGGAACACACCGTTCAAAGGCTACTGTTGATCGTGGAGCTCCACATCACACGACCTCTACGTGTTCCTGTGACGACACAACGACATCGTCAGTTACGATTGCAGCGGGGACAGTATCTATGAGTTTTCACCGTGGATCAATAGAAACGTGTCGCCCGTCGAGTGAATCGCCCTCCAATACTAAATTGGTAATCCCTTGATGCCTCAGAATATGTCCTACCAACCGATCCCTTCTTCTACCCAAGTTGTGCCACAAATTTCTCTTCTCTCCAATTATATTCAATGCCTCCTCATTAGTTATGTGATCTACCCATCTAATCTTCAGCATTCGTCTGTGTCCGCAGCTCGTGGTCGTGCGGTAGCGTTCTCGCGTCCCACGCCCGGGTTCCCGGGTTCGATTCCCGGCGGGGCCAGGGATTTTCTCTGCCTCGTGATGACTGGGTGTTGTCTGATGTCCTTAGGTTAGTTAGGTTTAAGTAGTTCTACGTTCTAGGGGACTGATGACCACAGATATTAAGTCCCATAGTGCTCAGAGTCATGTAAACCATTCTTGTGCAGCACCACATTTCGAAAGCTTCTATTCTCTTCTTGCCTAAACTATTTGTTGCCCACGTTTTACTTCCATACATGGCTACACTCCTTACAAATACTTTCAGGAACGACTTCCTGACACTTAAATCTATACTCAATGTTAACAAATTTCTCTTCTTCAGAAACGCTTTCCTTGCTATTGCCAGTCTACATTTTATATCCTCTCTACTTCGACTATCATCAGTTATTTTGCTCCCCAAATAGCAAAACTCATTTACTATTTCAAGCGTCTCATTGCCTAATCTAATTCCCGCAGCAACACCCGATTTAATTCGACTACATTCCATTATCCTCGTTTTGCTTTTGTTGATATTCATCTTATATCCTCCTTTCAAGACACTGTCCATTCCGTTCTGCTGCTCTTCCAGGTCCTTGCTGTCTCTGACAGAATTACAATGTCATCCGCGAACCTAAAAGTTTTTATTTCTTCTACATGGTTTTTAATTCCTACTCTGAATTTTTCTTTTGTTTCCTATACTGCATGCTCAACATACAGATTGAATAACATTGGGGATAGGCTACAACCCTGTCTCACTCCCTTCTCAACCACTGCTTCCCTTTCATGCCCCTTGACTCTTATAACTGCCATCTGGTTTCTATACAAATTCTAAATAGCGTTTCGCTCAATGTATTTTACCCCTGCCACCTTCAGAATTTGAAAGAGAGTATTCCATTCAACGTTGTCAAAAGTTTTCTCTAGTCTACAAATTCTAGAAACGTAGGTTGGCCTTTCCTTAATCTTTCTTCTAAGATAAGTCGTAGGGTCAGTATTGCCTCACGCGTTCCAGTATTTCTACGGAATCCAAACTGATCTTCCCTGAGGTCGGCTTCTTCCAGTTTTTCCATTCGTCTGCAAAGAATTAGTGTTAGTATTTTGCAGCCGTGGCTTATTAAACTGATAGTTCGGTAATTTTCACATCTGTCAACACCTGCTTTCTTTGGGATTGTAATTATTATATTGTTCTTGATGTCTGAGGGTATTTCGCCTGTCTCATACATCTTGCTAACTAGATGGTAGAGTTTTGTTAGGCCTAGTTCTCCCAAGGCTGTCAGTAGTTCTAATGGAATGTTGTGTACTCCCGGATCGTTGTTTCGACTTAGGTCTTTCAGTGCTCTGTCTAACTCTTCAGGCAGTATCATATCTTCTATTTCATCTTCATCTGCATTCTCTTCCATATTTGTAATATCGTCCTCTAGAACATCGCCCTTGTATAGACCCTCTATATACTCCTTCCACCTTTCTACTTTCCCTTCTTTGCTTAGAACTGGGTTTCCATCTGAGCCCTTGATATTCATGCAAGTGGTTATCTTTCCTCCAAAGGTCTCTTTAATTATCCTGTAATCAGTATCTATCTTACCGCTTGTGATATGCGCATCTTCGAGGTAGCATTGAAGTGAGAAATTTCCCGTACGATCATTTCAAGAGTTTACCCTTAATATCAGAAATCCGGTAAAACATCGAATCTTCATCACCGCTGGGGCTGGAAAATGATCCTGCAAGAACGGGACCAACGACGACTGAAGAGAATCGTTCAATGTGAAAGAAGTGCAACCCTTCCGCAAATTGTTCCAGAATTAGTGCTGGGCCATCACCAAGTGGCACAGTGCGAACAATTCAACGAAACATCATCGGCATGGGCTTTCGGGGCTCGTGTACTCTTGATGACTGCACTGCACATGTACGGACATTGAGACAACCTCATTAATCCATTGACGCTACATGTCAGTAGGGGACTGTTCAAGGTGGTGGAGGCTCTGTAGTGATGTGGAGCGTGTGCAGTTGGAGTGATATAGGACACCTGATAAGTCTAGATACGACTATGCCAGGTGACACGTACGTAAGCATCCTTCCTGGTCACCTGCATCCATTCATGTCGATTGTGTGTTCCGACGGAGTTGGGGAATTCCAGCAGGACAATGCGACACCTCACACGTCCAGAATTGCTACAGAGTGGCGCAAGGAATAGTCTTCTGAGTTTAAAAACTTGCGCTGCCCACCAAACTCCCCAGACATGAACATTATTGAGCATATCTGGGATGCCTTGTAACGTGCCGTTCAGATAAGAGCTCCACCTCCTCGTACTCCTATGGATTTATGGGCAGCCCTGCATGATTCATGGCATCAATTCCCTCCACCACAACTTCACACAGTAGTCGAGTCTATATCACGCATAATGCTCAGAGCCATTAGATTGGTTCAATGGCTCTGAGCAGATTGGTTGAAATGACTGCTCAGAGCCATTTGAACCAATCTATATCACGTTGTGCTGCGGCACTTCTGCGGCTGCTGTATTAGACAAGTGTACCAGTTTCTTTAGCTCTTCACTGTATTTCCTAATTATATTTAAAATATGCCTCAATTCATTACATTCGTGCAGAGATAGAGTTTTTAGGAATTCGACTGGCTTTTGCAGTTCTGGATGTGAGATTTTGCCACAATTGCAATAAATACTTAGCGTTTCTTCCTTCCTTTATGGTGCCTACATTTTTATCCATGCCCTTAACGTAGCTCACAATCAAATGCACCTGTAAGAGATGCGTGACGCTCAGCGACTAAAATGCAACGGGCTTGTGATTGTTCTAATGTCTCTGTAGCTCTTAAGGCAGCCTAACCTTGTGCGTCCAAGTTCTGGCGGACCTGAGATTACTCCGAGGTTTGTTGCATACGAAAAACTACCGTAACTTGACCTCTCTTGATACATGCACTAAATCAGACTTACGTTTTCGATGCATATCGTAATAGTTGTAAAATATGATTCTCGGGCTTACCGTCGAATTTTATTGTTGTATCTCCACAGAAACTCCCCAGCTAACTCACTATTATAAACCGCATGCACAGTATCATTGGATTCATACTGTCACAGAAGAATCTTTAAACACTAAAAGTCGCCGATCATCGCGCCAGCGTCGCCTGAATCATCGTATACCACATTTAAAAATGTTAATAGTATTCAGAAAGGCAATACACCTTTCCAAAGTAGCCTTTGGTCTTTCTCGGGATTCAAGCGGTCTCCATAACAAATTTCATCACAATTGTTCAGCGGTAGAATCGTGAAAACGTAATACAGTTACTTTTGCATTTAGTAATATTGGTGTTATGCTTGCTCGTGGTATCGCGGTAGTGTTCTCGCTTCCTGAGCACAGGATCCCGGGTTCGATTCCCGGCGGGGTCAGGGATTTTTCCTGCCTCGAGATGACTGGGTGTTGTTGTGTCGTCTTCATCATCATCATTCGTCCCCATTACGGTCGGAGGAAGGCAATGGCAAATCACCTCCACTAGGACCTTGCCTAGTAAGGCGGCGTGGGTCTCCCGTGTCGCTCCACTAAGCTCATCATCAATATTGGTGTTAATATGGAAGTATGGATGAAACACGGTGAGAATTTTGTAAGCATGTATTGGTTTCGTTGAATATTATTACGTAGAACGTATTAACTAATGAAAGCATTTTCACAAATATGATGAACTTCATAAGTGAAAGAGTAAATAGGTTTTTCAAAGAATAATTTTTTCCTAATTAGCGTAATAGTTTCAAATCGATAAATACCCTATGTGATCAAAAATATCCGGACACCCACAAAAACATACATTTTTCACATTAGGTGCATTGTGCTGCCACTTACTGCCAGGTACTCCGTATCAGCGACCTCAGTAGTCATTAGACATCGTGAGTGAGCGGAATGCGGAGCTCACCGGAACTCAGGGACTTCGAACGTGGTCAGCTGATTTGATGTCACTTGTGATATACGTCTGTATGCGAGATTTCCACACTCCTGAACATCCCTAGGTCCACTGTTTCTAATGCGATAGTGAAGTGGAAACGCGAAGGTACACGTACATCACAAAAGCGTACAAGTCGACCTCGTCTGTTGACTGACAGAGACCGCTGACAGTTCAAAATGGTTCAAATGGCTCTGAGCACTATGGGACTCAACTGCTGTGGTCATTAGTCCCCTAGAACTTAGAACTACTTAAACCTAACTAACCTATGGACATCACACACACCCATGCCCGAGGCAGGATTCGAACCTGCGACCGTAGCAGTCGCACGGTTCCGGACTGCGCGCCTAGAACCGCGAGACCGCCGCGGCCGGCGCCGCTGACAGTTAAAGAGGGTGGTAATGTGTAGTAGGCAGACATCTATCCAGACCATCCCACAGGAATTCCAAACTGCATCAGGATCCACTGCAAGTACTATGACTATTTAGGAGGGAGGTGAGATAACTTGGATTTCATGCTGAAGCGGCTGCTCATAACCCACACATCACGCCGGTAAATGCCAAAAGACGCCTCGCTTGATGTAAGAAGTGTAAACATTGGACGATTTAACAGTGGAAAAACGTTGTGTGGAGCGAAGAACCACTGTACACAATGCGGCGATCCGATGGCAGGGTGTGGGTATATCTAATGCCCAGTGAACATCATCTGCCAGCGTGTGTAGTGCCAACAGTAAAGTTGGGAGGTGGTAGTGTTATGATGTGATCGCGTTTTTCATGGAGGGGGCATGCACCATTTATTGTTTGGTGTGGCACTATTACAGCACAGGCCCACATTCATGTTTTAAGCACCTTCTTGCTTCCCACTGTTGAAGAGCAATCCGGGGATGGTGATATCATCTTTCAACACGATCAAGTAGCTGTTTATAATGCACAGCCTGTGGTGGAGTGGTTACACGACAGCGACATCCCTGTAATAGACTGGCCTCCACAGAGTCCTGACCTGAATCCTACAGAACACCTTTGGGATATTTTGGAACGCCAACTTCGTGCCAGCCTCACCGACCGGCATCGATACCTCTCCTCAGTGCAGTGGGCTGCTTTTCCACAAGAAACCTTCCAGCTCCTAATTGAACGTGTGCCTGCGATAGTGGAAGCTGTCATCAAGGCTAAGGGTGGGACAACACCACACTGAATTCCAGCGTTACCGATGGAGGGAGCCACGAATTTGTAAGTCATTCTCAGCCAGGTGTGCGGATACTTTTGATCACATAGTGCATCATGTACTACGTTCTTCTTCCGAGTTTAAACTACCTGTTACCATATTTCGTTAAAGGCGGTTCAGCAGTTTAGTCGTGAAAATGTAACATACAGAGTTACTTTGGCATTTATAATGTTAGTATGGAAGTATAAGCTAGTATGGACTAAACACGTTGAGGATTGTATAAGCGCTGTGTTCCAGCTGTTATCCGCGGCTGCGCTCGCCTGTCAGTAAAGTTAAATGAAATGTGTGGATCGCTTTATAGGCTGGGTAGCTCTGGTCCGGATTTCAATATCTTGGTGCATGTTTTTTTCTTATTTGACGCCACTTTGGCGACTTGCCCGTCGAAGATGATAAAATGATGATTAGGACAACACACACATTCAGATGCGAACGGATGACAACCTATCCAGGATCCCGTCACCAAGAGTCATGTACGCTAACCACATGACCACGAGCTGTCCACGTGAATCAGAAATCGTTAAGTTTTTTTTATATAAGTTATAAGAGACGCATTACGCTCAGCGGCTACAGTGAGACTGATATTAGTATGGAAGTATGAATTAAGTGCATGGAGTGTTATATGAGCATTGTACTCATTACGTCGAATCGAACTGAAACGTCTCCTTAGAAAAATTATGAATGACTGTGCTGGTAAACATCTTACGTTATTTGATACAAAGACAGCTGAGAATGTCCTGAGACAGTTCTCTCTTTACTTATTCTGATCATCATTAAACTGACACACAATATTTTTGAGCGCAACGCAATCTGACTTTCAAAAATCCCTACAAAAGAATGGCCCTAACTAATAATAACCTGTACCTCTCATGAATCACTTACCTCAAAAAAATCTTCTTTACTCGAACTATTGCAATACAGTGAGTGCCAATACTGCCAGCTACATAAAAGATTCCAACTACTGAAGGCACTAACTACCAATAGGCATAGTTAGCAAATGAAAAATGTGATAGAGAACAATCAATGGATTTACCTTAATAGAGTTCAAAAGTCATCATATGTATATCTATCAATTCATGACATCCATCTTTACAAATTTCTTTTTCTGGCGGACACATGTACAGATCGTCCACTTATAGTAACCTCTCAAAACTCTGGCATCTCTCTCTCCACATACACCACTGTTGGCAGCTCACCTGCTACACTCTGTTCACATCCAACTGACCAACACTACACAAGCGAATATTCCAACAATGAGTCCAACCAGCCACCGACTGCACACAGCGCCGTCAGCGATTTTCATACAGAGCTCTATATGGCGTTACCAACATAAAAACCTAAACAGCCTACTTACAGTACTACGTAAAATATATGAAAGAAAACAAGCAATCTGGTAAAGTTCAAAAGTCAAAGAGTAAATAGCTTTCCAAAGAGTAATTATTATTCAATGTTTCACGTTATATTCTTCAAATCAACAAATATGTTGTACTACATACTATCTAAGGCTGCCTATATTCTTTCTCAGCATTCAAGCTTTCTCCATACCAAATTTCATCAATATCGGTTCAGCGGTTTAGTCGTGAAAGTGTAACAGACAGAGTTATTTTCGCATTTATAATATGAATAGCTGTAATCTGAGGCTGCACTCGCAAATCTGTAGTTTTGTTATGATGAGGAGACATGAACCAGGGAAAATGCAGAGTATTACATCGATTCCCCTAATCAACAAGTCTGAGATGTTGTCGCCCACTTAAACTGATAATAGTCCAGGGAAAAACATCTCACCTATCAAGGAGGCTGATGTATCCGAGTCAGAGGTAACCAAGTGCAGAAGTGTAGGGATCTATTAGTCGTGAGCAGTTCAAACATACAGCGAATTGTGGCATCCCTTACGAAAATGGAGGTAAAGGGTGGGTAAGATCCCCTTCTGCACTCTGTCTGTAAGCGAAGAGGTCTCATTAAACATTATGATGTTGCTGTTTCGTAACTATTGAGACAACAAGGTGCAACCAACTGCAGATTGTGGCACGTGTTAGGACGAACGATGCCTGTTATCTGGAGTCTGATATTGCAATTGTACCATTCCAGCAATTGGCAGAAAGGATTGAGAAGACCAGAAATGATAGAAAAGTCTCAAAGAGTGCAATTTCCAGCATTTTCACCAAGTCTGATCGGGAGCCACTAGCCCTGAGTCGAGTAGAAGCTATGAACCAGAGACTTCGAAAGTTCTGTGACAACATAGACTGTGATTTCCAGGACACATGCCATAGAATAGAGAATTGAAGTATTTAAAACGATAATTAACCGAACGTCTACCGTTTTATAAAATAAAAATAATTATTAATTTGATAATAGCTTCAGCGACGTTACTGATCTTTTCCTTTACCAAGCATCTGCCTATTTCACTCAGTCTGTTTCAGTGTACTCTTTACTGTGCCTGATACAGACATTGTGAGCCAATTGCCACCAGACGGTGTTTTTACTAAATTTGATTGCTCTCTCTTTAGAAATTCTGTGAACGCCAATAAAACATAAGTTACCACTTTGAGCACGTCCGTCAAACCTCCGTCCAGCTTTTAAACAAACAACATATATCTATGAGCATCCATTTGCACACTCAGACAAAAAATGGTTGATATAAAATAATAATAGATATATACTATCATATACAGCTTATGGTAGTATGTTTTATCTACTGGTCAGTGTTTCAATTTTGATGCTTTAGTGTCACGTAATAATTTTGTCATTTGTAGGTTTGTTATTATTTCGTACACTCCGTAGTCAGTTGCAGTTAATGAAATGTCGAAGTTAAATCGCGAAAAATTAGCGTTACTAATTGTCCTGTGTTATAAATCTACATGATGAAAAATATACAGGCTGTCCTCAACATTTCTCACAAGTAACATGAAGTTAACTGGATATACAGGGTGGCTACAATTAAACTTTCTCTACTTGATCCAGTGTAGACGAAAAACTATTTACCGTATGAGTAGCAAACTTTATAGCAATGATGTTGAGACTGTGCGCTGCAGGATTTTTGTATTAGCTGAGTTAATGTCATCACTTACCTCTAGGCGACGGTACTGGTATGGCGACTTAGGTCTGAAACATAAGCATCAGTGTACATTACAATTGCATACAGTCAACGTGGATGCGGTGAAGGTGAACAGGACTTTACTCCTAAAGCTATTTTATCAAAGCAACAGCAATAGTGTTTCTGCTCTTCGCGAGTATCGGTACATTAAAGGAATACGGAAAGTCCTCTTTCCGAGCCTGAGTTGAAATACATGATTGAGAAGTTTGAATTAACTGGCGATTTTGGAATTGCTCTTGGAGAAGCCGACGGCCAATTGCTTAAGAAATTGTTGAAGACGTTACTGTTGGCATGGTTGAGAATGTTGAACTAATGTGCGACATTCAAGCAGTGCACGATCTGTGTCGCGGCAGGTGAATAGTTCATGGTCCACAGTTCAAAAAGTGCTAAGAACGATCTCTAATGAAGTTTCAGGGAGTCGCGGATGCTGGTGGTCGTCAGTTTGAGCAACGTTTGTAACCTGGAACGTAAATTAACGCAATTAACGATACCCACTCGTCTGGAAGCCAACGGCGTTGCCACAGTGGTAACACCGGTTCCCGTCAAATCAACCGAGCTTGAGCGCTGTCGGGGTGGGCTAGCACTTGGATGGGTGACCATCCGGTCTGCAAGTGGGGTGCACTCAGCCCTTGTGAGGCAAGTTGAGGAGCTACTTGATTGAGGAGTAGCGGTTCCGGTCACGTAAACTGACATAGGGCCGGGAGAGCGGTGTGCTGACCACATGCCCCTCCACATCCGCATCCAGTGACGCCTATGGGACGAGGGTGACGCGGCGGCCGTTCGGTACAGTTAGGCCTTCGTGGCCTGTTCGGGAGAAGTTTAGTTTTCTCTTCTGGAAATTTAAATGCGATCCTTTCAATAGTTTATTCGTCCTATGAAACAACAAGTTTACTGTTACCAGTAACCGTTTTATTTATTTCCACGACGCGTTTCGAAGGTTTAAACCTCCATCATCGGGTGGATTTACATTAGTTAGTATAACATCTGTGTGTGTGTGTGTGTTGTGTTACGATTTTTGGAGGAACTTGTGACACTGTCTAGTGGAGAAACAGGACACTATTTCAGAATATGGTTTAGGATTACTTTTGACAAAAAATTAAACTGATATCTAATAGTAAACATTAAATACGTAAGTAAACCAGAGTACCATTAGATATCAGTTTAATTTTTTGTCAAAAGTAATCCTAAACCATATTCTGAAATAGTGTCTTGTTTCTCCACTAGGCAGTGCCGCAAGTTCCACACAACACACACACACAAATGTTACACTAACTAATGTCAATCCACCCGATGATGGAGGTTTAAACCTTCGAAACGAGTCGTGGAAATAAATAAAACGGTGACTGGTAACAGTAAACTTGTTGTTTCATTTAATGTCAGTAATAGTCACGGTAAAGCCTAACCTAAAAATGTTCCCATTTAAAGTTTACTCGTTATTTCTCTTCCACATGTCGTTACAAATGTTTCCACAACATCGCCATTGCCCTGCGATAACTCGCTTTTCATGGGATCGCTCTCAAGTAGCGAAAGTTTAATTCTAACTACCATGAACATATACAGAAGTTGTTTTTTACTACCTGTGATAACAATTACAATGTCTGTGTGTTCTAAATTCTGACTAGCTACCGTTAACTGGAGTATATTTTAGAACTGCGAGTGGAATTTACTTTCGTTACCTCATTTTCTACAGCATTATATGTTTTGGGGTTCAATTAATTCACTCGTATAAATTGATCTAGTGATGATGACCACGTTCCGAGTCATACTAAAGACTTTTTTTGTTGTTTTCGGGCTGCTGTCAAAGAAGTATTTCTGAGATTTTCCACCTCTGGCTGTAGAACGTCCTCTGGCGCCGGATGCTGTATGGTGTATCGCTGGACTGCTCTGCCGACGCTGAGCTGAGATGAGATGACTGCGAAAAGGGCGGCGCTCCAGTTCAGATTACCAATAGTAAGCTGAAAATTAACACAGTGAAGATCCATTCCGAACAATAACTCGATGTACATTTAACATCTTGAAAAGGCCAGCAAAAACTTCAGGACTGATTTACATGAAGCCTCTTCGTAAAATACAAAAACATTTTCTGACAACGAACACCCGCACTATTGATACAGCTGAAGAGGCGAAGTGCACATTTATTGAAAACTTAACTTACTAGAAGAAAATGCTTACTACGACTTCAGAAATGGCGAAACAGTTCTAACTTGGTCGTAAATGCTCACCAAAAGTGTAAAATTTAATCTCTACCGAGAAACTGATCATGCAACCTTTCACTATCTATACATTGTGAAGTAAGAGTATTCTTTACTGTTCTTGCCACTCTTCTCCGCCACACGTCTTCAGTGAGAGCACAAACAGTTAACAATCTCCCTCAAATTTGATGATGCTGCTGATAGCTATTAAAAAAAGCAGATCTCTTCTATTCTTCTCTTCTTTCTTGAATCTCTCATTCTTCATCTCATTAATTCGTGTTCTTCTTCCGACTCTCAATCGATCCTTCTCCTTTCTTGGTTCTTTTCCACCGTCTCCGAATATTTTAAATACTCAATGTCCGACTAAAAGCTCTCCAACATGTATTACTCTGTCACAGGCAGCATTCTTCATTACATCGTCATTGTTTCAAAATAGCTTCAGTTTAAATCCTTCCCTTTCCGTCCACTTTTTGCCACGCGTCACATTCTAAACATTACTTCACACTGCTTCTTCTTCACCACATCATATGACAGTCCCCGCTCTAACGAACTACCACTATCCACACTCTTCACTATCAACAGAATGCCTGTTGGACCCTATACAGAATTTTTAGTTGAGATAGCGCTCATTTTGGCAATATACCCTAGAGCTCTTGAACAAAAATCCGTTCCCAGCGATTCGACGGAAGCGGCGGTCTCAGTCGTCTGTAAGAAGGGCAGCAAATTCACAAAACTATTGCGCTGTCTCATTGACGTCTGTATACTGTAGAGTCCCAGAACATATTTAGAGCTCAAGACTAATGAGGTGTCTTGAGCAGAATGACCTACTCCATGCCAAGCAGTATGGATTCTGGAAACATCGGACTTGCGAAACCGGGCTCTCAATTTCGCACATGACATCTTCAAACCTCTGACTCAAAGCAGTCAAGTGGTTGCAGTATTTCTTGACACCTTAAAAATATTTGACTTATTACTACGCCTATGATAAGTAACAAAAGTACAGTTATGTGGGACACCAAACAAAATTCGTGACCGGGTTGCGTATTAATATGTAGGGAGTACGCAATGTGTTACCTTGGATGGAGAGTCGTGGACAGAAGCACGAGAGCTATTTTTCTTCTCAAACGTCCGATAGGCTGCGTAATTAAAGCCCCTGTGAAAATCCGGTGAACCTTTGCGCAGACGTGTTGCACAGTGTCTCTAGTATTCCCATCTATCGCATCACGTTGCACTTTTCAGTTCGGAGCGCTCAGCGAGCACGTAAGAAGCACAGAACAATAGAGTCTCTCGCCGAGTGCGAAGTGCCTCCTGAGTTGTTTCGCCTAATTTAATGCAGTCCACGTGACGTTATTGCCAAGCGTTTCCCTCTTCATGACAGTTCTCGGCCGCAAACTGTAGTGCAACGAAAGAGCTCCAGCAGCGTTTTCGATGAGTGTTAGGCCGCCCATCATACAACACGGACTTGGCTCCCTCCCATTTTTAACTCTTCGTTCACATGAACTGCTGGTTATGGGGGCACATTTTGGCAGACAATGTGGTATAGACCAGCTTAGGGAGTCGGTGGAAATCCTAGGCTGCTGCCTTCTATGATGAGAGTATTGGTAAGTTTGTACCATGCTACAACAATTGCCTTTGTCGGAGATGCGAGTATGTGGAGAAGTAGCAGGAAGGTGTCGCTAAATGTTGCAAATAAAACATTTTTGATTTTCACTGTAGCATCCATTTCGCGACCGATCGAAGTTCGACAGAAGTACATCTACATCTACATCTACATCTACATGACTACTCTGCAATTCACATTTAAGTGCTTGGCAGAGGGTTCATCGAACCACAATCATACTATCTCTCTACTATTCCACTCCCGGACAGCGAGCGGGAAAAACGAACACCTAAACCTTTCTGTTCGAGCTCTGATTTCTCTTATTTTATTTTGATGATCATTCCTACCTATGTAGGTTAGACTCAACAAAATATTTTCGCATTCGGAAGAGAAAGTTGGTGACCGAAATTTCGTAAAAAGGTCTCGCCGCGACGAAAAACGTCTTTGCTGTAATGACTTCCATCCCAACTCGTGTATCATATCTGGCACACTCTCTCGCCTATAAAGTGATAATACAAAACGAGCTGCCCTTTTTTGCACCCTTTCGATGTTCTCCGTCAATCCCACCTGGTAAGGATCCCACACCGCGCAGCAATATTCTAACAGAGGACGAACGAGTGTAGTGTAAGCTGTCTCTTTAGTGGACTTGTTGCATCTTGTAAGTGTCCTGCCAATGAAACGCAACCTTTGGCTCGCCTTCCCGACAATATTATCTATGTGGTCCTTCCAACTGAAGTTGTTCGTAATTTTAACACCCAGGTACTTAGTTGAATTGACAGCCTCGAGAATTGTACTATTTATCGAGTAATCGAATTCCAACGGATTTCTTTTGGAACTCATGTGGATCATCTCACACTTTTCGTTATTTAGCGTCAACTGCCACCTGACACACCATACAACAATCTTTTCTAAATCGCTTTGCAACTCATACTGGTCTTCGGATGACCTTACTAGACGGTAAATTACAGCATCATCTGCGAACAATCTAAGAGAACTGCTCAGATTGTCACCCAGGTCATTTATATAGATCAGGAACAGTAGCCCTCGTAGAAGTAACTTCTGGCGTTCCCACCGAAATGAGTGAAATGTATTGGGACAGTTGTTGCTCGTATTGTACATTAAAGAATTGACAGGTAGTATTGATAGTAAGCTCAGAACTTTTGAAAACGGTGCTGGTGTGATGAAGTACTACCTGAAAAAAGAGCAAAAACATTCAGTTAGACGTTAATATGATATCAAAGTGATGCAAAGGTTGTTGTGTTTTATTCAGAGACGTAAAATTGGCAGAACAGTATCGTATTGAGAGGATACGAGATTTTCCATAATTTTCTAAGTAATAATTCTGATGAATGTAGTGGGCTGGTGGAAAAATCAGGTACTGTAGTAGCATATAAATGAAAAAGCTCGAGAACTGAAGTTATTCCTAGCTGGAATCATGGTTTCTTTAGATTACAGTTTGTTACTGCTGGTGTGGTTTGTCTGTCTGTAGCATTCCTTTTGGGCTTCGTGCGGCGCCTAGTTTGGTCAAGCTGAGCCTGACGTCACCCACAAGTGCAGCAAAGCCACGTCTGCGCCGTTCGCTGCAATGCCAATGACCCGACGGACAATAACTTCAAAGGCACTAAGGCTTCTTTGTATATTCGTGTTAAGAGCTGGTGTGTAAAACGCAATAAAGAGCGAAGATTAAATAGTGTTTCACCCACAAGTTGTTGAGTTGTTCCTTCAGTGGAGTTACAAATAATTACTGCACTGTGTAACTAAGAGGAATCTATCAGGAGTCTTTCAACTTTCACCGTATTCTAAGAATGTGACGGAAATGGACTCTCGCAGTTTGATTACAACATCAGTGAGTCAAAATTCTAATAAGTTGGCTCGTGAAAATACCTTCGATGTAACTATTTGTACAGATACGAGATGGGATGACCACGTAGGCTCACATGTAGATAAATCAGGTGGCAGACTTCGGTTCATTGGAAGGATACTGGAGAAATGCAATGAGTCTAGATAGTGGACAGCTTATAAACCATTCGTGCGTTCCATATTTGAATATTGCTCAATTGTATAGGACGCATACCAGAGAGGAGTAACAGAAGATGTTGAACACATAAAAAGAGCTACAGTACAGGAGTCACAGATTTGTTGACTCTCGGGAGAGCGTCGCAGAAAGGATGAAAAACCTGAACTGACCAACGCTTGAGGGTGGACATTAATTCTGCTACGAAAGCTCTGGTACTAAGCTTCAAAAACCAGTAATAAGAGGAGAATCTATAGATATTCCTCATCCTCCTACGTATCGTTCCCGTAGGGATCTTGAAGGCCACACGCGACTAACTACTGAATGTACAGTCTTCCCGCGCTCCATGGGAGACTGGAACAGGAAGGAACCTTAACATGTGGAACCATGCTCACTATCCTCAGTCATGCACTTCACAGTGATTTGCATAATGTGATATAGAGGTCTTCGGTCGTACGCCAACGTAGGGTCACAGACCAGTTACTGTTCTCAATGTGTAAGTATTCTGCTCAAGACCCGAGCAACTGTTCGCGGAAGGCGCTGCAGTACACAGGAAAGTCGCGTCAGAAAACTGTAGCAAAATGCAAGAGACATAAAAGAGATCGACGATTGTTGTAGGGGTTGTCACTGGCCTTCAGTTTAATCAAAAGCATAAATAGCAGGGAACACCGATCACGGTCCGATTACGGCAAAGGCGTAAATCACTAGAAACGATCCAACTGTAAAATATCTGGATAACCTCCGAACCAACCTAAAACTGAAGAACCATACAAAACTAGTTGTAGGCCCTGTGACGGTCAAATGGCTCAAATGGCTCTGAGCACTGTGGGACTTAACTTCTGAGGTCATGAGTCCCTTAGAACGTAGAACTACTTAAACCTAACTAACCTAAGGACATCACACACACCCATACTCGAGGCAGGATTAGAACCTGCGACCGTAGCGGTCGCGCGGTTCCAGACTGTAGCGCCTAGAACCGCTCGGCCACCCAGGCCGGCCTGTGAAGGTGAGAAACCATTGCAAGACTATGAGGAAGAAGCGTTAGGAAACGTAATTTCTTACCTAAAGGAGTGGCCTACTTAGGAGTGATCGTCATTCCTTGATCTTGAAGGCTTAACAAAGGAGACTGAAAAGATAGAAGAAGATTTGTTTGGTAAACTGAAGAGCAAGAGAGAAATACTCGTCAGTCTCCAGAGGCAGATGTTATAAGAGAGGCGTTGTGCACCATGGAAACGTCACATTGTCACAAGTATTTTCATGTGATATACGATACAGTTATACAAAATACATTTTGGAGAGTATTTATGCATAATACCTTAGTTCCTCTCGTTTGGAAAAGTAGGAAGATTAAGTTAAGGAAACGCAAAGGTGCTACAGATTGCTTCATTACAGTGTTAGATCCATCGCCTACATGTGGTCTGCTCTTGTATTGCTGCTGAAGAATCTAATAATGTAAGAAGACAAAAGTAGCCATCTGAAGAGAGTCGTGGTAGCCTGGAAACGGTGAAGACAGTAAAGTAAAGCTTTTTAAAAGTATCCATGGCTTGTTCCGTTCTCCATCAACAATCCTTAACTGAATAACAACCGAGCCGAGGAGTTCAGCAAGGTCCAACGTAGATAAAATAACAAAAGGAGATGAAGGTTTAACGTCTCATCGACGGCGTCGTCTTTATAAATGGAATGCAAGTTCATACTGGTGGTGGCAAAGGATATCGGCCTCCTCTTTCTGAAAGAAACCACCCCAACATCGTCTTAAGTGACGTAGAGAGAGCAGGCAGAGACTAATATAGATGGCGGGACAGGGATTGGAAGCTCTCTCCTCATGAGTGCGATACCAACGTCTAGCCACTGCGCCACTTGCTTCGTTCCTATGCAGAACACTAATCCATCTTGGAAGCTGACTCTCATAGTTGAGAAAATCAGTCGTCTTGCGTTAATGTTCTCTAATTAATGATTTATCGTGGTTCGCGGCAGTAAAACGATCCTGACCACAAAGTCATGTGGGTGGGATGCTTACCGCTGTCCGTATGTCCTAATAACAGCATCCGCTGCCTACATCCGCTGCTGAACAAGCACCAATTAGAGGCATAACGTTTGGCATGAATTACAACAATTATGAATAATTAAATAACTTAAATAAAATGAATGTAAATTCAGTGGAAACGAAGTAATATAGGATATAGTCAACGGAGTGGAGAAATTCAGTTGAATGCTGCGCATTGGTAACTAAAGCAAACTATGGCGTTACATAAAATCACTTAATTCATGTAGGTTTCCACGTCGAGGTTAAAGAATTAACAACGTCGCTGAGTGCAGTGAAGACTGCATAAATATGAAATAATGTTTGGCTGATTCCCCAGTTAAATCAAGCAAAAGCCAAAATCTAGATTCCGACTACGTGCTGTATTAACACTAAAATTCATCAGTGATGATACTTCACTATCCTCTGAAGTTCAACACGAAATAGAATTATCCCTCACGCAAAGGTTAAGTCTTACAGTCACTAAACCATGCAACAGCCAAAGGCAGCTTGAAAGTGTCTAAGGCCCCGCGCCATGCTTAAAATCGCTATGAACCGCAGAATACTGAAAAGCTTAAATGGTGCTGGCGGTCTACCGCCCAGAGACTAATTGTAAGTTCACTTGCTTCCAAAGCTACTTGAACTCACTATCAGCTGTCCAGCAGACCCGTTCGTGCGGAAACAACTGACTGCAAAAGACTGCAGGGAGCAGCAGCTCTGCCTGTTTAAAATCTCAGGAAAAAGTATCACTTTAGTCATGCAAACAAATTTATATTAAAATGATCATCACTGAACGTACATTGTTCCCTTAAAACAAAACATATTAAAATGAGCGGTTTCGCACGTATGTCACATTCCAACCTTACAAAACACTTTAAAATTCACATTACGCTCTATATTAATGAAAAAATGAGGGGCCATTACGCACAGATTTTAAAATAAGCAAACCATTGTAAATATTTGAATACACGTAAATGTGATGATGATGATGATGATGAGTCCCATACTCCGTTTACCGAGCGTAGGGGAGCGACGCGGGAGACCCGCGCCGCCATACTAGGCAAGGTCCTAGTGGAGGTGGTTTGCCATTGCCTTCCTCCGACCGTAATGGGGATGATTGATGATGATGATGAAGACGACACAAACACCCAGTCATCACGAGGCAGGTGAAAAATCCCTGACCCCGCCGGGAATCGAACCCGGGACCCCGTGCTCGGGAAGCGAGAACGCTACCGCGAGACCACGAGCTGCGAATGTAACATATGAAAATAGAGCTCAGTTTACAGCTCCTCTACGTGCTGTACTTGATTTTTATGTAGCACACAGAAAATTTGAATTATGGACGATTCAACTGCAAGCTGTCACAGTCAAACTGCATAATAATTTTACATAGAAATACCTTACGTATATAGATACATATTTAGGAAAAGGGTAAATGTGCCAGGTAACACATGCTGATGTCATGATATGAGTGATTGTAGCTTACATTTATTTATTTCACCTGGCAATGCTGACATGTTTAAGGTCCTTTCTTATATCTAACCAGACGTCCTTAGTGAATCAACATTAAAATATGGATAGTACATGAGAAATATCTAACAATATTAGGTCTGCAACCTACCGTTCGTCTTTTTTTTCGAAGTTCGAGGTTTAGTGGGAAAAATCTACAAAAACATTACGATTCAAAGTATTGACCGTTGATGGCTACTATTTTCACTCACCTTTCGGGCAGCATACGAATCTCATGGTGCGAAAACTGGACATCTTTTGACGAGATCCATGAACCGATCCAATTTTACACTTGTTCATATGACCGGATGATCTGGTCAGCCAGGCCGTGTGCCAATGTTCGAAAAATGCAGTAGTCGGAGGGAGTACTGTCTGGAGAATACGGCGGGTTGGGTAGGACTTCCTATTCCAATGTTTTGTTGACAGGTTTTTCGACACGAGACCGAGCACTTTCATGCTGCAAAACATCCTTTCCGTATATCGCTGTGTTGTGGCCGGTTGTCTTTCAGTGCTTAGCTTAGTGTTATCAATTTTTTTCGATAATGATCTGTGATTGTTTCTGTCGGCTTCGAAAACTTCTCTTCCACCACCACGCCGCCGGCCGGAGTGGCCTTGCGGTTCTAGGCGCTACAGTCTGGAACCGAGCGACCGCTACGGTCGCAGGTTAGAATCCTGCCTCGGGCATGGATGTGTGTGATGTCATTAGGTTAGTTAGGTTTAAGTAGTTCTAAGTTCTAGACGACTGATGACCTCAGAAATTAAGTCCCATAGTGCTCAGAGAGAGCCACCACCACGCCGGTCTTCGACGTCAACATCTCCGTTCTTGAAGCGTTGAAACCATTCTCTGCACGTTCTTTCACTAACAGTTGCCTCACAATAGGTCTTACTCAGCATTTTATGAGACTCAGCTGCAGTTTTTTTCATATTAAAGCAGTAAATTACAACTTCTTGCAAATGACGAGAGGTTGACATATCCAGTCGGGAATAACTTTAAGATGCAATCACAAATCGATTAATATTTTGATGGTTTTGTGTTTACCAATGCCTAAGCCATCTGACACTTACCGCCTATCACCTGCACCACCACTTGCCGCTACTCCTATCTGTAGCAAAACAGCGGAAACACAGTAGTAAATTTTTTGGAAATTTGTGGCGAGGTCTTAAAGGAACAAACTACTGAGGTCATCGGTACCTAAGCTTACACGCTATTTTAATCTAACTTACGCTAAAGACGACACCCACACCCATGCCCGAGGGAGGACTCGAACCTCCGACGGGGGGAGCAGCGCGGACCGCAACAAGACCCTCTAGACCGCGCGGCTACCCCGCTCGGCACACAGTAGTAATCCTAATAATAATAATAATAATAATAATAATAATAATAATGTTGCCCCTAGTTGGGCTTAAACGTAATAAAAAATAATAATAACGAACACATACATGGTCGAACGTGTATAAGTGCAGATATTTTTATACGTTCTACCTTAAGATGTACACTCATCAGCGTGTTGGTTATTTTTACTGTACATCGAAAAGTTTTCCCACAAACAAGTAACAAACTTTACGACCTGATGTTTTCTGCACAATGGTAACTGCAGCACTAAGCGGACTACGCCTGTCAGTATAGACTTCCTATTTTGCGTCCATGTGTCCACACTTCAGCCCTGAACTGCTGCCCAGGGGAAAATAGGCATTAGTGACTTGCTCTTGTCACATGTACTTGGAGGTACTAACGGTAAAAACATTCTGCTCCTAATAGCTATAATTATTAGTCTGTAAATGAAGTAAATAAAGATGTAATACTGTTCATTAAAATGCCCTTAGTCATCAGTAGAAATATCTGCATTTATACACATCAACCCAATGTATTGCAATGAAAATGTGAAATTTAAGAAGTGTCCATCACATTAATGTTAATCAATTTCTTATCGAATGCTGGTACTGACGTCAACAGAAATGTGTGACAACAGTACAGAAGGAATCAATATAAAGAAGTTGTCTGGTCAGGAGAATGAGAAATAATTGGGCAAAATCAGCAGATGAGATTGAAGAGAGATAACATACAGAAAGGGAGGAGAAAAGCAAAGCAAGTTCACAGTTTGATACTGATATGGTTTCTCTGTATGACAGAGGAAAACGGCTGGGATATTACGAGGGAGAAGCTACACTCATGATAGCATGTGAAGCGTTAACTTTCTCTCGAATGCAAAGTGGTTATTGAAAGGACGGAGATTATAGGGTAACTTGTTCCACAGACGAATTCCTGTAGTGGAGAAGCAGATCGATAAGCCTTTACTGTCATGCAAATATACAGCCAAGATGCTGGACGTATATGATCTAATACTGCAGTTACAGAAAGTTGACAGGTATCTGATATGTGAGGAGAAGCACTGAGAACACGAGTGACTGAGAAACGCAAGAAGTAAACAGAGCGTGTGATCATCAGGCCGCCTATCCGATCGCATCTAATCTAGTATAGGAAGAAGCGATATGACCAAGGAACCGAATGTTGTACGCATATCTAAAGCAAGCGTTCTCAGCTATCTCAAGTTGTCTGGAGTTTCCATTTGTGCCTCTTTGAACTACTTCAGAAAAATAAAGCTTTAGCAGGACTGAAGACTGGACTCATTTTTGGTTTAACTTGAGGTATAAACGTTTTTGAAACTTTTAGGATTGCTTATAGGCAGGAGAGTCAATTTCTGCATGCTGCAACCGCTTGTTCTTCCCAGTTCAACAGGTCTTTTACTATCTCTTGAACAGTTAATGGATAACATTAAGAAGTATTGGTGGAATTGTATCACGAAAGTGTCAGCTGATCACATTTTGGTATGGTTTAAGGATTATCTCTGATACTGAGTAAAGATCATTATTGATACCCAATACGGCAGCAGCAATTATCTTGGGACTGATACTTAGGAAGAACTTTATGTCATGTGCGTACAACGACGAAGCACAGATGAAATGTGACTGATACCAACGGATGCTTCTACAGCAGCAGTTCTCGCGGAAATTTGAGGGGAAACATAAATTACATTCCGCGTAAATTTTCTGGACATCTTGTAATGTAAGAGGGAGATTTCAACTTACCGGCTATAGTCTTGGAAACTCAAGTTATTAGGGCACGCAGTAGAGTCAGGGAACAGTGTTAAATTGTTTTAAATGTACTATGCGAAAATTACCTTAAGAACATAATCAGAGAACCGTCTCGTGAAGGTAATATCTTAGATTTGTTGATGGCAAACAGACCCAAAATTTTCTATTCACGTAACTTACATCAGAGAATCCGTGATCATTAAGGCCGTTATAGCATCTCTGGACACGGCTGTCAGAGAGAATACAAAGAAACGTATGAAGACCTTTCTGCTTAGCAAGAACGGCAAGAAACAAGTTTCAGATTGTCTGAGCCAGCATTGAAATTTCATCTCCAGCACTAACAACGTTGAGCATTAATGGACAAGAGTAGAAGAGCATTGTACAATATGTGGCATTGTACAATATGTGTCAACAAAATTCTTGAGGTATGGGACAGACCCGCCGTGGTTCACTAGCAACACTGGAAAGCTGCTACGAAAGCAAAGAGCGCTTCACCGCAAATTTAAACGTAGCCAGAGCCCCACAGACAAACAAACATTAAACGTAGCCAAAATCTATGTAAGGAGACCCATGCGTGAAGTGTTCAGCGAATTCGAAAGTAAAATTCTGTCTACCGACTTGACAGAATATACCACGAAGGTTTGGTCTGACGCGAAATCAATAAACGAATCGAAGCCATTTGTCCGGACACAAAGACCATAATTGCATTGAAATGGAGGAAGGAAAAGTCAGAAATCCTAAACGTCTTTTCCCAAAACTGTTTTACAGAAGAAGATCGCCGTGTAGAGCTTCCTTTAAAACTTCACACGAACGACAAAATTGCTGGTATCGAAATAAGTGACCGTGGGATAGAAAAGCAAACGAAATCGCTTAACAGATGCAAGGCTACTGGACCTGACGGAATACCAATA
Source organism: Schistocerca gregaria (assembly GCF_023897955.1). NCBI lineage: Eukaryota > Metazoa > Arthropoda > Insecta > Orthoptera > Acrididae > Schistocerca > Schistocerca gregaria. The sequence goes on from NC_064920.1 coordinate 864,787,181, forward strand.
TTGTTCTACATAGGACATGCGGCAAACTTGCCCCTCTTCTAGCAGCATTCTACCATACCTCTCAGGAGGAGCGAAGTATTCCTGATGAGTGATACAAAGCCCAGGCCATTCCCGTTCCCAAGAAGAGTCGTCGAACAGACTCACAAAACTATAAACCTATATCTCTGAAGTCTGTCTGTTCAAGAATTTTGGGACATATTTCATGCTCTCGTCTTCTCTCATTTCTGGAGACGGAAATCCTCTCTGTAGGAATCAACGTGTGGCCGAAAACTACGATCATGTGAAACCCAGCTCGGTCTTTTCGGCCGTGAGACCCAAAAGGCGGTAGATTCTCAGCGACCAGGTAGAAGAGGTGTTCTTTGCTTCTGTAAGGCATTCGATATAGTTCCGTACGGCCGCCTAATGAACAAAATACGAGCATACGGAATATCAGACCAACTGTGTGAATGGACAGAAGATTTTCTAGCAAACCAAATACTTCATGTCATTCTCAACGGAGAGAAGTCTCCAGACGTAATAGTGATTTCGAGAGTACCTCAAATGAGTGTTGTGAGTCCATTGTTTCTCACAGTCCATACAGGATGTCTGATAATTCACATCCTATTTTTAAACTGTTTTAATTACTTTATTTATGAACCAATTTTCTTAGAACTACTGTTGTTACGGACAGCATTCCTTCAGGTCGTCGTTAACATCTTTTTAAACTTCCACATAAGCTCCAACATTCTATACGCATTTTTTCAAACGAACTGGTACGTGTGATACTGCTGCCTGAAACATGTTAGGTGGAACATTGGCTAACAAATCAGGTATTACTGCTTACATTTCATCCAAATACCGTGGTTTTCTCCCGTAAATCTCCTCCCATCTCCGAAGCAGAAAATCAAAAGGCGTCAAATCAGGGTTGCGGGCCGGCCATTCATGTGCATTGCGGGCCGGCCATTCATGTGCACCAAGTCTGCCAATCCAACAACATGGGAAGTGATCATGTAGACATTCGCAGACATCATTTGCAAAATGTGCATGTGCTCCGCCCTGTATGAAGTGAAGCTGTGGGTTGTTCCATTGTGAAATTACTGGCCATACACGATCCAATACAAGAAAATTTCTCTGGACTCCTTTCTTCTATGACAGTCACTAGGAAACAATTGCTGCACATAATGTGGCTTCCACGGCGTAAAAGTGAGACACGGGATCTCTGAGCAGGGATTTCTTAGGGCTCCTCTTGAACATTTCACGAACTCTGTCAACATTCTCTGGTGTCCTCGAAGGTGATGGTCTCCCTGATCTTATTGCACCGAGGACAATCCCTGTTGTTAATAATTTGGAATAGCAGTTTTTTGGTGTTTTTGTATCGTCAAATGTAGCATGGACCCCTAGTTCAGCCCTCCACCACTTTACTACTCACACCACAGACCCTCAGACCTCGTAATGAAGCGAGGTGGCGCAGTGGTTAGCACACTGGACTCGCATTCGGGAGGACGACGGTTCAGTCCCGCGTCCGGCCATCCTGATTTAGGTTTTCCGTGATTTCCCTAAATCGCTTCAGGTCAATGCCGGGATGGTACCTTAGAAAGGGCACGGCCGACTTCCTTTCCCATCCTTCCCTAATCCAATGAGACCGATGACCACGCTGTTTGGTCTCTTCCGCAAACAACACAACCCAACCCCTCGTAATGAGCTGCTGTTTTGGACCTTCTTCCACAGTCACCACAAGCGGCATTTTACAACTGAAATAAAAGAAAAAAGTATATTACACGAAACCTCGAAGAGTACTGTTTCTAACAAAAATAGTTCTAAGAAAACTAATGAATGCCGGCCGCGGTGGTCTCGCGGTTCTAGGCGCGCAGTCAGGAACCGTGCGACTGCTACGGTCGCAGGTTCGAATCCTGCCTTGGGCATAGATGTGTGTGATGTCCTTAGGTTAGTTAGGTTTAAGTAGTTCTAAGTTCTAGGGGACTAATGACCACAGCAGTTGAGTCCCATAGTGCTCAGAGCCATTTGAACCAAAACTAATGAATAAACAAAGAAATTATAACTGTTTAAAAATAGGGAGCGACTTCTCATACACCCTGTACAAAGGACACAGTAGACAACGTCGGAAGTTGCATGAGACTTCTCGTGGATAATGATGATACAGAGCAGTCATAACGTTTTAAAATTGTAGCGAAATAAAGGAAGATCTGCAGAGGTTCGACGCTTCGTGCAGGGAGTGGCACTTGCCCCCCACATAGACAGATGTAATGAATTATGAATACTTACACAGAAAAACCCTTCGTTGTATGTTTAGACAATTGCACGACAATCACTGAAATCAGTTACTTCCACAAAATATCTTGTGATAAACGTTGCGAGGAGCCGAGGCAAGCAGTGTATTTAACACGATATTCTTCTAGAATCTTAATATGCAAATGATGCTCGAAGCCCCCCCCCCCCCCTTTCTAACTCCGACTTTTGTTGTTGCACATGGAGTAAGAAGAAACGCGAACTGACTGTAATCGACCCTGCAAGTGAAGTAGAAAAGAGTTTGGCACCTGCAATAATTTAATTTGATGGAAATTAATTTGATAAAGGGAAGTTTCATTAACGTAGTGAGAAATGAAAGGGTTGCTACACCGATCTACAGAATGGAAGTTCTGTCCAAAATAACAATTTGATTTATTATGACTAAACTCAAAATAATAAACAAAATACATGAAACATTTACGGTAAGTCAAATTGGATACTCAAATAAAGGTGAAGTTGTCCATAAACTAGCTTGTGATATTTATGACCAAGTGGTATGTGGAGCCAATTCCTTGCAACTCAAATCTTAAGAGAAACACCTAGCCAACCCAACATGAATTGCTGCTACAGTAGTGAGAACTCAGACAATGAATGCCGAAGACAGAACCACGTTAGAAAAGACGGTAACAGGGGCGCTCTGCTGAGCTCTGATTATCACATAGCAAAATTCCCTAATCTGACGCTGCTGCGGACATACATTCCCAAGCTGTCTTCTTAACTGCAAGGACACGATCTGGCGTACCGGAGGCCATGGCTGGTTGCTTCGACGTCCCGTCGTGGTGATGATAATGTCGCGAATATAGCCCGAAACAAATTATCCTGGTCTGGTTGTTCCACACTAAAGACTGCCTATCAATACAAATGCGACTCTGAGGGAGACGAAGAACGCTCGCCACACAATCACTGACGGTACAGTGATTGATTTTAATAAGCGAAGTCACACAGTAACTCCTATGCAGTCAACTTCAGCCAAATCTGCTCAAGACGGACAACATAGGTCGCTTGTACGCAGAACGCTCAATTGCCAACTGTACTCGGAAAGTTACTTTGAAGTCGAAACTTCAGCAACTTCGTCAAACAGTTACAATTAAATGAAAGTATATTAGACAGCCAACGGGAGGCAGGTTGTCCAGAGCAGCGACAGCTCAGTCTTGTAACCTACTCCGACCGAAAGCCGAGACCTCACTCTACCAAAAAAAAAAAAAAAAAAGAGCACCCGCACAAGCCTAACGCAGAATATTATCGTCCCCACCACAGCGGCCGTGGTTAAACGTGCCAATCAGCAACTCGAAAACAGGTGGAAAATTCCACGCTATTGCCGAAGCACTACTATTTCACCAATGGAGATACTTGGCGCCAATTTCTGGGCCGATGTTGCTACGTCACGGAGCTATCCCCTGATCAAGCCAATCACAGCTATGATTTTGCAGAAAACGCAGGAATTTGCCCTCCAAGACTGCCAGGGAACACAAGTCATTCCCACGCCTCGCTCGTAGCCCATCAGAAAGCGTTTTCAATAAGTTTCTGCGAAGTAACGGAATCTCTAACCCCAGCCGCTCCGTCAGGCTCCTGTGGGCGTGTCGCCCCCCCCCCCCCCCTCCTCTTATGACAATGTCGGCGTCTGGACAGCATCCACTCGGCTCCCTCACACTCGGCGGCATAACCCTTTCACGATCAGCAGAACCCGCCTGTCACCGGACCACCCGGGTGACGAGAGACGCTGCGTGCCAAGTCCGCGTGTGAAGGAATAGTAACTTTTCACCGCATACAATTAGAGAGGAAGATATTCATGACTTCTGAGTTCTCAACACTAGCCTTGTAATGACCTTACTCGGCTATACTTCCCCAAATCGAATTACTCAGAGTAAGATATTAATACGAGAGGGGCAAGTCACTGTGTGCATCGTAAATGCATGCCACCTCTCAACGTACGAAACGATTTAAAATGGAACAGCTGCATAAAACTAATCACAAGAAAGGCAGATGCCAGACAGATTCATTGGAATAATCCTCAGGAAACAGAAACTGTAGACAGCTTACAAAATACTCGTTCGATCAATGCCTGAATTTTGCTCTTCAGTATGGGATCCACGCCAGATAGGGTAATAGAGAGAAGAGATCCGTTTAGTAAGCACGAAAACGTCACGGAGACGTTCAACCAACCGCAGTGGCAGACGTATAACGGTGTGCTATAGTGCTGAAGTTCCGAGAGGGTTGTTCCTAAAAGATTCAACCAAATATATTGCTTCCTCCTACGTACATCTCACGGAAAGATTACTAAGATGAGAGCAGAAAGTTTCGAGCCCACACGCAGCCTTACCGGCAGTTATTCTTCCCGCGAATTGTTCTTCTCGAGTGCGAGACATTTACGAGATATCGTATTTTGAAAAGTTTCCACTCCGATACTTGTTTGTGCCATTCAATCAGCGCAGTTGCTAGGTACGATGTTGTTGTGTTTGCTTACAGTGTGTTTGTGTGCTCTTTGAGTGCATTGCGACTTGATAGTCAGTGTTTGACTGTCCAAGTAGTAGGTCGTGAGTGGACGATGGGACTTACCAATGTAGAAAAAGTTGACATGCTCATGCTGTATGGAGAGTACCGCAAGAGTGCAGTTCGTTCTTGTATGGTGTGTGGGGCAAGACATCTCAAAAGACATCAACCATCTCGGCAATAATTTATTAACCTCTTCAACTTGTTAAGTGAAAGGGGCGATGTAACACCTAGACAACGTAACGAAAAGAAACACAGTAGACGAGGAAATTACTGTTCCTGCTGCTGCTGCATTTGATCCACACGTCAGCTTTCGCGCAATCGCACGAGGAAGTGGGCATGAGTCAGGCAAAGATCTTATGCATTCTCCATCGACATGGGTTCCATCCCTATCACATCTTTCTCTATCAAGAGCTGCGTGGGATACTACAGCCGTATTACGGCAGTTTTACTGTCTGTTCCCTTTGTATTTAATACTTTTGTAAGCCACTCTGGACACTTACAGTGGCCATCTTTCGTAGCTACCGAGTAAGATCAGCAACTGACAAAGGACACGTGTATTAAAATATACATCGAAGCATACGGTGGCATAAATTTCGGTTGACTGGTCCTGCTAGACAGTGAAAGTAAGCAAAAATAATCGACTACAAAAGGCATAGAAGCCTAAGGCGGATCAAGGCAATGGCAAATTGTGTCGCATATGACGTCTATCGGTGATAATAATTGTAGACGGTATATTGCGATCATAAGAAAGGCCACTAATTAGCTACAGCACATGCATGGAGGACGCGAGTGTCAGCGCTGTGGTATTCGTACACAATGGGATGCCTTCCTATTCACTTGCTGACGTCATTCTTCCGGCTGCGATCTTGTAATTGTCATTTGTTAGGAGAATAGCCCATTGTATCTGACTTTATAGCGCAGCTTAAGTCTTACGTTCCCAGCTTTTCTGTATGCAGCACGTTCAGTAACAAACAGACAAAAAAAGAATTCATTACGTGTGCGAGAGTAGTCAAGTTAATTGGGAAAAAATGAGGAAAAACTTTGGGCAGCTGACCTCTCCCGTATTGTGTGGTCATCCGTGTACTGAGATGCATCTGTTGGCATTTGTCCATGGACGATCCTGGTTCTCACCTCGATTATTAACCATTACATTTCTTCTACAATTGTTCTGACGTGACTGTTCATGCTTTACTGGTACTGAAACACATTCGTTATATGTTCTAAACACTCACTCACTCACTGCGTATTCTTATCGAGATGTGTCGGTAGAGTGGTCACTTGTCACGAATACCATGCGTCTAAAAGACATATTTTCGGTAGCATCAGTGCTTCCCACTGTTGAAGAGCAATTCGGGGATGGCGATTGAATCTTTCAGCGCGATCAAGCATCTATTCATAATGCACGGCCTGTGGCGGAGTGATTACACCACAATAACATCCCTGTAATGGACTGGATTTTACAGAGTCCTGACCTGAATCGTATAGAACACCTTTGGGCTGTTTTGGAGCCCCGACTTTGTGTCAGGCCTCACCGACCACCATCTATACCTCTCCTCAGTGCAGCACTCCGTGAAGAATGGGTTGCCATTCCCCAAGAAACCCTCCAGCACCTGATTGGACGTATGCCTGTGAGAGTGGAAGCTACCATCAAAGCTAAGGGTGGGCCAACACCACACTGAATTCCAGCATTACCGATGGAGGGCGCCACGAACTTGTAAGTCGTTTTCACCCAGGTGTCGGGGTACTTTTGACCAAATAGTATATCGCAGTCGAAGCCGACAGTTCGTAGTGCTATGAGCAATGGGACAACAAACAATCTTGACAATGTTCGACACAGCTGTCACAGGGAATTTCAAGCCTATTCCAGAGAGATCGTCGGGCTGCAAGCCCTCAGAACGTGATATGACCCCATTCAAGTGTAGTTCGGCCGCAATTTTTGCTCTTGTATACAGGGTTGAACCACTAGGGACTATTCAGAATCATTCGACGAACTCTGAAAGTGATTCGACACGGCAAAGTGCGTTTATGCTTTTTCAGAGCGACGTCGTGAAAGGTGCTAGGGTGGAGAAGAGTTTGTACCTCTTTAATTCTGGCGAGTTTTGGATGAGAACTGGACATGCACTCGACCCCATCCTTATCTGCCACTTAATTATGTGCACAACGGTAACGAAAGAAACTGATGGTGGACCTGCTAGATGGTAAAATAAGGAGTGCACACTACAATAATTTAATAAAAATCATTCTCTACTCAGTAAAGAAAAAGCGAAATTTAATCATAATAAACGACGGAAAATGGGAGTCTGCGTCTATCTATGAAATGATATGTGGATTAAAAATTACAATGTGATTTATTACAAATCAGAACACAAATGTACTTGATTGTCAACACAAACAGTAGGCTATAAGGTAGGTTATACAGAACTATTATGAGAATAAGAGTTGGCGCGAGAACAAGGGGCTCCTACTCTCTGTGATGAAATAGATTGTCGATAATGACTGGAGTCCCAATGAATCAAATATTACTCCCCCGACTATATTGCAGTATCACGATTAGTAATGAGAGCTCAAATGGGATCACATGGAGAAACAAACAAGGTGGACCTGAAGTAAAGCGAGCACGCGTGCTGTTGAGGACTTCAGTGTAAAATTGACGCAAAATGCTTTACCAATCCCGAAATCTGTAGCAGGTCGTCGGTAGGCAACGTTCTAATGATATAGTTGCCGACTTCTGTTGTGCAGCAACTCTGTTTCAACCCCTGGCCTCGAAGGCTGTCCGAGAATTCTAAGTTCTGCTGAAAAAGTGCGACTAAGTCGCAAAACCGTCCGATTCCGACGAAGATCAGATCCCGAACCCTCTGCGCCCGCACAACGCAGGAGCGAAGCCAACATTGCTCAACCCCCTACTACCCTCGAAAACCGCGAATCAGTGATGATTGCAAAACTCTCCCACACTGTCTCAGAACATCATTCGCACCAATAGCGACCATTTCCTTCAATTTAGAGCAGGGCTCTATGACGTCAACTAGCCTCATTTAAGTTGACCAATCACGCTTCTGCTGTCCAGCTGAGGGCACTGAACTTGCCGTTTGACCGGCTGCGAAAATAACTTGCCTAGATCACCAGCCATCTGGCGCCAGCCAGTCATGCCCAGCGGGTCACGGTCCACAAGTATTCCAGAATCATGAGGACAATGCAGTCAGTCGTCGCCAGCAGTCTTCGTTCCAGACGCGCCGGGACGGTTAACATAAAACTGCGGCGACACTCAGACGTCTTGCAGGTCGTTTCGCCCTGCATACAAAACGTGAAACTCGACCGACGTCAGTCGTCCTGTCAGGCGCTTAAGCCCATTGAAGTACGACCCTCTCAGAATTCGCGGAAGTGCAGCGCCCAACCGCAAAACGCAGTGTGCCACGTCGTCTGGTGTTCGCCTCGCACAGGCCACCCAGGGAATTAACCCAACATGCATAGGAATCCAGTGAAAAGTATTTTGAGCTCTCGGTACAAATACTCTCATTACAATAACCTTATTTAGCCTGTTAACACCGTGCAATGACATAAAACATTAATAAAACTGATGAAAATTAGGGGCGACATGGAAAAGAGGGCCGTGGAATTTCTCATTGCATGGCCGCAGACTTTTGCGCCATTATAGAAGAAGGTTGTCGGCACCTCTGAGACAAATTTCACGAGTGCGCCGCAATGGGAGAAAATTATGGAGTTTCGAAAAAGTGACTCGTTTGATTTTGCTGTGTAGTGTTTATTGGTAATTCGTTTACGCATACAGTGTTGCTTTTCCCCTGGGTTTACAAGCTTCGATGTTTTCACACCTTAATTTTCCTCATAGAACACTTCGTTGCCAACCTTCACAACACCATCTATCTATCGCTTGAGCCTTGTCCTGCAGTTACGCAGGGTCAGCCACCGTTAATCCGATTTGGCATGTTAATGGTTAAGGGGTGGCCGGATGCCCTTCCTGCCGCCACCCCGTACCCCCCGGGACGGAATTAGTGCACCCCAATTGTATGTGTCGAGTGTAATCCATGGACTAGTGCCAAAGTGTTCAGATGCCTGCGAACCATGTAACTGAGGCGGAACATCGGAACCAGCCCGGCATTCACGTAGCGGGATGTGGAAAACCACCTAAAGACCACATCCAGGCTGGCTGGCACACCGGCCCTCGTCGTTAATCCGCCGGACGGATATGATACGGGCCCGGCGAGCCTACCCGAGTTCAGGAAGCAGCGCGTTAGCGCTCTCGGCTACCCTGGCAGGTTCACACCTTCACAACACTGTTTTTGTTTATATTCAGAGCTGCAGCATCTCTATTGAATACCTCGCTAACGGAGAGCAGTAGGTCTCTGTGAAGTCCTTCAGTCTCCAAATAGGTCTGTAACCCATTAACCATTTCTTTCGACAGACCTAGTACGGCAGTCCACTGGCCAAGAGTCGACATCGAACTTTTCCACTCCTAACTTTCGACGGACTTCCTCTGACATTGTTCAGTACCGCACAATAAATAACACTAACAACGAATAAAATGATAGCTCCTGTAACCGTACAAAAGAAAACAAACAAATCACAGCGTGTACCGATCCAAGAGGATAGCTAGCTGCCCGAAACAGAAGCGGAAGTATGGTGCAAGCGGGAAGTGCTGCAGCGGCGGGAGTAAACGTTCGGCAGCTTCAGGTGCTTGCTACGGTTGTAATTCTCGTCATATTGGCGGAATGCGCAAAGTGCCTCTCGTGTCGGCGTGTCAGCGCTACAATAATTTTGAACAGAGTTACAGTGTATAGGCATGACGAGTGCTTTATGGCTTGTATTTCCGTTGTTATGGACGATTGCGTAAACAGAAGGAAAGGAGAGGATCACAAGTGGTCCCTGCGTGTGGCGCAGTTGAAACTTACATGATAATATTTGTGCCAGGCTGCACAATTAGGTCAGAACGTAGGCAAACAAAAAACAAAACACCATGCAATAATTTATTAAGTTGCCTCGATCAGTAAATCTGTTAAAGAATAATCAGTAACAAATAATAATCACAAATTTTTTCTTAATTAGTTTTCTCCATCGTAAATGAGACCAGTTTGTAGGCGTTCGTAACAGCTGTGTTGAGCTATCAGCAAGACGAATCATCTGTCGACATCTCGTTTTGCGGCAGCTTATATGGCTTGTAGCGTATGAGTTTGCCGAAACCTCGTACATGTTTTTTCTGTGGAGATCAGTAACATAATATCACATTTTTAACATACAACGTCTTGCTCCTACATTCTGGAAGAAAACAAAAAACCACGACTTGATGCGAAGCCGGCCGTGGTGGTCTAGCGGTTCTAGGCGCTCAGTCCGGAACCGCGCGACTGCTACGGTCGCAGGTTCGAATCCTGCCACGGGCATGGGTGTGTGTGATGTCCTTAGGTTAGTTAGGTTTAAGTAGTTCTAAGTTCTAGGGGACTGATGACCACAGATGTTAAGTCCCATAGTGCTCAGAGCCATTTGAACCATTTGAACTTGATTCCAAAGTCAGATTTTCGTGCAGAAGGGATGTGCTGATCTACTTCAGGAACCTGACTTTGTACACTGAAGCGCCAAAGAAACGGGCATAGGCAAGCGTATTTAAGTGCAGAGATATGTAAACAGGCAGAACACGGCGCTGCAGCAGGCAACGCCTATATAATGTAACAACAAGTGTCTGTCGCAGTTGTTAAATCGGTTGTTACTGCTACAATGGCAGGTTATCAAGATTGAAGTGAGTTTGAACGTGGTGTTATAGTCGGCGCACGAGTGATGGAACACATGGGTAGCGATGACGTAGGAATTTTCCCGTACGACCATTTCACGAGAGTACCGTTGAAATGTCCTCTTAATATATTAATGAATGATTGTGCTGATAAACCTCTTACATTATTTGCTTTTCAAACAGCTGAGCAGAACTGAACGTACTCAGACATTTCTCTCTTTACTTATTCTGATCATCACTAAACTGACACACAATATTTTTTAACGCAACGCAATCTGACTTTCAATAATCCCTACAAAAGAATGGCCCTGACTAAATTAACCTATACGTTTCACAAATCACTTACCTCACAAAAATCTACGTTACTCGAACTACTCAATACAGCGAGCGCCACTACTGCCACCTAAATAAAACATTCAAATTACTGAAGGCACTAACTACTGATAGACATAGTTAGCAAAAGAAAGATTTTGATAGAGAACAAACAATGTATTTACCTTAATAGCGTTCAAAAGTCATTATATATATATATATATATATATATATATATATATATATATATATATATATATATATATATCAGCCCATGATATCCAATATTACAAATTGACCCTCTCTGAAGGACACACGTCCAGATCGTCCGCTCTCAAAATTCCGCCACCTCTCTCCCCACATTCACCACTGCTGCGGCTCACCTCTAGCTGCGCTACGCTACACGCTGTTAACAGCCAACTGCCCAACACTACAATAGCAAACTCCAACAATGGAAACCAACCACAGACTGCACACAGCACAGCCAGTGATTTTCATACAGAGCGGTACGTGGCGCTACCAATAAAAAAAACCTATATAGCCTTCTTACAAAGCCCCCATTCTCCCCACAAAAAATTTTACAAATTGTTTTGGGCACTGGCCAATACATATTTGTTAAAATTTTTTCACAATTACAATAACAAAGAAATCAAATGCACACACTTATTGATACACAGTAAAATTGAAGTGTTTTCTCAAAGTCTGAGCAGTAAAATAAATGCACACGGAAGTAGTGGATTTCCATGCAGTCTTGAAGAAGTAGTGTTGTCCTTCCAACGGAAAGACAGTGCTGACTCTTGACATGCAGGCAGGTAATGGGCCACAACAGAGCAAACCCACAGCAGAGTCAGTAGATGTTGAAGGATATTGATAGGTAGGTCATCACAGAGCAGTCCACTGTAGTCTTGTTAGAGATTATGGTATTGGTGGGCCTTGTAGATATAATGGTATTGGTGGGCCATCAAAGATGCAGACCCACTTTAGTCCTTGTAGAAATAATGGTATTGGCGGGCCATCAAAGTTGCAGATCCCCTGTAGTCCTTGTAGAGAAGGCCAGCAACGATCTGTTGCGATTGTGCAGGTGCACAATCACCATCGAAGAGTCTTTCAGACAATATAGCAAGTCCATAAACCACCACTTGTGCACTCACAATGTTTTTGAAATTGTCCTTAGAACCAGCAATGCTGTTAACCAGTCCCTTGCTGCATTATTAACACACGTGCAAGTACTATCAGTCCCAACTTCTCACATACTGTGCATATATTATGACCAACAGAAACGTGTGCACTGAAATGAAACTTAATTTGAAGAACTGGTGTCTATACAATTTTAAATTTACAACATAAGAATACAATTACAAAGGTACAAAATACATCGTTACAGAACATAACAGTACAGATAACATTTGTAGTAACACAGACTTTACGAAAGAATAGAAATAAACATATACATCAGTGTTACAAGAATTATGATGTACATAAATTTATAAAATAATGAGAATAGTTTTCGAAACATTAATTTCACATATGAACATTGAAACAGAACAGAATTAATTATGTCTAAACGTCTTTACAAAGTAAATAACATATTATTAATGCAAATTATATTTGAGGATAACAGTATTCCTCATCATAGTGAATGTAGCTTAGTACGAGAAAAATTCTACAATATAAATCGTATTAGCTAAACACATAAAGACAGGAAAAACACAAATACAAAAAAATGGCTCTGAGCACTATGGGACTTGACATCTATGGTCGTCAGTTCCCTAGAACTTAGAACTACTTAAACCTAACTAACCTAAGGATATCACACAACACCCAGCCATCACGAGGCAGGGAAAATCCCTGACCCAAACACAAATACGCAAGAATACACAAACACATAGCAGAATAACACAGGAGGAAAGGACAGGGTTTGTTTTCAGTGTAACATTTGGCACTGCAGTCCAACCCAAAACTTCATTTCATAGATGTTTCCTCTTATTTCACCTTTTTTTAAAATAACTTGTCAATGCATTTCTTACAATTCCTCACAACTCACTCTCTTATATTGTCTACCCCCTCTTAAGCTAACTTAAATCTACTGAGCTCAGATGCTAAACTAAGGGACAAGGCAATGCAGCAGTACAAAATAATTAACACAAACAGCAATGACAAAAAAATGGAAATTGGCAAAGCAAGCAGCAGTATATCTAAAATAGCAAAACAAATACAACATTACAACTAATATGAGCCAATGTGCAGCAACAAGAAAAATAAATCAGTAGTAAAACTGGCTTAACAGAGTAATACAAAGTGAAATTTAGTGGCACTATGCCTGGCAAACAGCAGCAGAAAATGTAATAACTTATAACTAAACATGACAAAGCTCAAGCAGAAAAAATACTACACTAAAGACAACAATGCAGATAAGGGAAATGTCTATTCACATCTTAATGTATATGTAATTAAAGTGGTGCACCACAAGAAGTTATTCTTCCCAAAAAATTACTGAGTAGTTCAAAAGAAAATTATGTATGCAGTTACTGTTATTAGTCCCTTCTTATTGGTCTTTCCTTTCCAAGTGCTCCATTTTTGCAGAATGTGGATCATAAAATTATTATTTAATAGATCTGTTGACAGAAAGTGTTCACATTAGCAAATGCATTTAATTTTATTTTATAAAACCAGTGCTGCAGTGCAGCTAAAACTAGATATTAAACAAAATAGGCAAAGAAAGGTGGCATGATTTTCATGAACAACAGTTTGCAGTTCTTTTATAGCTACTTCGTGATTCTGTAATGCATTTTCACGACGTGAAAATATAGGTTGAAAATGCTCACAAATTTGTATTTTTACGTCATTACAGACTTTTTGACATTTCGATTCGATTTTAAGTAACTCAGCAGTTAAATCTTCACGTGTTTGTTCAAGCGTTTGTTCCAATGAGTCTAACTTTAAAAGCTGTTGCTGTGTTTGTTTCTGATTTTGTTCCACCGTGTCTAACTTTTGAAGATTTTGTCCCATTTGTTTCTGATTTTGTTCAAGCGTTGGTCTAGCTTTTGTACCCTTTGTCCCATTTGTTGCATTAACTGTAATAACAATGCACTGGTGTCTGAAACTTGTTCCTCAGTGCTATTAGGCAGTGCATTTGAACCGGCAATATTCGCATTTTGCAAAGAAGAAAATGTGTCTTGACTTATTTGAGAAAACGGTGAGGACCCAAAACCTGAATCTACAGTATTTGCGAGATTGTGCCCTGTCATTTCGGATTCCTGAGGCGAGCTGTTGCCGACCGATCGATCCATAACGCTTCCCTGTTCACTAATTGTTTCACTGTCTACACCATTATTTGCATCCCGCTCCATTTCCCTATGCACAATTGCCAAATTACTACTTTGAAAGTTAGTTAATTCATTACACGGTGTAGCTAGCACATTGCTTTCGTCTTCACTGTCATTTCTTAGTTTACTTTGGAGCCTAGTATTACGTTTTTCACACGCCATTATTGTCACAATGTTTCACACGACAACACAGAAAAGCACAATTTGAAGAGCAAAATAAGAAAACACATTAACATAGCATTGAAAATAATATCTCGTTAAATGCAAGCGCAGCTGCGAAATACTTGGTGCAAATCTGCATGCATGCCACATCTGTTTTACTGTACAACAATGAAAAACTACAACTACAAAGAAGATTCTCTCTACAATTATGCGCTAGCAATAAACAATAGCTACACTAATTACACAAACTACAAGAAAAAAGCAGAAGATTCCAGTGAGGTATCCTCGGCTAAGGGTCGACACATGAAACGTCCCCTTAGAAAATTAATGAATGACTGTGCTGATAAACCATATACATTATTTGCTTTTCAAACAGCTGAGCAGAACTGAACGTACTCAGATATTTCTCTCTTTACTTATTCTGATCATCAGTAAACTGACAAATAATATTTTTTTAGCGCAACGCAATCTGACTCCCAATAATCCCTACAAAAGAATGGCCCTGACTAAATTAACCTATACGTTTCACAAATCTACGTTACTCGAACTACTCAATACAGCGAGCGCCACTACTGCCAGCTAAATAAAACATTTAAATTACTGAATGCACTAACTACTGATAGGCATAGTTAGCAAAAGAAAGATTTTGATAGAGAACAAACAATGTATTTACCTTAATAGCGTTCAAAAGTCATAATATATATATATATATATATATATATATATATATATATATATATATATATATATATATATATATATCAGTCCATGATATCCAATATTACAAATTGACCCTCTCTGATGGACACACGTCCAGATCGTCCGCTCTCAAAATTCCGCCACCTCTCTCCCCACATCCACCACTGCTGGCGGCTCACCTCCAGCTGCGCTAAGCTACACGCTGTTAACAGCCAACTGCCCAACACTACAATAGCAAACTCCAACAATGCAAACGAGCCACAGACTGCACACAGCGCAGCCAGTGATTTTCATACAGAGCGGTACGTGGCGTTACCAATAAAAAAAACCTATACAGCCTACTTCCACCGTGAATATCAGGAATCCGGTAAAACATTAAATCTTCGACATTGCTACGGCCGGGAAAGATCCTGCAAGAACGGTACCAACGACGACTGAAGAGAAACGTTGAACTTGACGGAAGTGCTACCCTTCCGCAAACTGCTGCAGATTTTAATGCTGGGCATCAGCAAGTGTTAGCGTGCGAACCATTCAAGGAAACATATAAACTTTCGGAGCGGAAGACCCACTTTTGTACCCTTGATGACTGCACGACACAAAGCTTTGCGCCTCACCTGGCCCCTCAACATCGATATTGTACTGTTGATGACGGTAAACATGCTGCCTGGTCGGACGTGTCTCGTTTGAAATTCTATCGAGCGAATGGATGTGTACAGATATGGGGACAATCTCATGAATCCATGGACCCTGCATGTCTACAGAAGACTGTTAATGCTGGTGGAGACTCTGTAATTGTGTGGAGCGTGTGCATTTGGAGTGATATGGGACTCCTGATACGTCTAGATACGACTCTGACGGGTGACACGTACGTAAGCATCTTGTCTGGTCACCTCCATCCATTCACGTCCATTGTGCATTCCGACGGACTTGGGCAATTCCACCATGACAATGCGACACGCTACACGTGCAGAACTGCTACAGAGTGGCTCCAGGAACACACTTCTGAGTTTAAACACTTCCTCTTGCCACCAAACTTCCCAGACATCAACATTATTGAGCATATCTGGGATGCCTTCGAAACTGCTGTTCGGAAGAGGTCTCCAACCCCTCGTACTCTTACGGATTTAAGGACAGCCCTGCAGGATTCATGGTGTCAGTTCCCTCCAGCAATACTTCAGACATTAGTCGAGTCCATGCCTCGTCCTGTTGCGGCACTTCTGCGTGCTCACGGGGACCCTACACGATATTAGGCAGGTGTACCAGTTTCTTTGGCTCGTCAGTGTAGTAATCTGCCTTTAAATCAGTCTTTCAAAGTGACGTGAGAGTATTTTTGATGATCACCGTGAGGGTAGTTGTGAGGTTATACTTTTCAAGTGGATTGCGCACTATATTACATAAGAATTAAGGACGTATATCATTGTTGGCTGGGAGACCCCGACGGGCAGGTCCAGCCACCTAGTTGCAAAGGTTTTTCTGTCCTTCTCTCACAGTTGCATTTTTCTTTTACGGAGCGTAAATGATGTGTGTTTTAAATGTATCTGATATGTGTAATGGACTGTAAGGCGTATGTGTAGTGTCATGAGGTGTTTGCGTTGTATGAGGAGACAAGGTGGAGGGTGAAACCCGGTGCCGGCAAGTAGCCTACTCATCTCCAATAGCACCAGAGTGGCCGCAGAGCTAAACGTCCCTACCCGACGGATGGAGACAATGCGGACAATGCAGATGACAAGCTACCTGTAATATATAATAAACAAGTGGTCCTGAAAAATCATGCGCATCAAGTGTAAAGGTATTAACAAAAGGAAACGAATTATTGTTTGAACTAAATATCATCATAATTTTGTAGTCATTTAGTAAAAATGTTCACATTTCAGATTTAAAAAACGGAAACCCACTGATGATGGCGCAGTGGTGCTGAAACATGTTCGGGAACTTGGAAAAAACGGTGGTTTGTATAACTGGCGGATCTTACATCCTAATTAACTGCAAACATGGTGAACACAAAGTGCTGCAAATCCAAATGAGGATGAACTGAGTAGCTATGATTATTGCAAGGGACGCAAACTAACGAAGGGCCATAAATGTTAATTCACTGTAAACTGTATATAAAAGAATCCGTTGGAAGATTCGCTTGAGTATGAACATGTGAAACAGACTAGCAACAGTGGCGTATAAGAAAGACTGTCACAGTACATGACTACTTCAAAACACATGAGAATGACAATACGCATCTAAGATCAGGAAAATATGAATGCGTATTACGAATCCTCTGCCACTTAAAACTGCTGCGTTTTGATGCTATGTAACATGCAGTACAGCATGCGGTTGAAGCAGATAACTCTCGTCTGAATACGGAGGTGATAGCTTGTTCCTATCAGCTGTTAGTGTTGCACTATCAGATGCCACTTAGCAGTGGAGGTTGTGGAACTATACCACAATGCCACCGAGGGATTTGCAGGAAGTACTTGGGCTCACAAGCTCAGACTGGTACGACGTACCAGCTAAGAGGTGTCCCACCGTTGACGGGAGCCTTCAGTACCATACCAGCGCAGACTTTCCTCTCCCTTCTGGGCATTAAGCTCGCTGATATCACTGTAAGGTATCTTGCACCAACGTATTGGTTAGCTTGCATGAAATGCAAGAGATTACAGTTTCTAGAATAAGAAATAAGTCAGGTCTGGGCATTTGATGAATGACGGCTGAATTGGGCAGTGGAAATACGGGACACCATGTACACAGTCTCTTCCCGAACATCAATGAGCTTGACTGTAAGTGAATCACGTCAATCCCAGGAAAGTTGTAGTTCGTTTTATGACAGGACGTGGCCTATATATCAATATTTACACGGACAGGAAACGTATCATTGATATTTTGTGGCTGAGGTAGCTTAGGCTCTGATGAACATATGAATTTTAAACGCCGTATATTCGTGAGGATGTAATTAGCAAATTGTAAGGGAGGGATGGGGGAAGCGAAATGTGACATGTGATATGAGAGTGACGGTTACAGATGTATGTGCGTGAATACAAGTACGGCGGATAGCGCTGAAGCGCTGTAAGGTGAGTGAAGTGGCGTGTGTGTTGTACGAACTTATGAGTCCACTAGCCACCGTATTGTGCTTGCCGGAGGGTATCCTGTATCTCCTTTCCTATTCCGTTCGTAGATAGATGAGGAAAAACGGCTATCTATACGCCTCCATATGAGCCCTAATGCCTCGTATCTTATCCTCGCGGTCCTTACGCGAAATGTATATTGGTGGCAGTAGGATAGTTCTACGGCCAGCTTCAAATCTCGGCTCTCTAAACTCTCTCAATGGCGTCGCTCCAACACAACGTCGCCTTCCCGCTTGGGTTCCCGAAGAATCTCCGGAACACTTGCGTGTTGTTCGTACCTACCGGTAACAAACCTAGTAGACAACTTGCAGGAGAGGGCAACCACAGCTCGAAGACATTGTGAATAACAATAACGGCACTCATCATCACTTAATAACCATCCAAATTACCATAAAAACTTTAACAATTCAAAAGTCAAGAATGGTGCAGCTTTTGGAAATATCTCATCGTGCTTGACTTTTTATAACTTTTATGACAATTTTAATGGTTATTGAGTGTTTAGTGTCGTTACTGTTACTCACAAATCTAGTAGCCTGCCTCTAAACACCTTGGATGTCTTCCTTTAATCCCACCTGGTGCGGAACCCAAACACTGGAGCAGTACTCAAGAATACGTCGCACTAGCGGCATATATGCGGTCTCCTTTACAAATGAATCACAGTTTCCTAAAATTATACAAATAAACCTTACCACAGCTCTTACACGTTCGTTCAATTTCATATCGCTTTGAAACGTTGCACCCAGCTATTTAAACGACGTGACTGTGTCAAGCAAAACGCTACTAATGCTGTATCCTAACATTACGAGTTTATTTTTCCTGCTCATCGGCATTAACTTACATTTTTCTACCTCTAGAGCCAGCTGCCATATATCGCATCAACTAGAAATTTTGTCTGAGTCATCTTGTATCATCCTATAGTCACTCATTTTCGACGCTATAGCATCACGATCAAATAGTACCATGTTGCTGCCCGCCCTGTCCACCAGATCATTTACGTGCATAGAAAATAATTGCAGTGCTGTCACACTTCCCTGGGGTACTCCTGGCAATAACCTTCTCTCTGATGAGCACTCATCGCCGAGGACAACACATTGGGCTCTACTACTTAAGAAGTCCTCGAGCCACTCCCATATCTGACAACCTATTCCGAATGCTGGTATCTTCGTTAAGAGTCTGTAGTGGCGTACTGTGTCAAATGCTTTCCAGAAATCTAGATATACTGAATCTGTCTGTGGCCCATCATCCACACTTTGCAGTGTATCATGCGAAGAAAGGGCAAGCTGAACTTCACACAAGGGATGCTTTCTAAAACGGTTCTGGTTCGTGGACATAAGATTTTCAGTCTCCTGGAGATTAATTATATTGTAATTCATAAGCCGAACGCTGTGGCCGAGCGGTTCTAGGCGCTTCAGTCCGGAACCGCGCTACTGCTACGGTCGCAGATTCGAATCCTGCTTCGGGCATGGCTGTGTTTGATGTCCTTAGGTTAGTTAGGTTTAAGTAGTTCTAAGTCTAGGGGACTGATGACCTCAGATGTTTAAGTCCCATAGTGCTTAGAGTCATTTGAACCATTTGGCATTCATAATGTTCTAGAATTCTGTAGGAAATCGATGTTAAGGATATGGCCTGTAATATGAAGACAATTGAGCGTCTTGTTCAGCGTAGTTAGCCACTCAGTACGGCTCCAGCTGTCGCCTATGACACATCCCCAGGGCAGCGAGTTACGTATTTAGCATTTCCTGCCTTTTCTTAGTAGTATACTATATATTGATTAAATTTTGTGTGTGTTTTTGTATTTAAGAGGTTTAATCTCGAGTTATGAGTACGATGCGTGCATGCTGTGTGCGGACACAGGAGGAGCTGGCTGCAGTTCGCAAACAGCTGAATGAGGTTTCGGCTACGGTCAGCCGCCTTCGGGCTGTTGCCTCGGGGTGTAGCGGTGGAGGAGAATATGGCGCGACGCATGAGGCACCTCCTTTGAGTGAAGAGGTGGCTGTTGCGTCGCAAGGGTCCGAGCAGGCACACGTGGGCAGGGGCTTCATAGTTATCGGGCTCTCCAACGTTAGGTACTTTATTGAGCTCCTGAGGAAAATAGTGTCCATGGCTAGAAATAAAGCCAATACGCACTCGGTGTGTCTGCTGGGGGGGGCCTCGTCCAGGACGTAGAGGCGGCCTTGTCTATTCTATCGTCTGCCCGTCGCATGGGTTGAGGGCATCCTCAGTTCGTACAGGTGGCTGACGGAGGTGGTGAATACTGCTGGCCTCCCGCACAGGGTGGAAGCAGAGCTTGCAATCTGCTCTATTGTTTTGTTTGGTGCCGAGTGGAAGGTCGCAACCAAAGGTTTCGTCGATTCTGTGACGGTCTTGGCTGCAGATTTCTGCACCTGCGATATCGGAAAGGGGTAGGGGGATTTGCTGGACTTTTCCTGAAAGGTCAGGGATGCAGCACACAAAGGAAGCAGCTACTCGGTTAGCAGAGTACTTGTGGAGTGCGCATGTTGTCTTTCTAGGTCAGGCGATAATGTGTGGTACCCTGATGAACAGTAGCCAGACGATACGCAGATAGAAACATCAGACCGCGTTCAGAGTAAAGACACTTCTACCGTCGAAATTTTATCAGTAAATTGTCAAAGTATTCGAAACAAAGTTCCCGACTTTACTGTCCTCCAAGAGTTTTCTCACTCTAAAATTTTTCCTAGGACTGAGAGCTGGATAAAACTCTGAGATATTTAGAAAGCCATGCCACCTTTATCGGAAGGATAGGTTAGACACCAATGGACGATGAGTGTTCTTTTCAGTTGACAAAAATATTGTCCCTATTGAGGTTGAAATTGAGTGTGCCAGTGAAGTTAACTGGTCGCATGTAACAGATCTAGGTGAAACGAAGTTAGTTGTTGGATGTTTTTACAGGCCATCCAATTGCGCTGTGACAGTTCTTGAGCCATTGAAAGAAAGCCTATCGTCAATAGCTCATAAATATCCAGATCATGCAATACTAGCTGGATGCGACTTTTAACTACCTTGTACAGACTGGGATGCTAATTGCATTATTTCAAGAGGTGTAGAAAACAGTTTTACGAAGTACTTTTAAACCATTTTCCGGAAACTGCCGCGAGGAGCTAGTTTGGCACCCCACACTCAATGAAAATATCTTAGACACCGTTGTTAGAAACAGGCCGAACCTTATCAATGCCGTCAGTTCAGAGACAGGTAATAGCGATCATGATGTCATCATAGCGACTATTGTCCTCCCCCGGTAAATGAAGGACGCCGGCAAGGTAGCTCAGCGTGTTGGGTCAGAGGGTTAGCTACCACACTGTAATAAAAAAACTGAATCAGTATATTAACGATGAACTTGAAGGGTGTCAAGGGATGTCCGCCCCGAAGAAATGCAATGAGGTTAGTTAGGTTTAAGTAGTGTAACACCCCACTCATCACTTATCTGGTGTTCACCCCAGCTAATTGACTAACAGATCAACAGAGAGTGAAAATCTGCCGCAATATCGAATAACGTAAAGAAAGTAATAAGGCCCTGTGACTCCTGATTGAACTGCGGTGGCAGTGTTGACATTAATTGATTCAGAATTGATCACCTTTAATTAAAAAGGGATGCACATTGATGTTATATGCAGCTATTGAACACCAGATGCAAATGTTGAACATAAAATTAATTAAGAAAGTGACTTGGGATTTCAACTACGTGATTGAAACCAAATGCAGTCGATTATCGCAAATTTATTTTAACTCACGACCTTCAATCATCACATTACATGACTCTCCTACCAGGCAGTAGTAATAAATTGCGTTTGCGTGGAGTAAAGCTCGATAACTCAAAAGTAATTCCTATAGACTGACCCAGGCGTAAGGCGAAGTGTGAGAAGAATTCTACAGTACACGGCCCATGAAATCCTCGTGGAGCGGCGTCATTGTGTGGACGTCGGCCGACCTCGTGGTGCTGCAAGGCTGCGCTCGTCTATTCACTCCTAGCTATCTTGTTCAGTAGATAGCTGAACCAAAACTTTCTATCTCCAAGCTCAATCATTCAATTTGCTAAGTCCTAAACTGCACAGATGCTCACTCTTTCTCAGGCAAGCTGAGTAAAGAACGCCACGTCCGCACTCTAGGCAAGCTGGGAATGGAAGATCTCTACTGAGACTTCCCTCCAGCAAAATCACTTACGCCAATTGCAGTAAAAGTCACGTTAATTATGCGTCACTTCCCAGTGGCGACCAGTGCCTACTCTGGGAAGTGAACAAATTCCTACAAAATTTCCCTTCCTCTCAACTTCTTCTGTTTAGCTCCCCCCAGGCCACCCATCAAGGTTAGTGTCTGACTCCCAGGAGAGTACTTCAGATTCCTCTGTCCTATGTTCCCATCGGAGGTCGGCGTATTTCATTCTGTCGCTCTTCACCTGATTTTCTTCAGGCTCTGCGGACCGTGAATTCAGCGTGAAGTTGCTATAGTCACGAACACGCATATTTTGACTTCTGTTGACCGCTCCACCGTAGCTTTGCGCGGCTTTCTCGCATGTTTCACAGAAAACGGGACGACGGACATTTATCAACAGGCGTACAAGTTCTCTGTCTGTTTGCCGGTACACCAGCATGGAGCCATGGTCAACCACCCACTCACTGTCACTCATCTTAAGGCGGCTGGAGGCCGCGCCGCATTACCGCTTTGTCAGAGCTTGAGCCGCCCTAAGCTGCCTATTGTCGCTTCCCTTCGCCGCTCCCCACCCGGCCACGGTCATCTGGAATACTTTCCTGGGATAAACTAGCCTCCATTAAATCGACGGATTTCCACAAAGTTTTCATGTCGTGTGAATTACTTTAAAACCATCACCCGACATTAATTATTCCAATACGTCCATACTATACCCTCTACAAGGTGCATTGTGCCTTGTCAGTCATTTTTTGTTCAGCCCTACTGTTCGCTCAACGTGAGTTAGGTGATCATTAATGACTTAACGTAAGGGGCAAAGTTCTTCCCCTCTTACAGTAGTTCTAAGTTCTAGGGGACCGATGACCTCATATGTTAAGTCCCATAGTGCTCAGAGCCAATTTGAATATCCAGTAAGTTCCAACGTCTCTGTTAACGCGTTTGGTAATCACTGCAAGCACGTCGTTCATTCCTGTCTATTCACACCGGCCTTGGAAATGCGATTACACAGCGTCCGCCAAGGGGCGCACGTCATCCCGGCCACACACTGCAGCGCGGCTGCTCACTCTCCGAGGACGCCCTGACACTCACGGTCCCTAACTAACAAAAACGAGCGCAGAAAATGTAAATTAAACTGCGGTCGTGTCATAACACTATCTCAAAGGCAATGTCACCGTTGTAGATGGTCCGGTCTAAAGATCTGGAAACGAGCCAAAGATAAGAACTGGTGGAGTGAAGACCAGAAGGCTTGTTAGTTTGCTCCGCAATGCGGAAGCAGCTTTCCGTAGCGAGGCGACGCTTTTTCGCTGCCGGGTGGTGACGGCCACGCGACGCCCGCGCGTCGCGGCCCGACGCAGTCGCGTCGCAGCCGCACAGCGGGTGTCGCGTGCCACAGCGCAGGCCGGGCAGAGAACCTTCTGGCGCGTGAGTCAGCGCGGCATCTGGCGCCGGGCCTTGGCATTGCTCGCCGCTGTTTGCTCTCCGCCGGCACGCGACAGCCGGCCCTGACGTCACGCGGCGCTCCCGTGGCCGCCCGCACGGCTCGCGCATTCCCGGAACCTGGCGGAGCGGCGCGCGGCCGAACGTGCCCTTATAGGGACCGCACTCTACGTACCGCATCGCGCGGCTCCCTGCCGCCTTTACGGGGAACACTGGCGGCGGAACGCAGAACGCTGGCGCCGAAAACGTCGCGTAAGGAAATTCTCCGTGCTGCTGTTTACTCCATCCGAACCGAAAGGTCGCCATGTGGCACCCGTAAGCCAGCGATATATGGCTAGTCTAGTCCAGATATAATCCCTCAGCCGGGGAAAACTGGCCTCGATCGCTGGAGTCAGGGACTCAAACGAATCGTTTGTCAACTCTTTAGTAAACGGCCTTGCGCGTTTCAGACGATAAAGCTCATTTTCGTAGGTCTTGCATGATAAAACGTTTAACCTTTCTGTTACGACGCCGGTATTTTTTTCCTTTTTGCGAGGGTTTGACGTCCTTAAGACATCTAAATGCTGTCTTCCTGTTGCTAAATCAGATCGTGAGTAGGCTAACAGCGATGTCTCGCAGATGATGTTTTCTAACGTACGTTCTATACATAGACTGGAAGACGAGGCAGATGGAAGTCACAGAAATGTTGAACAAATAATTTATCCCGTCAGGATGTCAGTTACGACGATTATGAGCCGCTCAATTCGGTAGAATACAGTACAAAAATATTTGGATAGAGATGTGGAAACCTCAAGAAAACAAACCCGCTGGTAATAAATATTTTGACCGCCTCCGAAGAAAAGCAAGATCCCGGGTTAAAGATGAAATATTGCTATCAAAGGACACGCTCGAAGTAAATATAATACAATAGTTGGAGCCCTTGCATAAACCACCGCTCAAAACACGCACTCCGTCTTCAGGCCACGAGTGGCCTACTGGGACCATCCGACCGCCGTGTCATCCTCAGTTGAGGATGCGGATGGGAGGGGCGTGGGGTCAGCACACTGCTCTCCAGGCCGTTATGATGGTATTCTTGACCGAAGCCGCTACTATTCGGTCGAGTAGCTCCTCAATTGGCATCACGATGCTGAGTGCACCCCGAAAAATGGCAACAGCGAATAGCGGCCTGGATGGTCACCCATCCAAGTGCCGACCACGCCCGACAGCGCTTAACTTCAGTGATCTCACTGGAACCGCTGTATCCACTGCGGCAAGGCCGTTGCCTTTACCGCTCAAAACAGTACAATTAAAATATCAAGCTATCGCCATCAGACCTGAGGGCTACAATCTGCAAAAGAATAAAGCGGCATCGAATTACGGAAAGGAAATACTATGTATAATAAATTAATAAAATAATTTGTAGGTTGTTGTTGTTGTGGACGATCTTACAGGCTAAAAAGCTATACATACAGGAGGGCAGTTATTGAACTTGTAAGTGGGCTGCTTCTTTGTTGGCAGAGCTGTGTAGCGCTTTGCGTTGGATCTCTGACTGCGCTTTCTTTGTAAGAGACTCTGTGGCTGGTCGGACTCGTTGTTGGAAGTTAATCGCCAGTAGTGTTGGGCAGATGGAAGTCAGTCGCCAGCAGTGATGGAAGTACTGTTGGGTAGTTGCAGGTGAACAGCCAGCACTGATGGAGGTTGGATGTGAGTTAGCATTGTTGGAGCGTAGTGGTCTGAAGTGTAAGCGTGGGCTAACGATCTGTTCGACTTGGAGATTAAATATCGTTCATGATTATTTATCTTTGTACTCGATGTCAATGACGATTTATATTCATGTTAGAAATGGACGTCACATGATTAAGGTAAAAAATACATTGGTTTGCAACAAAATCTTTCCTTTGCTAACCACATGCCTATTAGTAGTTAGTGGCTTTAGCAGTTAGAATCTTTTATTCAGCTGGCAGTATTGACGCTCGCTGTATTGCAGTAGTTTGCGTAGTGAAGATTTTTGTGAGGTAAATGCTTAATGAAATGTATATGTTATTGCTAGGATTTCTTTTTAGTCAGGGCCATCCTTTTGAATTAATTATTTGAAGTCAGGTTGTAATTTTTTTGAGCAGTCAGATACCGTTGCGCTAGAATATTGTGGGTCAGTGTTGACATGATAAGAAAAAGTAAAGAGAAAGTAGGCTGAGTACGTTCAGTTTTACTCAGCTGTTTCAGAATCCAATAACGTAGAAGTTTCATCTTCTCAGTCATTCAGTAAAGTACAGACACACTCTTTTAAATAAAGATGTTTCAAACTACATGAAAAAAAACATAAATTAGCTACAAACTACGGCGTGCACACACTTTATTCAAGATGTAAACGTCACTACAGATACTCGGATTTAGGTTATGACATGTTTGATACGCCTGCCATCACAGGCGATGATGCGGAGCATGACCCGCTGAAGTGTCGCAACACTGATGCTGTCGATGACCTCCTGAACGGCTGTTTTCAGCTCAGCAATGGTTTTCGATTTATTGTTGCGCACCTTGCCATTAATATAGCCCCACAAAAAGGAGACACATGTGTTCAAATCCGAAGAATGTGGCGGCCAAGCGAGGCCCATGCCAGGGTACCCCAGAGCCAGGATGCGGTCCCCAAAGTGCTCCTCCAGGACATCAAGCTCTCTCCTACTTCGAAGGGGTCGAGTTGCGTCTTGCACGAACCACATACGGTCGAAATCAGGGTCACTTAGGACAATGGGGATGAAATCATCTTCCAAAACCTTCACGTGCCGTTCGGTAGCCACCGTGACATCAAGGAATATCAGACCGATTATTCTGTGACTGGAAACTGCACACCACACAGTCGCCCATTAAGGGCTAAGAGACTACTTGATCGCGAAACGCGGATTCTCAGTCCCTAACATGCACCAATTTTGCTTATTGACGAACCCATGCAAATGAAAGTTGTTTTTGTCGCCAAACCAAACCATAGATGCGTAAACTAATTCCCATCATGCTCCGCGGCCAACCGTTCAGTTTGAACGTCCTAACGCAAACCGTTCAGGTGTTATAACGATTTTATTTCATATAGTTCTATAATTGTCATCCTGTATATAGTTATATAAAGGTAATTAAGTATTTTTTACGTAATAGTATGAAGCTGTGTGGAGCATCCGATCTTGAGATGCTCTGTGTATCAGTTCGTTGACGCACCCAACCAGTCCAGTGTTCGTAAATATTGTAAAGTTCGATTTTTACCTTTTATTCCTCTGCTGTTTTCTTTAAGGTCTATTATGTCGACATCCCATGCTGGCCGTCTTGGAGGTGGATCGGACACTTTGTTGCTGAGCCTTCTTGGTTCAGAACTGACACTGGTTACAATAATGATAAACATTTAATTCGAAAACACGCGTGTATTTCACACTCTATATTTTACATGCAGATAGAACAAAACACAGGTTCATCATCTCACGTAATCTAATAGGCTTACATTACTTCGATCCTTCTTGTTAGGACAAGACGAAAGAGCATCTGAGAAAAAGGTAACAAGACAGGATAGTACAACTTTACATTTCCACTAATGATTCCCTGACATTTTCAATGGTAATAATGTGTTTGTTATGTAGAATAGCAGTTATGTTTCCCTAATAAATACGTACTACTTCTTCCAAATTTTTAGAAAGGCTCTTTTCCCTTTTACAACATTTTTTTATTACCTACTAAGTAACATCACATACGGACAACTGCAACCGAACAATCCCCCGAAGCCCTGGCTCCAAACAGTTAAGGCAAATACAAGGTTCATAGTTTGCACGATATTTAACCACAGATCATTCCCCAGCTAGTCTCACCGAATACATGAAAGAAATAGCTCTTACTAAGAGTGAGATGGACTAACAGTAGGATATATAAATCACATTTTAATTAAACTGCGTACAAACCAGCAGTCGTATTTCTTACAATAGCTAATCAGATATGAACCGTATCTGTTGGACCCTGGAGGACTGAAAAATCGTGGCCTGGTCAGAAGACCCCGATTTCAATTGATAAGAGCTGATGGTAATGTTCGAGTGTGACGCAGAGGCCACAAATGTGAACCCTAGTTGTTAACAAGACACTGGTAGTAGCTCCGTAATAGTGTGGGACGTGTTGGATCATTGACTGGAAATGGTTAATTGGCGTCTACTTGGAGACCACTTGCAGCCATTAATGAACGTCTTGTTCCCAAACAACGATGGAATTGGTTCAAGTGGCTCTGAGCACTATGGGACTCAACTTCTGAGGTCATCAGTCCCCTAGAACTTAGAACTACTTAAACCTAACTAACCTGCCCGTCTATGCCCGCGGCAGGATTCGAACCAGCAGCCGTAGTGGTCGCGCGGTTCCTGACTGTAGGGCCTAGAACCGCTCGGCCAGTCCGGCCGGCCAATGATGGAATTTTTATGGATGACAAGGCGCCATGCCACCGGGTCACAACTGTTAGCGATTGGTTTGAAGAACATTCTGGGAGCTCGAGCGAATGATGTGGTCACCCAGATCGCATGACATGAGTCCCATCGAAGACTTATAGGACATAATCGACAGGTCAGTTCATGCATAAAACCAGGCACCGGCAACAATTTGGCAACTATGGACTGCTAAATGTAAACGTCGTGTGACTAGGGCCTCCCGCCTGGTAGACCGTTCTCCGGGGACAAGTCTTTCGGTTTGACGCCACTTCGGCGACTTAGGCGTCGATGGGGATGAAATGGAGATGGTTAGAACAACACAACACCCAGTCCCTGAGCTAAGATAATCTCCGACCCAGACGGGAATCGAACGCGGGCCCTTAGGATTGACATTCTGTCGCACTGATCACTCAGCTACCGGGGGCGGACTATGGACTTCTACAGAGACAGAATGGCTCAACATTTCTGCAGGGGACTTCCAACGCATTGTTGAGTCCATCCAACGTCGAGTTGCTGGACTAAGCCAGGCAAAAGCAGATGCGACATGATATTAGCAGGTATCCCATGACTTTAGTCGCCTCAGTGCATTAAAGGAGTGGGACGAAGAGGGGAGGAGGAGGGGGAAGGAGAATGTTGTATCTTTGTGCAGTTTCTCCTCAGCTCGGGAAAGTCAGTCTTTGACATTTTTGTGAGTGCAGCATCGTTCCATTTCCGTTGTCCCCTCCCTCAACCACTTGTGGTTTGTCGATTCTACCTGTGGACTCGCGAACCGTGTCAGATGGTTCAGATGGCTCCAACCGCTATGGGACTTCACATATGAGGTCATCAGTCCCATAGACTTAGATCTTCTTAAGCTCAACTAGCTAAGGACATCAGACACATCCATGCCTGAGACAGGATTTCCTACCTGCGACCGTAGCAGCACCGCGGCTCCGGACTGAAGCGCCTAGAATCGCTCGGTCACGCGAATCGTGTCAAATTGGTTGTTGGTAACTGGTATGGTCGGCTTGTGAGTGTGTACCTTTCCCTGGCAGCACTCCCTTCTTGTCATGCCGCAAACCAATCCAGCCTCAGAAACGTGACTGTGACGTGCCCTGCGTTAAATGAAGCTTGCTACTTTTTTTTTTTTTTTAATTTCATGTCGTTGTCGAGGATCTTAATTCTCCCAATACTGTAGGGGGCAATCAAGTGGAAACGAGACAATGCAAGAAAAGTAGATAAACTATTCAATTTTCTAAAGTAAAAGCCATAACTGTTAGTTCTCGTGCGGTTGTTACTGCATCTAAATCTTGATTTCCATTTGTGTAATCAGATAATAATGGTCCCTCCCCCAGGTATGTACAAACGTCACTTTTAAATATTGTGTCTCTAGTCCTGCAAAAAGCGTTAAACGTTTTTTATCGTTTCTGCATTTCGCTGCAATTTTTTGTAGCTATGACTTTATTATGTACAACTACAATATGTGATGTCTCTTCTTCAACATTCGTTGTGTGTGGGTTGTATTTGGGACTGACGGCAGGCTTGATGGGGTGGTCCGTACAGGCGCTATGACTACTGTGTCCGGATTACTTTGCAGCCAGAGCATCTGCCTAGTGAACGGTCTGGCTTTAGCGGCCAAGCAGTTCGGGCGTCCCATATTTACGCTTGTGGAGCTCACGTGCTAGTTTTGTTTACCTTCTAGTCCTCCAGAGTAACGATGAACAGATTCCGCAAGTCAACACTCCGTTCCCCGCTCTGTAATACCGGTGCAAGACCAAAGGCGCTCGAGGTAGTGCGGTATCTTTGTAATGCAGCTAAAATCCCGGCAAACGACATTTTGGACATTCATTTACCAGTAATGAACAGTCGCCGATAACGCGAATTGCGATAAGATCGTTCCCAACACGCACCAGGGACTCAGTTGCTACCGCGCCGACTGGCGGCAAATGTCATGGACGCCTCCCGTCCTTATAACACCGTCCATCACCATAATTTCGAACGTACCATGTCCTCAATGGGGTCCGCCAGACAACCATAGACCTCCATCGTCATGTGTCTTCCTACCTCCAAATATACGGTTGCAGCGTGGTCGTGATTAACGACACCCAACTGCGGACTTGTTTAAGATGAGGCAAGGAAGGGCACATTCTATCAGAAAGTGTCTAGCGACGGCATCGGAATCGATCCCGACCCCTAGTCGGCGGCGACTCCTCCGGCGGCCATGACATAAACATACCTGGGCTACAACCTTGGAGGCCGGGCGGGATGGTCTATTACCTCCTTATTCGCCCTCGAGTACTTACAACTTGATCCCGAACCTCCCCTTACCGCGCCACCAATCGTACAGGATTCCAATGAATAGTACCAACCACGTCAGTTCACCCCCGAAATTATCTGTGTTACGAGATATGATCTGGGTATCTGACGTTCACATTGCACTCCCCCAGGAAGCACAACTGGAAGCTCTGCACCACGTTGTTGGATACATATCTTACACCTCTGCTGCTGACCCCTTGGCAGGGGAGTAATTGAATATGTTCGTGAAGGAATCCCCATTATGGATCTCACCATTCTCCCAGCAGCATAAGTCATGGTTTTAACCACTATGGACACGCATATCATCAAAATCTATGCCACATCTAGTTTGATCCCCCCCCCCCTTTCCTAAACAGGAGAGAGCCACATTCTACTCTGAAGACACAGGTTCATTGTTCTTAGAGATTTTTATGCTAGTTGCATATTTGGAGGTGACTTCAACTGTGTCTTTGAACAGAAAGACCAGGCAT
This sequence comes from Schistocerca gregaria, assembly GCF_023897955.1. Taxonomy (NCBI): domain Eukaryota; kingdom Metazoa; phylum Arthropoda; class Insecta; order Orthoptera; family Acrididae; genus Schistocerca; species Schistocerca gregaria. The sequence goes on from NC_064920.1 coordinate 864,818,090, forward strand.
CTCTCTTTAACACCTGTTAAGAACTCTGCATGACCATCCGTCACCTCCGGTTGACCGACAGATAGGAAGAGAAGTTTAGCAATGCCCATTGCCCCACATATCAAACAAGCCATTCAAGAGCTAGTGTTTGATGTCCTAGATGCTAAACTGTGGCCGCTGGCTTTTTCAGATCACAGTGCATATATCAACACGTTTCTCCTTCGACCGCAACCAGTCTGGCTTAGTCGTACACTGTGGAAAATGAAGATCACACATCACTAGGAGGCCGAATGTCAACAAAGCGTAACAGAGACTTGGATGATTTGTGAACAACGACTACCAACTTACAGAACGACTTTAGAGTAGTAGTTAGTGTGTGCCAAGCCCTACTTGTGACAAACCCTGATGCTATACATGAAGGACTTGGTGGACTGCCGCCAACACATAACTAACTATTATTATGCCATCCTCCGAAATTTAGTCACCCGACCATCCAGAGGGAATGACAGCAGATTTAGGTGCACATAGTAGCGATGGCCCAATGTCTATAGGGAATCATTGTGAGAACACGTCTACACGACTCACTGAGCCACGAGATGTCTACCATGCGTCACATCGCAACTAGCGACCAACGACGACGGTGACAGCACATAACCAAACTTGTCACGCCTCAGGTACAGACTCTCACCCAACAATCTGAAACAGTCATTGCCTTCTCCAGTCATTACCGGAACATCTATGGTGTCAGAATTACCGATGCAATGGCAACTGGTCAGGTCTTCTCTTACATGACCAGCACAGCTCCAATGAAGAGAATACCCAATTGATGGAACTGATAACCAGGGACTAAGTGGAGGCTGCCATCGACAAGGATGCCAATAACAAATCTCCTGGTATGGACAGTCTGCCTATAGAGTTATATCTGCCTTCCAGACGTTAAAGACCCCGAGATGGACCAGCATGTTCCAAGAACTTTTCACGTTGGCCCATGTAATCCCGCCCAGCTTTGTCACCGGCATCTGAGTCTTATACATAAGACTTGTAAGTAGGCTGTTTAGGTTTTCTTATTGGTAACGCCACGTAGAGCTCTGTATGAAAATCACTGGCTGTGCTGTGTGCACTCTGTGGCTAGTTAGCATTGTTGTCTGCCATTGTAGTGTTGGACAACTGGATGTTAACTGTAGTTAGTGCCTTCAGTAGTTTGAATCTTTTATTTAGCTGGCAGTAGTGGCGCTCGCTATATTGCAGTAGGCTGAGTAACGAAGATTTTTGTGAGGTAGTGATTTGTGAAACGTATAGGTTAATGTTAGACAGGGCCATCCTTTTGTAGGGATTTTTGAAAGTCAGATTGTGTTGCGCTAAAAATATTGTGTGTCAGCTTAAGCACAGTCATGTATAATTGTTCAAAGGGGACGTTTCAGACTCACCTTTGTGTGGCAATCACTGACTACCATCCACTTATCCTCCTTAATATGGACTACAAAATCTTTGCACACATTTTGGCGGCGCGCCTTCATCCGCTAATTCCCAGCATCCTTTCATTGGAACAGACGACCTCATACGGTGACTACACTGACAGAAACCGGCGAACGTCGCGATGTGATAGCATTGGCCATGACATGCTGGTTTGGGGCGACTGCGGTCACAATAGAACTCGACAGCGCAAATGATAAAGTACATCACAGTTTCCTTTTCTCTGTTATGTATCAGATGGGCTTCCCACCTCCATTTCTCAACGTCGTTTTCAAGTGGCTGACAAAGGGAACAATCTTTAGATCCGGTATGAAACGCCTGTCCTCCCCCTGTGATGGAAGACTTGGTCTGCTCAACGTACAGCACAGAGCTGATACTCTACATATGTGAACGATGCAGAAAAAAATGGTCTGGACCAGGAGCATCGACTACACTCATAGCTGCTTCTCATACATCGCGACCTTTATTGTCCTCCACAGTTACGTGTATTCTGCACTGCCGATGCCTAAGACATCGAGTGTCATGCAACATTGTCGAACAGAAGTACCCTGCGGTCCGATGGTGAAACGTTTGGCACCGTATCCATAAAGCTCACCTCGCCACATATGTTCCAGCAACATGGTACTTGGTTACCAATGGCAAAGGTGCGACACGACAGAAGACACATGCAACTGGATTAGCTGACACCCCACTGTGTGCTGCATGCGAACACCTTGATGAGGACGTCCATCACCTCAGATGCCCATCAACCCTTGACACCTGGAAGCTAAGCCCCAAGATGCTCGCCTGCTTTCTCTACATTTCTCTGACCGTAGTTGAACATAAGACATACATCTTTCCTGAGGACATACACTTCCCAGCTGCCAAAAGCAAGGCCATACTCTGGATAAAAGATTGGTTGCTTAGCTACAGTATTGGTTGCTCAGCTACAGAAGCGGGACTAAGTTCGTACCAGTGCATTTTGTAGGTACAGGTTGCCTACATCAGAGGCAGGTATGCACTCAGGGGCAAACCTATTGCTTTCCTTTGACTGAAAGGTACTTCACCTATTGTTCTACTTTGATTAACGGGTACTTAACCTATTGTTCTGCTAAAAGGGTCCTTCATTTGATTGTCAGGCATTTAACCTATTGGACCCCCACCCCCACCTCCTCGTTGCTACGGTACACTTTCAGGTCTGAGTTATTGAAATAGCCCCTCTCACTTTATCAATTTCATTGACTACTTAATTAAACTGATCAATTAATCAACCTCTTCCCCTCTGGTAAACCCCCATCCCCTCCCACCCTCCCTCCCGCAAATTGGCGGGAAAAAGACTCAGTTGATCGATCATTTGGAGGGAATTCGATTGTAGTGTATGGAATATTGTTTAAACAATTTAGACATTGTGTGGAATATTGTTTATTTAAACAATTTAGGGATTCAAGGCAGTGCATGGAATTTATGGAAATTGGTGGAGTGGATGGATCTCATAACAGGAGGGTATATTGTTTATTTATAAAAAATTCGGTTTGTGGGGTTGGTTTTTTCTTGCTCATCATTCTCTGCTGCTTGGAAACATGTAGGTCTTGTAAGAAGCAATTACATGGGGCAAATATGTTGTATAACCTAATGTTCAGTTCTGTAATCTGGGTGCCTTAACCTAATGTTTGGGCCTTTGTCTGCACTTAACCTATTGTTATGTTAAGTGGTTTTCCATGTCACCCCCATTTCCTTAAACTGTTGTACCGCCTTTGATACCAAATTAACTAATTAGTTATGTTCTCCCAACATTTTCTGGTACACTTTTCGAATCTTACATACTTTTGAACGCCATTTCTTGCACATTCTTCTTTGTCACCCACTCCCTTGCACTATTGTACTGCGTTTTACATTAAAATTATGCAAATTAACCTAGTGTTCTGCACTTAACCTGCTGTTCTGCTCCACGTCACCCACTCACACATATCCACCCTTAACTATTGCACTGCTAACACCACACTGATATAAAAATTTATGCAAAGTAATGAAATCGATATTCTTCACATGTATGGGGTAGTTCTTCTTCATTCACAGCAACCTATTGGTTGGTGAAATTAATGGAATATAGTTTAAACAAATGATCGCTAATAAAAACCACATTTGGCCACCCGACGCCGACGCCGACGCCAGAGTCTTGGTGCATCGGTGGGCTCCATGAAGTGGTGACGCAGCCGTCAGCTGCCCAGTGATGAACAGGTGTCCATTCAGGTCCAGCAAGCGTGAGATGGCGGCATACTTTCATACTTGACACCTGAGAAATTCCTGTCGAAGTACATGTTCACCTAGGCACCACTGTTGCTGGCATGATGACGCATAGCTGTGCTGTGGGCCCAGAACCAAGAGATGTTCCATTACTTCCCAGAATAGCACAGGGGACATTGTTTCTAGCGATCCTAATGGGACAGCCCATTCGTCACTGAGTTTACCTGCCAAACTGCTGCTGCTGTCGGTGTGGGAGCACCGTCCACCACGGATTTCTGCAGACGAGACTTTCAGCGCCAAAATTATTTTGTACAGATCGCTACATTGCACTGACAATTAAACCCTGCAAAAGTTGTCTACATATCATCAAATACCAGGTAATCAAAAAGTCTGTATAAATTTGAAAACTGAATAAATCACGGAATAATGTAGATAGAGAAGTACAAATTGACACACATGCTTACAATGACATGGGATTTTTTAGAACCAAAAAATATAAAAGTTCAAAAAATGTCCGACAGATGGCGCTTCATCTGATCAGAATATCAATAATTAGCATAACAAAGTAAGACAAAGGAAAGATGATGTTCTTTACAGGAAATGCTCAATATTTACACCATCATTCCCTCAACAATAGCTGTCGTCGAGGAATAATGTTGTGGGCAGCATTGTAAAGCATGTACGGAGTTACGGTTAGGCATTGGCGTCGAATGTTGTCTTCCAGTATCCCTAGAGATGTCGGTCGATCACGATACACTTGCGACTTCCGGTAACCCCAAAGCCAATAATCGCACGGGCTGAGGTCTGGGGATCTGGGAGGCCAAGCGTGACGAAAGTGGCGGCTGAGCACACGATCATCACCAAACTACGCGCGCAAGAGATCTTCCACGCGTCTAGCAATATGGGGTGGTTCTAATAAAACCCCATGTCATTCCAAGCATGTGAGTAAATTTTTACCTCTGTATCTACATTATTCCGTGGTTTATTAAATTTTCAAATTTATACTGACTTTTTGATCACCCGGTACATACAAGACTCACAAGAATATTGGGAGCCAGGAACATATTTACTAGTGAAACTACAATTAAATATTACGATTGCTGCTACAGTCTGACACCAATCGATATACATGTAATGTCTCCTCTTGACGGCTGTGGTTCTGGAAAGAATCTCAGTATCTATAGCAATCATAATTTTCCACGTAAAAATCCATCTCATACCTTCACGGTTATCGATGTGCTGAATCAATACATCCCTCACCATAGGACACACACTCATCTGCTCTGCTCATGAAACAACATACGCCACAGTAACATTACACTGCAACATATACGCATTTCAGACAAACAGTGCACTTATCTTTTATATCTGTACAGTGCCCCAAAAAATTATGGTACGCCTACACTCACACCAGCTATATGTCTCGATTCTCCTCAGTCTTAGTAAATTATCAGACAAAGTCTTTGAATCAGCACGTCTGGAAGGTGCTGCATCTTGCCAAGATTCTCTCAAACAAGTGTTATGAAGGACAGGCGTCTGGCACCATGTGTGATAATAAATACCGCACCCAGGGACGTAATGCTTGGAAAGACATCACCACTGTAGTTAAACAACATCGCTATGGATTGAACAACAAGGAAAATGCGAGGGTACGCTTAGGGGTGCCGATGAGGAGACATATTGTTATAGCCGTTTTGCCCGTCCTGTTGAACATGTGCATATCTATATTTTGCAGCCGTTTACGAAATTAATCTATCACCACATACGTTCGGATATACTCCTGAGTGCGTTGAAATCACAATTCACCATGTCCAGTCTATCCTTCCATTGCGTACTTAAGTTCTTAATAACAAATAATCCTCAGCAAACAGGGAGCAACATGGTAAATACAAGTATTCTTGACCACAAGGTCGTTGTAGCAATATCTAAATACACCAAAAGTAAACGCAAAACATATCTATTTATAAAAGCACATAAAAAATCTCTTCATGCATTGCTAAGAGACAGTCTCCACTGCTTTTCAACTATATATGTAAGTGTAGACCTGATGTGGCTTAAATTCGAGGAAATGATCACCTGTGGCAATTGATTTATACGGAATTAATTACGAAAATGTGGTAGTTATCCCTCATGGTACACAAAAAAGGTCAGACCAGAGTTGCAGAAGCAACGAAAAAAGGATGAAACATTTACAAGACACAAAATCTCAAAGATTGACGATGCTTTACTGAAGCTCGAAACTTAGCACGGACTTCAATGAGAGAAGCTTTTAATAGCTTCCACAAGGAAATTCAGTCTCGAAATCTGACAGAAGATCCAAGGAGATTGTGGTCGTATGTAAAGTACACCAGCGTCAAGATACAATGAATACCTCCACTGCGCGATGCCTATCGTAAGATTACCGATGACAGCGTCACTAAAGCGAAATTATTGAACTTAGTTTTCCGAAATTCCTTCGCCAAGGAACACGAAGCAAATATTTCAGAATCAAGAACAGCTGCCAACATGGGTAACTTAGAAATATACTGCCTCGGTGTAGCGAAGCAGCTAAAATCACGTATGATTCACGAGGGTTTGATCCGTCGTTGCAACTACGAACATATGTGATTTTTTCGCCAGACGCGTTTCGCTCTATTGAGGTAAAGCATCATCTTTGGTCTGTAATTAAGTTATTTACATTTTGATTTGATTTTTAGATCGAAAAAAAGTTCGTTAAGAATAGGCTGATTTGCACTTACGGTGATTTTTGGGCTGATTTCTCGCTTACATCGGGAAATGACGTCTGCTGGCACATCGTTGTTTTTCTGTGTTACACACTGACCATTTTGGTCTATGTTCTGCAATACTATGCATTTCTCACAACACACTTTTCTGTACACCACTGTATGCTGTTTGTTTTTATACTTCAAGTATGTGTTGATGTTTGTGTTTTGTAATGTTGCCAACATAACCTTTCCACTACTTTGTCTTTAACCTATAACATTTTTTTAAAATTAGATTATTGTAGCTAACACTTGGTTTAAGAATCATGAAAGAAGGTTGTATACGTGGAAGAACCCTGGAGATACTAAAAGGTATCAGATAGATTATATAATGGTAAGACAGAGATTTAGGAACCAGGTTTTAAGTTGTAAGACATTTCCAGGGGCAGATGTGGACTCTGACCACAATCTATTGGTTATGACCTGTAGATTAAAACTGAAGAAACTGCAGAAATGTGGGAAATTAAGGAGATGGGACCTGGATAAACTGAAAGAACCAGAGGTTGTACAGAGTTTCAGAGAGAGCATAAGGGAACAATTGACAGGAATAGGGGAAAAAAATACAGTAGAAGAAGAATGGGTAGCTCTGAGGGATGTAGTAGTGAAGGCAGCAGAGGATAAAGTAGGTACAAAGACGAGGGCTGCTAGAAATCCTTGGGTAACAGAAGAAATATTGAATTTAATTGATGAAAGGAGAAAATATAAAAATGCAGTAAATGAAGCAGGCAAAAAGGAATACAAACGTCTCAAAAATGAGATCGACAGGAAGTGCAAAATGGCTAAACAGGGATGGCTAGAGGACAAATGTAAGGATGTAGAAGCTTATCTCACTAGGGGTAATATAGATACTGCCTACAGGAAAATTAAAGAGACCTTTGGAGAGAAGAGAACCACGTGTATGAATATCAAGAGCTCAGATGGCAGCCCAGTTCTAAGCAAAGAAGGGAAGGCAGAAAGGTGGAAGGAGTATATAGAAGGTTTATACAAGGGCGATGTACTTGAGGACAATATTATGGAAATGGAAGAGGATGTAGATGAAGACGAAATGGGAGATACGATACTGCGTGAAGAGTTTGACAGAGCACTGAAAGACCTGAGTAGACAACATTCCAATAGAAACTACTGACGGCCTTGGGAGAGCCAGTCATGACAAAACTCTACCAGCTGGTGAGCAAGATGTATGAGACAGGCGAAATACCCTCAGACTTCAAGAAGAATATAATAATTCCAATCCCAAAGAAAGCAGGTGCTGACAGATGTGAAAATTACCGAACTATCAGTTTAATAAGCCACGGCTGCAAAATACTAACGCGAAGTCTTTACAGACGAATGGAAAAACTGGTAGATGCAGACCTCGGGGAGGATCAGTTTGGATTCCGTCGAAATGTTGGAACACGTGAGGCAATACTGACCTTACGACTTATCTTAGAAGAAAGATTAAGAAAAGGCAAACCTACGTTTCTAGCATTTGTAGACTTAGAGAAAGCTTTTGACAATGTTGACTGGAATACTCTTTTTCAAATACTAAAGGTGGCAGGGGTAAAATACAGGGAGCGAAAGGCTATTTATAATTTGTACAGAAACCAGATGGCAGTAATAAGAGTCGAGGGGCATGAAAGGTAAGCAGTGGTTGGGAAAGGAGTGAGACAGGGTTGTAGCCTCTCCCCGATGTTATTCAATCTGTATATTGAGCAAGCAGTAAAGGAAACAAAAGAAAAATTTGGAGTAGGTATTAAAATTCATGGAGAAGAAGTAAAAAGTTTGAGGTTCGCCGATGACATTGTAATTCTGTCAGAGACGGCAAAGGACTTGGAAGAGCAGTTGAACGGAATGGACAGTGTCTTGAAAGGAGGATATAAGATGAACATTAACAAAAGCAAAACGAGGATAATGGAATGTAGTCAAATTAAATCGGGTGATGCTGAGGGAATTAGATTAGGAAATGAGACACTTAAAGTAGTAAAGGAGTTTTGCTATTTAGGAAGTAAAATAACTGATGATGGTCGAAGTAGAGAGGATATAAAATGTAGACTGGCAATGGCAAGGAAAGCGTTTCTGAAGAAGAGATATTTGTTAACATCGAATATAGATTTATGTATCAGGAAGTCGTTTCTGAAAGCATTTGTTTGGAGTGTAGCCATGTATGGAAGTGAAACATGGACGATAACTAGTTTGGACAAGAAGAGAATAGAAGCTTTCGAAATGTGGTGCTACAGAAGAATACTGAAGATAAGGTGGATAGATCACGTAACTAATGAGGAGGTATTGAATAGGATTGGGGAGAAGAGAAGTTTGTGGCACAACTTGACTAGAAGAAGGGATAGGTTGGTAGGACATGTTTTGAGGCACCAAGGGATCACAAATTTAGCATTGGAGGGCAGCATGGAGGGTAAAAATCGTAGAGGGAGACCGAGAGATGAGTACACTAAGCAGATTCAGAAGGATGTAGGTTGCAGTAGGTACTGGGAGATGAAGCAGCTTGCACAGGATAGAGTAGCATGGAGAGCTGCATCAAACCAGTCTCAGGACTGAAGACAACAACAACAACAACATGTGTGCAATTCTATTTAATTTTGTTTCGGTGTATTTTTGTACTGTGTAAGAGTAGAGAAGGAATATCCATGGGGAGAATTTATTTATGGGAGGGGGAAACCATGATAAGTGGAAATAAGTATACTACTGGCCATTAAAATTGCTACACCATGAAGATGACGTGTTACAGAAGCGAAAATTAACCGACAGTAAGAAGATGCTGTGATATGCAAATGATTAGCTTTTCAGAGCATTCACACAAGGTTGGTGCCGGTGGCGACACCTACAACGTGCTGACATGAGAGGAAAGTTTACAACCGATTTCTCATACACAAACAGGAGTTGACCGGCGTTACCTGGTGAAACGTTGTTGTGATGCCTCGTGTAAGGAGGAGAAATGCGTACCATGACGATTCCGACTTTTATAACGGTCGTATTGGAGCCTATCGCGATTGCCGTTTATCGTATCGTGACATTGCTGCTCGCGTTGGTCGAGACCCAATGACTGTTAGCAGAATATGGAATCGGTGGGTTCAGGAGGTTAATACGGAATGCCGTGCTGGATCCCAACGGCCTCGTATCACTAGCAGTCGAGGTGACAGGTATCTTATCCGCATGGCTGTAACGGATCGTGCAGCCACGTCTCCATCCCTGAGTCAACAGATGGGGACGTTTGCAAGACAACAACCATCTGCACGAACAGCTGGACGACGTTTGCAGCAGCATGGATTATCAGCTCGGAGAGCGTGGCTGCGGTTACCCTTGACGCTGAATCACAAACAGGAGTGCCTGCGATGGTGTACTCAACGACGAACCTGGATGCACCAATGGCAAATCGTCATTTTTTCGGATGAATCCAGGTTCTGTTTACAGCATCATGATAGTCGCATCCGTGTTTGACGACATCGCGGTGAATGCACATTGGAAGCGTGAATTCGTTATCGCCATACCCGCCGTGATGGTATGGGGTGCCATTGGTTACACGTCTCGGTCGCCTCTTGTTCGCATTGACGGCACTTTGAATAGTGGACGTTACATTTCAGATGTGTTACGATCCGTGGCTGTACCCTTCATTCAGTCCCTGCGAAACCCTACATTTCAGCAGGATAATGCACGACCGCGTGTTGCAGGTCGTGTATGGGCCTTTCTGGATACAGAAAATGTTCGACTGCTGCCCTGGCCAGCACATTCTCCAGATCTCTCACCAATTGAAAATGTCTGGTCAATGGTGGCCGAGAAACTGACTCGTCACAATACGCCAGTCAGTACTCTTGATGAACTGTGGTATCGTGTTGAAGCTGCATGGGCAGCTATACCTGTACACGCCATCCAAGCTCTGTTTGACTCAACGCCCAGGCATATCAAGGCCGTTATTACGGCAAGAGGTGGTTGTTCTGGGTACTGATTTATCAGGATCTATGAATCCAAATTGCATGAAAATGTAATCACATGTCAGTTCTAGTATAATATATTTGTCCAATGAATACCCGTTTATTATCTGCATTTCTTCTTGGTGTAGCAATTTTAATGACCATTAGAGTATATAGCAGTGTTTTGGAGTGTGAATTAGAGGATAAGGTGAGGAGCGAGAAGTGAAATGAAACTGTGAGTAAGGGAGGGGGGTTGTGGGAGAACTATAAAGCAACCACGGACACTATGGCCACACAAATGAAGAATTAAACAACGTAGTAAAGTCAAGGCTTACGGTCCAGACTGTATAGCAGTTACATTCCTGTCACAGTATGCTCATACAATAGCTCCATACTCAGCAATCATATACAAACGCTCATTCGGTGAAAGATCGGAGCCAAAACACTGGGAAATTTCCCTTAACACACCAATAATCGTGAAAGAAAGTAGGAGTAATCCAATGAATTACAGATCCACATCACTGATGATTTGCTGTTGATTTGAGGGTCATACTACATTCCAATATTATGAATTACCTTGAAGAAATTGGCCTCTTCACACACAGCACGAAGTAATGAATGCTATCGACAGGGGATCTCAAATTGATTTCATATTTCTAGATTTCCATAATGCTATTGACGCCGTTGCTCACAAGAGAATTCTAATCGAATTACGTACCTATGGAGTATCACTCGAGTTGTGAGACTGGATTCGTGATAGGCTGCCAGAAACATAACAGTACGCAGTAATCAATGGAGTGTCATCGAGTGAAACAGAAGTGACATCTGCCGTTATTGCTGTACAGTATCGGATCCTTACCAGATAGGATTAATAGAGGACATCGAAAGTTCCATTGAAGGGCAGCTCGTTTTGGGTTATTGCGAAACAGGGGTGCGAGTGCCACGGATATGATGAGAAAATGTGATGAAAACCTTTAAAACAAAGGTGTTTTTCGTTGCGGCGAGATTTTTTCACGATATTTCAGTCACCAGTTTCCTCGTCTGAGAATGAAAATAATTTATTGTCGCCAAAGTGCATAGGGAGAAATGATCATCCTGATAAAATTGAGATTTTACAGCCCTTGCAGAAAGATTGAACTATTCATTGTTCCCAAGCGCTGTTTGAGAGTGGAATAGTAAAGCAATAGTCTGGAGATGTTTCGCAGCACCCTCTGCCAGCCACTTAAGTAAGACTGCCGATGTATTAGAGTCATTCGTGTCACCATTAGTGCCAGCTCTTGGTACTAAATCTCGCCCCTTTGTACCTCAAATCACCTACAAATTTAATCATGCATTCTTCTCACTATATTGTATACGCACAACAAATAAAGTTTCTTCATCTGATATCCTTCCAGGTGTTGCAGTTTTAATAAGCAACAGTGTGTATCAGTTGCTTATAACAGTCAGGAAGATTCTCTTTATCTAGTCAATAATAACCTCCTGCATGTATCCTAAGATCATGTGTCAGATAGAAGATCGTTTTTCGCAATGATATATCAAGACATGCACTGTACTCCCTGAAACTACGGTAAAAAATTTAGATCTGTTTGGTGGACGTGTGCTGCTGGTGAGAGTCACAATGTGTCAGTGCGAGACGTCATTCACAGCGCAGGAGAAACGGCTCGTGACGTAGCGCGTAACTAGGCTGAGCCTACCGAGCCACTGCTCCGCGCCCACCAAGGTTAAAGGGTAAAAAAGGAAATGCGCAAATATACACAGTATGATACTATCTTCATAGCTAGTAATAAGAACAATCAACCTACACCGCGGTGTCAAAAATCGTGGGGTACCTGCCAATGTCGTGTCGCACCTCCTTTTGCCCAGCGCAGTGCAGCGACTCGACTTGGCATGGACCGAACAAATCGCTCGAAGTACCCTGCAGAGATACTGAGCTATGCTGCCTTTATGGCCGTCCATGATTGCGAAAGTCTTGCCCGTGCAGGATTTTGTTCACGAACTTACCTCTCGATTATGCTAAACAAATGTCCCATGGGTGACCAAATCGTTTACTCGAATTGTTCAAAATGTCCTTCGAAACAATCGCGAAAAATGGTGCGTAGAGTACATGACTCATTGTCATGCACAAAAATTTCACCATTGCTTGAGAACATGAAGTCTACGAGTGGCTGCAAATGGTCTCCAGATACTCGAACATAAACATTTCCAGTCAGCAATCGGTTCAGTTAGTCCAGAGGTCTCGTTCCATTCCATGTAAAAGTCCACACCATTAAGGAGCCACCCCCAGCTTTCACAGCGCCTCGTTGAAAACTTGAGTCCTTGGATTCGTGCGATCTCAGCCACATTCGAATCCTACCATCAGCTCTTACCAAATGAAATCGGGACTAATCTGAGTAGGCCACGGCTTTCCTGCAGTCTAGGGTTCAAATGGTTCAGATGGTTCTGAGCACTATGGGACTTAACTTCGGAGGTCATCAGTCCCCTAGAACTTCTTAGAACTACTTAAACCTAACTAACCTAGGGACATCACACACATCCATGCCCGAGTCAGGATTAGAAGCTGCGACCGTAGCAGTCGCGCGGTTCCGGACTGAAGCGCCTAGAACCGCTCGGCCACCCCGGACGGAGCAGTCTAGGGTCCAACCTATATGGTCACGAGCCCAGGACCCCAGGAGAGGCGCTGCAGGCGACGTCGAGCTGTTAGCAGAGGTCCTCGTGTACGTCGTCTGCTGCTATAGCCCATTAACTCCAAATTTCACCTCTCTGTTCTAAATGATATGTTCGTAGTACGTCCCACACTGATTTATGCAGCTATTTCACGCACTGTTGCTTGCCTGTTAGAATGACAACTCTACGCAAACGCCGCTTCTCTCAGTCGCTAAGCGAAGGCCGTCGACCATTGCCTTGTCCGTGGTGAGAAGTAATACCTGAAATTTGGTATTCTCGGCATTCTTGACACTTTAGATTTCGGAACATTCGATTCCTTATCGATTTCGGAAATGAAATGCTTCATGCCTCTAGTTCCAACTACAATTCCGCTCCTAAATTCTGTTACTTCCATTCGCGAGGCCATAAACACGTTGGAAACTTTGTGACATGAATCACCTGAGTATAAATGACAACACCGCCATTTATACCTTGTTTACGCCATAGTACCAACACTTGTATATATGCATATCGTTACACCATGACTTTTGTCGCCTCAGTGTTTTAATCACTTGAATTTTAGCCAACTCTCCCGTTTCAGTACTAGGGAAAAAAAAAAAAAAAAATGTCCAGCACTGTAAACTGAGGATACGAACAGGACTCGCATAAACCTGAAAGCTGATCCATCTTATTTAATTATACATAAACAAACAATTTTAAATCACATTTTATTCTGTTTATAAAATACGTATTATTTAACTAGCAAAACATGTACGTAACAAAACTACAGCTTAATGTTTCAAATTCGTTAATATTCCTTAGAAAATCTTTTAAATATATATTACTTCTTATATGTGGCTGCAAAATATGGTGATACATTAGACTCGGCGAACAATGTATGTATGAACGAGTTTAGAAATCATTTAGCTAGGGAACTTCGTAGGAGACTATATAGTTTTTTGCTATTTCTATTTTTCTTTAATTAAAAGATTTTGAAAAATTCATGCTTCTCCAACACAAACTGTCTCATACAAACCTCGATAAATTTTCTTGATGCCTCGTTTGCAAAACAAAATTATCCCGAATATAAATGCAGTTTCTAAGCTCCGCATATTGATACAGTATATATGCCTGTGAAAATAGGTATTATGCGTCCACAGAAAGTTGCAATCGATTCGACGCCAGTCTTCTGGCTGCCACGGATGGACATAAGTCACATGATTGCTGATGTCTTACCTTCTGAATGGTGTCGTTGCTCCACAGTTTTACTGCAATTCACGGTTTTCTGAAGATTTTGCTGACTGCGGACGGACACAGCCATGTTGCTCACCAATCAGCTCGTCTCAGACTGATGCTAAGCAACGGCGGGGATCGCTGCAGGGTCCACTGCATTGTTGAGAATTTCATCATGTCGCCATATGTTGTTTAGTCAGGAAATAATTAAAACTTGAATGAAAAACTAATATGATGAGTTACTAAACTTTTTCACTATGATAAAATAATGAAATGATCTGTTGGTAATCGTTCTGGCGCAAAGGCATGCGATTCATTTACCTCCTTTACTCAGGAAAAAAGATCAATTTTCATTAGGATACAAACACCAATAAAATGAATATATAGATCGAAACGGATAAAATGAGCAAGCGTTTCGGCCTATGCTATGGAAGAGCATCTGTCACGACTTGCGTTTGCAACAATCTGCAAAAAAAAAAAAAAAAAAAAAAGTCAAATCTGAAATTAAATTTGGTCCTTAAAGGCGCTGTAGAAACTAAGAATCTCTTCAACAGACAGCCCCGTATTTCGAAATATTTAAAACATTTAGAAAATTTTCGGCCATAGCATTCTACGGTGGTAGAATTTAAAAACTTGTTCTGTGAATACTTCCAAGATAACGCTAGATACAACACTTCCAATGCGATGGGCTGGCAGATAAGAAAATGTTTGTAAACTTAAAGGGAGATTCATTGTCGCTCTTGAGGCACTGACAAGCATTATTCGTAGAGTAGGAAATGAAATGAACTAAATGTTGGTATGGAACTAAAACATATCTTCCCTTTTTCATATTCAGCGTTAGGTACCGAAAAGGAAATTACAGCACATAAGTAAGACATTTCAGTCATTAATGACTTTGCTGTTGCGGATGACATCTCAGGAACGGTGCTGTCAGAAATAAAGAAGGAAAGTTAGGGTTTAACATCCCGTCGACAACGAGAGACGGAGACGGAGCGCAAACTCGGATAGGGAAGGATGGCTGAGGAAATCAGTCCTATCCTTTCCAAAGGAGCGATCCCGGCATTTGGAGGGCAGTCACGAAAATCACCAATATTGGTGGGCGGATGGGGATTTGATCACCGACCAGCGTCTTAACACATCCCAACTGGTGTCAAAGGATAATACGACGGACTACTCCACGAAACTTTCGCCGTTTGCGAAACATGGTGGGCAACGAGAGTAAATTGTGACACACAAATTTAAACAGTAGAGAAGCACTTAGATGAGCTTTGCGAGCAGAGTGGCTGACAGAGCCCGGAACTGGACTTAACGTAACATTTTTTGTCCAATGAGTGACAGCTTTTGTGCGCAACTAAATACCTTGCTTTAAGGAATGATGTATGTATAAATGCAAACGTAGCGACCTTTGTTTCGTGCCTGTAGCCTGTGTCGATTATCTTAGCAATGAAGCACTTAACTTTGACAATGGCATTTTCTCGTAACACTTCTCTTCTGTTGCCAACACAGCTAATGTTGATAAGAACTTTATGTAGAGTATAAAAGTATGAAAAATATTCGATGTAAAAGACTCAGTACAGCTGGCCTTGAGCTACCCTGACGTACGGACAACCGTCCTAATACGTCTAAGAAAAGCCCAGTCAAGAATGGTTATCTGGTTTGGCAGCAGTATCAACAGAAAAAGGATGGTTGGCGTAAATGGTCACAGGCTTACTGTATTTGAACGGGGAAATATTGTACTAGAAATGTTTGAACAGTTTAACTAACAGAACTCTAAGCAAGATGCCATACGTCTCTAAAGAACGTTGTTACAAAACACTATGCCCCATCATTCAGCTCAGACTCCAAGAATGTCCAGGCATCTATGTACCCGTCCCGTAGAGATATTGCAGATGAGTTTAGATTCACACAAAGACGTAGAAGTAGTCTTTCTAGCTAGCACCCATTCGCGAATGGAACAGCTATGACGTTAATTAATGACACAGTAAAAAGTATTCTCTGTCTCGCAGTTAACACTGATTTGCAGAGTAAAGATGAAGACTTAGTTGTATGAATTTAACTAGAAAATGAAAGACCAACAAATATTGACTTCCCTAAACTAATTGACCCTTTTCTACATACTAGGAAAAACTTATTTCAGCTATTTTTGTTTTCTGGGCATTGGGCCGCGGCCCAAGGCAAGCATCTGTGCCTTTCGCCTCCTAAAGTTGGAGAATGTTGCACCCGTGGGCAGTATGCCTTCGGCAGTGTTACAGTGCGGACACGTGCCTGTGTTGAGCGCGCGGTGCAACGCTCGCCTGTGTTTGTATCGGCAGTTAACACGTGCGCTGAACGTACTAGCAAGACCACATGACGAACCAATATCGTTAAGGAACGCTGCGATTCCTTTTTCCCCGACTTCGCGCGTCCCAAAGCACTCGATGTGGCAAAGATTCTGTAGAGACTTGGCTAAGATACAAGATCAGACGTCACAGGCATACATCTTCCCATCGTCAGCAGTAGAGTGTACGTGAAGCTTATCAGTGGTGCCACATGCAATAAGATCATCATGGAGACAAGTCAAGAACTCCACTTCTGCCATGCGGGTGGCAACATAGGGATTATGACCACGCGTCTTTGGACGCCAGAAAATTTAACTGTTTTTGAGCTGCTTTTTGAAGTATCTGCTCAAGCTGTAATAAACGGTCTCGGCCCTTACAGTACGGTTTCCGACCAAGTGGCCGAGAAGTGGGCACAGTTCAAGAAATATCGTGTCTTGAATGGCGTCCGACAGGTGTGTATCGATCTCCGTAGCCCTGTGCCCTCCCACCTTCGCATCGGGGACTTCAGAGTCATTACCGTGTACGACGGCCAACCCCACAGGTGCTCGCGATGCGGAAAGGAAGGAAATCTTCCGCCAGGATGTATACAGCACTGGATCACACAGTTACCGCCTACGGCCATGACGTCCCCACCCAACTCGACCACTCTGCCTGTGAAGTGCGCAGCAGCGATTACCGCAGCCTGCCTTTTAGTCATTCCAGTCAGCAACAGCCCGCCACAAAGTGACGGCTTGGACGACGCGAAGGGACCAAGAGGCAGGGAGGCAGCCACAAGGCCGCCACATCCGCCCAACGCCACGACCAGGGTCGCCACTATGTCGCTATTCGACTCCCCTGTGGTGTCGACAGAAGCTTTCGATTCCGAAAGTCGGGGCTCGTTTCCATCATTTGACGCAGAAGGACATCTTCCCCACGGCGACACAACCAGAGGCTTAGGTCGATACCAGGAAACGAAGATAATCTCTCGCACGAAAATTATGACGTGACATAGGCAGACGACACCCACCCCCTGATGTCAGCAGGCAATGACAGTGAAGGACAATCTTGCCTGACGAGCATCCCAGTGCCTGTCCACTCTGTGGATGGAGTAATGAACAACATATAGGTGGAGCTAGTTTTGTCTCCGCCGACAGCATACAACCACCGTCTCCCAGGGGAAGCCTGTACAGACACCGAACATCATCCCACGACAACAGTTTGGGAAGATAATGGAAAAGACGCAATAGCGATCTCACTGGTATGGACGCATCCACACAGCCCACCATCCAGTTATTTATAAGTGTGTCCCCTGTGGTCGGGCAGAGCACGGTGACACCACACTTTGGCAACACCCACTTCCTCTCTCAGCGATGGTGGATGAACTTCCAGCGACCCCTCGACAAGAGTACAGAGTAGTCAAAGTCTACAGCAATATAATGTGCAATACGGCAAAGAAACAATTACCCCGAGAAATGATTCACATGAATCAGGTGTCGACGTTGACGTATTACAGGTGATGCATCTTGTGACGATTCTGAGTATTTGTTGCGAAATACGACTGAGAAGGTCTACCAGTCATAGATGTGATCATACTCCCGTCCGCATGCGTGTCACCATTCTCTACGCACCGTCGGGCACGTCAAATCGAAGTCAACGTTTTGTTTTTCACTCCGTAAACATCACCCAACTATTCCTTGGTCGTCTCTACCACATTGTCGTTGGAGGCAACTTTAATTGTATATTACATCCGAAAGACCAGCACCTCGGTTACAATGTCTGGCCCTACCAACATTGGTGTAAGAGCACAGCCTTGTTGATGAATGGGAGAAGGTGCACGCCGAAGTCTCCAGCCACACACATCTTACAAGCCATTCTGCAAGCAGAATAAATCAGATTTACGTCTCCGGCATCCTCTAGTCAGTCTGGTGCAGCCATGGGCCGTGAAAGCTTAACACATCCCTCCTCCACGACTCGATTTGTCAACAGCATGTCGCAGCAGCATGGACTTCTCGTGAACACCATCCTCCCAGGTACCCAACGCCATTGGCGTGGCGGTTCACCTATGATAATCCAAAGATCACAGGGTAGCTGGTAAAGCGCAGAAAAGAATCGGCCCCATGGCAACGAGACATCTTGAACTATTACTACACAGTGCTACGAAATTCTACAAACGCCGCCTTGACCCGAAACGTACAGGGAACGACAACGCATTAAGGCCAAGCTCCTTTCGTTGACACGCAATAAGCTACAGGGTATGGTAGTGAGATCACTCAGACAGGCTTTCGTGCTGAGGAGTCATCATCTACGTTCCATACCACGTCTGATTACAGTCGTAGTCGTCACCAGCTTGTCTCCAAGGAACGTGTATGATTCGACTTCTAAGGATGTTCCCCTACACGTCACACTCACTCTTGATGCCATCGAGGCATCATTCTCGACGGCGGCAATCATTACGGACGACGTCGTGGACGCTATCTCCAAAGGAGCGACGAACAAGTCCCCAGCCCAGACAACCTTGCCGTTGAATTCTGCCCGGCATTCTATGACCTGATGATCTAGCTGTGGGTTGAAGTGTTCCAGGAGTTACTCAGTCCCAACCTCCACGTGCCAATAGCTTATGTCGCCGTATTTTAATTCCGGTACATAAACCGTCCCGAGGTCTAGAGATGACCATCTTTCACCCGCTTACTCCTCTCAATTTGGATTATCAGATCTACGCGCCTATAGGCGGCGCATATACACACGTTACTGCCTTCACACCTTTCACCGGAACATTATATGGCCGTGGTGCCAACCTACAAACTGCCACAGGTGAATATCGGGATCTCATCTCTCTCGCCAAATTCTGCTGCCTCTGCGTGACACTGAATTCGAAAGCGCCTTTCATGGAGTCCGACACTAGTTCTTCTGTCGGTAGTGACACGTATGGATTTCCCTTTGCCATTTGCCGGCATCCTGTGACCAATGCTGTTTCAAATATTCAAGTCAATCGACGCCTAACGGGAACAGTTCCAGTACGGCGTTCAGTCAGACAGGGCTGTCCCCATCCACTATGCTGCTCGGGACTGCCCTCAAACCCTCTATCAGGCCGGTTGGGGTGGCCGAGCGGCTCTAGGCTCTACAGTCTGGAACTGCGGGACCGCTACGGTCGCAGGTTCGAACCCTGCCCCGGTACTCACAGCTTTACTTCTGCCAGTATCCGTCTCCTACCTTCCAAACTTTACAGAAGCTCTTCTGCGAAACATGCAGAACTAGCACTCCTGAAAGAAAGGATACTGTGGAGACATGGCTTAGCCACAGCCTAGGGGATGTTTCCAGAATGAGATTTTCACTCTGCAGCGGAGTGTGCGCTGATATGAATGTTCCTGGCAGATTAAAACTGTGTGCCCGACCAAGACTCGAACTCGGGACCTTTGCCTTTCGCGGGCAAGTGCTCTACCAACTGAGCCACCGAAGCACGACTCACGCCCGGTACTCACAGCTTTACTTCTGGCAGTATCCGTCTCCTACCTTCCAAACTTTACAGAAACTCTTCTGCGAAACATGCAGAACTAGCACTCCTGAAAGAAAGGATACTGTGGAGACATGGCTTAGCCACAGCCTGGGGGATGTTTCCAGAATGAGATTTTCACTCTGCAGCGGAGTGTGCGCTGATATGAAACTTCCTGGCAGATTAAAACTGTGTGCCCGACCGAGACTCGAACTCGGGACCTTTGCCTTTCGCGGGCAAGTGCTCTACCAACTGAGCCACCGAAGCACGACTCACGGCCGGTACTCACAGCTTTACTTCTGCCAGTATCCGTCTCCTACCTTCCAAACTTTACAGAAGCTCTTCTACGAAACATGCAGAACTAGCACTCCTGAAAGAAAGGATACTGTGGAGACATGGCTTAGCCACAGCCTGGGGGATGTTTCCAGAATGAGATTTTCACTCTGCAGCGGAGTGTGCGCTGATATGAAACTTCCTGGCAGATTAAAACTGTGTGCCCGACCGAGACTCGAACTCGGGACTTTTGCCTTTCGCGGGCAAGTGCTCTACCAACTGAGCTACCGAAGCACGACTCACGGCCGGTACTCACAGCTTTACTTCTGCCAGTATCCGTCTCCTACCTTCCAAACTTTACAGAAGCTCTTCTGCGAAACATGCAGAACTAGCACTCCTGAAAGAAAGGATACTGTGGAGACATGGCTTAGCCACAGCCTGGGGGATGTTTCCAGAATGAGATTTTCACTCTGCAGCGGAGTGTGCGCTGATATGAAACTTCCTGGCAGATTAAAACTGTGTGCCCGACCGAGACTCGTACTCGGGAACTTTGCCTTTCGCGGGCAAGTGCTCTACCAACTGAGCTACCGAAGCACGACTCACGCCCGGTACTCACAGCTTTACTTCTGCCAGTATCCGTCTCCTACCTTCCAAACTTTACAGAAGCTCTTCTGCGAAACATGCAGAACTAGCACTCCTGAAAGAAAGGATACTGTGGAGACATGGCTTAGCCACAGCCTGGGGGATGTTTCCAGAATGAGATTTTCACTCTGCAGCGGAGTGTGCGCTGATATGAATCTTCCTGGCAGATTAAAACTGTGTGCCCGACCGAGACTCGAACTCGGGACTTTGCCTTTCGCGGGCAAGTGCTCTACCAACTGAGCTACCGAAGCGTGACTCACGCCCGGTACTCACAGCTTTACTTCTGCCAGTATCCGTCTCCTACCTTCCAAGCTTCTGTAAAGTTTGGAAGGTAGGAGACAGATACTGGCAGAAGTAAAGCTGTGACTACCGGGCGTGGGTCGTGCTTCGGTAGCTCAGTTGGTAGAGCACTTGCCCGCGAAAGGCAAAGGTCCCGAGTTCGAGTCTTGGTCGAGCACACAGTTTTAATCTGCCAGGAAGTTTCATATCAGCGCCCACTCCGCTGCAGAGTGAAAATCTCATTCTGGAAACATCCCCCAGGCTGTGGCTAAGCCATGTCTCCACAGTATCCTTTCTTTAGGAGTGCTAGTTCTGCATGTTTCGCAGAAGAGCTTCTGTAAAGTTTGGAAGGTAGGAGACGGATACTGGCAGAAGTAAAGCTGTGAGTAGCGGGCGTGAGTCATGCTTCGGTAGCTCAGTTGGTAGAGCACTTGCCCGCGAAAGGCAAAGGTCCCGAGTTCGAGTCTCGGTCGGGCACACAGTTTTAATCTGCCAGGGACTTTCATGTCAGCGTACACTCAGCTGCAGAGTGAAAATCTCATTATGGAGACATTTTCGTAATGTTTGTTCCAAAGATGATTTTGCATGAATGGATCGATATACGATAATATTTTCTTTGCTACATGCTGTGATATGTTCATTTTTGTTGTTCTTGTTCAGTATGAGTAAGGAATATGAGTCGTGTGTGTGTTGAATTACCGTGGAGGTTGATTTTAATTGTATTGTGAAGTGATATGACTGAATGTATATCTATTCGACAACAGAAATTCAACCAGTGTTCATATTATTTAAGAAAATGAAGCCGAACGTCCTCTAGACCGGTATACGAAGTTGCAGTTTATAATTTGATAGGGACACGGATTACGTGCCTGCAACATTCAACAACAATGAAGAACAATAACAGATGAGTACTGTGAAAACGGTTTGCTTAAGTTCTACTGTAGCTACCTCTCTCTGCAGTGTGTCACTATCTCATTGTGCCAAGGGCTGTCAAATTATGAGCAGCCGCCCAAATTTAAGCTTACTTCAGAATTAATGAATCGACTTTGGGTTATAAAAGCGTGGTGACGGTTACAATATGCGCGAATGTACGAGGAATATGGATCGTGTCAATGTAACATTATTCCATATATCGGCGAAACGAACTAGGTAATCGTAAGATGAGGAATGCAGTTCAGGACACAATCACAACAACACGCATGTCATACTATTGTCGAACCTATAATACCTTACGTTATACATTGCCATTTGGAATGTTTTTCTCAATTCTGTACGTCATATTTAACTCCAAACTTGTTTCCCTTTGAACATGCATGGCACATTATGGAACGGTTTATGACCTGTACACTATTTCTGGAATAAATCCTTGACCAAATATGACAGCTTGTGGAAGTAGTCAAGAACACCATCTTCCAAGATGGGCGTGTGAAACTTCTTTCTTCTCGTTTATGTGTGATGGAGAACTACGTAGTAAGGAGAGCAAGCTAGTTGCCCAAAGCAGACTACAAGTAAATGTAGGCTGTGACTAGGCTGAAATATCGTGCACAGACGCTATAATATATCACTGAAGTACATTCGTGTTTCAGATTGTTTACTTTTGAGTTTGGTTTTCCACTCGTTTGTTTCCCTTCATTTAACTCGTAGCAAGAATGTCGTTTCGAGCCTGTGTAAAGGACATGAATGTATTCCAACGTGGCAGTATGTTTGCTTCTGGTGCTTCATTATATCCGTCTCAAGTGTGCTAACCATGTATACGTTTCAAGCCATTTTTTTCTATTATCCATACAGCGATAAATGACAGGATGTTTCAAACGTTTTGGGTCACTCTTAAACAACCAACTATTTGGAGATAGGGAACCAGTAATCGGAAATACATAATTATTGTGTTATGGGCCGGCCGCGGTGGTCTCGCGGTTCTAGGCGCGCAGTCCGGAACCGTGCGACTGCTACGGTCGCAGGTTCGAATCCTGCCTCGGGCATGGATGTGTGTGATGTCCTTAGGTTAGTTAGGGTTAAGTAGTTCTAAGTTCTAGGGGACTAATGTCCACAGCAGTTGAGTCCCATAGTGCTCAGAGCCATTTGAACCATTTTTGAGTTATGGACAAACAAAGGGTACACCGCATAACAATAATATAGCTCATAGTGAATGTTAAAAGTGACGACCGTTAGTCTCAATGCATGTATTGCAAGGGTGCGTGCAGCTGTGCCGCAGTCTCGCAAAGATATTGGATGCCTGTTGTACACTGGAAGACAGCGGGTGATAAACAGTGTACACCCCTGGCCACCAAACAGTCATACTATGCACAACTTAGGTCATAGCACGCGTGTCATGTGACGACCGCATGCACCGCACCAGCGCATTAACGTGTGTCAAACGCACGCCACTATCGCTGACGTCAGTTACCCATTGCATTTGACAGCTTATCAAGTGTCAGTGGAATGAGTTGTTACTGTGTACAGTGCATGACGCGTAGTCAAAGATGGAACGTTACTCGTCACGAGAGTTGGCAGACATGCGTTTACTGTGTGGTGCGGCAGATTGTACTGCTCTTCAAGCAACACGAATGTACAGAGAACGCTTTCCCAACATTCGCCATCCTAACTGGAAGAGGTTTATTTCCGTATGTACCAACTTACGTGAGGTGGGGTTGTTCACACCACTGAGAGCCGGCCAAGGTTCGCACCAAAGACATGTCGAAACTCCAGATTTTGATGAGGTGGTGCTGGATCGTGTGGCCGACAACCAAGCAATAGGCACCCGTCAACTTGCCTGTAAACGCCCACTTCGAAGGATACAGTGTGGAGGTTACTCGTGGAATAGGTATCACACCCCTATTATGTAGAACGTGTGCAACCACTAGCACCAACGGATTTTGAGCCCCGCGTTCACTTCAGTCTATGGATTATCCACTGCACTGTTGTAATGCCGAACTTCGTACAGTTTGTATTGCTCACAGATCATTCTTGATTCACTCAAGATGATGCTTTCAACAACCGCAACAGCGATGTTTCGAGTGAGGAGAATCGCCAGAGCCCCAGCAACGTCCGTCCGTCAACATATTAACGGGAATTGTCCAAGATCACGTAATAGGGCCTTATTCACTGCGTCCCCGTTTGATTGTTCCTAGCCGCGAGGGGTAGCCGTGCGGTCTGAGGAGTCTTACCACGGTTCGTGCGGCTGCCCCCGTCGACGGTTCGAGTCCTCCCTCGAGCCTGGGTGTGTGTGGTGTCCTTACCGTAAGGTAGTTTAAGTTAAATTAAGTAGTGTGTAAGTCTAGGGACCGATGACTTCAGCGGTTTGGTCCCACAGGAACTTACCACAAATTTCCAATTTGATTGGTCCACGTTACCTGGTCTTCCTGCGAGATGTGCTAAAACAGTTCTAGGAGACTCTTCCCTAGGCGGTTCACGAGAGGTTGAAGTTTCAACACGACGGTGCACCAGCCCACTTCCACTTAAATATTCACGAACAACTGAACAACACGTACCCTCATCGTTGGATTGGAACGGGAAGTCCTGTCGCGTGGCCAGAGCGATCGCTGGATATCCGGGATATCACACCTCTGAAACTTGCTCGTCTGGGGTTACATCAATACGTTGGTGTACGAAACCCTTGTAGTAACAGAACCCGAAATTCTGGTACTGTTTAATTTTAAGTACTGTCTGACGGAATTTTAACCGTACCCTGTGGAAACAGGTCATAGGATTTCATTGGAAAATCCTGACAATGACTTGCATGTACTGTATGAAATAATTAAAGTTAGAGACATGTTTTAAAAACTTAATCTCTTATAGTGGTTCATTGTGTGGGTTCCTGTAGTCATGTCCTAGTTCATGAACCACGGGCAACGTATGAGAGGCCAAGTAAGTGGTCCCGACAGTCGGGATATCAGTTACTTTGGAATAAGGCTGTGCATCTCGGACATATTCTGAGTTGTGGTCACCTTTGTGCTCATACGGCAAAGACTACCAAATCCACCGGTTAGTCCCTCAACCGTTAGGGGTAATACCCAATGGGACTCAGGGCAAGTAAGGCTAGCAACCTGCTTCCCTGGTACTTTAAATATGATGCTGGCCACAATCAGAGCAAAGTGCCTCGGACCTTTGGAAGTGACGGAGTCCCACCTCTAACTGACAAACCAGGGCTCCTAAGATACGACTTGGCAAACAAATGGTAATGAGGTGGGGAGCTATTAATATCAATGGGGGCTACTCTGGGAAGAAGGTAAAGCTGGCAGAGGCTGCAAGTAAGATGGGGCTGGACGTTTTATCTGTTAGTGACATTCGGGTAAGGGGTGAGAAAGAAGAGGAAGTGGGAGAATACAAGGTCTACCTGTCAGGAGTCAAAGCAGGAATAGCACAATGGGGTGTAGGGCTTTACATCAGGAAAGAAATGGAACCCAGCGTAGTTGCAATAAGGTATTTAAACGAACGACTGATGTGGATAGATTTGACAGTGTCTAGCAAGAAAATTAGGATTGTGTCAGCATATTCGCATTGTGAAGGGACGTTTTTATGAGGCACTCAGTGATGTAGTTGTTAGAGTAAAGGACAAAGACAGTGTTCTGCTCATGGGTGATTTTATCGCCAGGATTGGAAATCGAACAGAAGGGTATGAAAAAGTTATGGGTAAATTTGGAGAGGATATGGAGGCCAACAGGAACGGGAAACAACTCTTGGATTTCTGTGCCAGTATGGGCTTAGTAATCACGAACTCCTTTTTTAAACATAAGAACATTCACCGGTATACTTGGGAAGACAGAGGAACCAGATCTGTCATTGACTATATAATAACAGATAAGGAATTCAGGAAGGCTGTGAGGGACACACGTGTATTCAGGGTATTCTTTGATGACACTGATCATTATTTAATCTGCAGTGAAATTGGGATTGTGAGACCGAAAGTGCAGGTGGTCAGGTCCATATGTAGGAGGATAAGAGTGGAGGAACTTCAGGATACGGAAATCAGGCACAAGTACATAACAGCTATCTCAGAAAGGTACCAGTTAGTTGAATGTAGTCAATTACAGTCATTGGAAAAGGAATGGACAAGGTACAGGGACACAGTACTAGAAGTGGCTAAAGAATGTCTTGGAACAGTAGTGTGTAAAAGCAGGAAGAAGCAAACAGCTTGATGGAATGACACAGTCAAGGCAGCCTGTAAAAATGAAAAAGAAGGCGTATCAAAAATGGCTACATACTAGAACTCAGGTAGACAGAGAAAGCTATGTTGAAGAAAAAAACAAAGCCAAACAGATAATTGCACCATCCAAGAAGAAATCTTGGGAAGACTTTGGAAACAGGTTGGAGACTATGGGTCAAGCTGCTGGAAAACCATTCTGGAGTGTAATTAGCAGTCTTCGAAATGGAGGTAAGAAGTAAATGGCAAGTATTTTGGACAGGTCAGGAAAACTGCTGGTGAATCCTGTGGATGCCTTGGGCAGGTGGAGGGAATATTTTGAAGAGTTGCTCAATGTAGGTGAAAATACGATCAGTAATGTTTCAGATTTCGAGGTAGAATGGGATAGGAATGATGACGGAAATAGGATCACATTTGAGGAAGTGGAGAAAATGGTCAATAGATTGCAGTGCAATAAAGCAGCTGGGGTGGATGAAATTAAGTCGGAACTCATCAAATATAGTGGAATGTCAGGTCTTAAATGGCTACACAGGA
This sequence comes from Schistocerca gregaria, assembly GCF_023897955.1. Lineage (NCBI taxonomy): Eukaryota > Metazoa > Arthropoda > Insecta > Orthoptera > Acrididae > Schistocerca > Schistocerca gregaria. The sequence goes on from NC_064920.1 coordinate 864,844,960, forward strand.
TAATTGATATGGCCTGGGAGTCGGGACAGGTTCCATCAGACTGGACAGAAGCAGTAATCACACCAATCTTTAAACATGCAAACAGAAAAGATTGTAACAACTACAGAGGTATCTCTTTAATCAGCGTTGTGGGTAAAATCTTCTCAGGTATTGTTGAAAGGAAAGTGCGAGTATTAGTTGAGGACCAATTGGATGAAAATCTGTGTGGGTTTAGGCCTCTTAGAGGTTGTCAGGACCAGATCTTTAGCTTACGGCAAATAATGGAGAAGTGTTATGAGTGGAACAGGGAATTGTATCTATGCTTTATAGATCAAGAAAAGGCATATAACCGGGTTCCTAGGAGGAAGTTATTGTCTGTTCTACGAGATTATGGAATAGGAGGCAAACTTTTGCAAGCAATTAAAGGTCTTTACATGGATAGTCAGGCAGCAGTTCGAGTTGATGGTAAATTGAGTTCATGATAGTTTCAGGGGTAAGACAAGGCTGCAACCTGTCTCCACTATTGTCATATTATTTATGGATCATATGTTGAAAACAATAGACTGGCTGGGTGAGATTAAGATATGTGAACACAAAATAAGCAGTCTTGCATATGCGGATGACTTAGTTGTGATGGCAGATTCGATTGAAAGTATGAAAAGTAATATTTCAGAGTTAGATCAGAAATGTAAGGATTATGGTATGAAGATTAGCATCTCCAAAACGAAAGTAATGTCAGTGGGAAAGAAATATAAACGGATTGAGTGCCAAATAGGAGGAACAAAGTTAGAACAGGTGGACGGTTCAAGTACTTAGGATGCATATTCTCACAGGATGGCAACATAGTGAAAGAACTGGAAGCGAGGTGTAGCAAAGCTAATGCAGTGAGCGCTCATCTACGATCTACTCTCTTCTGCAAGAAGGAAGTCAGTACCAAGACTAAGTTATCTGTGCACCGTTCAGTCTTTCGACCAACTTTGTTGTATGGGAGCGAAAGTTCAAATGGCTCTGAGCACTATGGGACTTAACATCTTAGGTCATAAGTCCCCTAGAACTTAGAACTGCTTATACCTAACTAACCTAAGGACATCACACACACCCATGCCCGACGCAGGATTCGAACCTGCGACCGTAGCAGTCCCGCGGTTCCGGACTGCAGCGCCAGAACCGCACGGCTACCGTGGCCGGCTGGGAGCGAAAGCTGGGTGGATTCACGTTACCTTATCAACTAGGTTGAGGTTACGGATATGAAAGTAGCTAGAATGATTGTAGGTACTAGTAGATGGGATCAATGGCAGGAGGGTGTCCACAATGAGGAAATCAAAGAAAAACTGGGAATGAACTCTATGGATGTAGGAGTCAGGTCGAACATTCTTAGATGGTGGGGCCATGTTACACGCATGGAAGAAGCAAGGTTACCCAAGAGACTCATGGGTTCAGCAGTAGAGGGTAGGAGGAGTCGGGGCAGACTAAGGAGAAGGTACCTGGATTCGGTTAAGAATGATTTTGAAGTAATAGGTTTAACATTAGAAGAGGCACCAATGTTAGCACTGAATAGGGGATCGTGGAGGAATTTTATGAGGGGACTATGCTCCAGACTGAACGCTGAAAGGCATAATCAGTCTTAAATGATGACGATGATGATAATCTCTTATAGTTAATTTAAGTACCATTTAGCTCAAATACGGCTTACGTTTTCCTTCCTTTCCTCTTTTATAGTTTGATACCTGTTCTTCTCCATCTTTATTACCGTCACTCATCAAACTTCAATATCGCGTCACCATCACATAATATTAGGATAGGTACCATTCGTCTGAAAACTGCCTCTCAATTTTCTCAATGTTAAATTAGGGTACAAATTCGAACTTTCGACAAAAACCGTCATAGTCTACTTTAAAAACAAATTTGTTCCACTGCACTGAATGCCTACATAACCAATAATGTCTCTAATTAGTCGACTTACATCATCCTAACACCATACCGTCAGTTATCCTGTCGACATTTTCGATGTTAATGGTGCCATGGTTCCCGTTCGAAAGTAAACAACTCGCTAAATTTCTATGACACCCAATAGGTTGACGCGTGGGACAAGAGGTTTCTTTAATTATACAAAATTTATATTAATTCGTGATGCTGCTGTCAGCAATAATTGTTTCTTCTAGGTCATGATTTTTCATGTGCCGTTTGTCTTCTGCCCAACGTACGCAAAACCATACGTATTGAGTGATCTATATAGTTGCTCCTGCAGTGCCGAATGCTATAAATTCCCGGGACCCTTAGGCCAAGGATACTCTCGAACAAGATACAGCATCTCTTTTCTTCTTGCTTGGTCAGAAAATAAATCTCATTCCTCGTTTGCCCAAGAAATCTGTTTTGCTATAAACAGAATGGCGCACAATAGTCTTATGACTGGTGATCATTGCATTTACTCTCCATGGAGAACTCTTAGTATTTCCATCGGAACATATGATTTCGATACCTCGAAATCCTAGCGGTCCTTGTTAAAACCGTTTTAATCCTGTATAAGTGAATTTGTAACCATACTCTTTTGAGATGCAAGAGAACCGCGCCTACTCCGCTGGAATTCGATTACTCGATAAATAGTACAATTCTCAAAGCTGTCAATTCAACTAAGTGCCTGGGTCTTAAAATTACAAACAACTTCAGTTGGAAAGACCACATAGATAATATTGTGGGGAAGGCGAGCCAAAGGTTGCGTTTCATTGGCAGGACACTTAGAAGATGCAACAAGTCCACTAAAGAGACAGCTTACACTACACTCATTCGTCCTCTGTTAGAATATTGCTGCGCGGTGTGGGATTCTTACCAGGTGGGATTGACGGAGGGTATCGAAAGGGTGCAAAAAAGGGCAGCTCGTTTTGTATTATCACGTAATAGGGGAGAAAGTGTGGCAGATACGATACGCGAGCTGGAATGGAAGTCATTATAGGAAAGACGTTTTTCATCGCGGCGAGATCTATTTACGAAATTTTAGTCACCATCTTTCTCTTCCGAATGCGAAAACATTTTGTTGAGTCCAACCTACATAGGTATGAATGATCACCAAATTAAATAAGAGAAATCAGAGCTCGAACAGAAAGGATTAGGTGTTTGTTTTTCCCGCGCGCTGTTCGGGAGTGGAATGGTAGAGAGATAGTACGATTGTGGTTCGATGAACCCTCTGCCAAGCACTTAAATGTGAATTGCAGAGTAATCATGTAGATGTAGATATAGATTTACTCGTCATTGCCGATTTATGGTGCATGCAGGGCTTGGACAGAAATGAAAGTGACCCAAGTGGGAGCTCCAGAGGGCCAAACATTAAAAAAAAAAGTCATTTTTGGGGTGCTTATGTGGGGACATGTGAGCCATTTATGTGCATTTACTTGCAGGGTAACACTTGGCGCAGCGGGAAGATTAGACAACGGTAATATGACGATCATGGGTTCGAGTCCCCACCTGGAAGTTCTTTTTTATTTTCAATATTTGTGTCACTTACACTGCAAATAAACAGAAATAATGTCTAATGTGTTGTATTTACTGTTATTTTTAGAGACCTCCTTTGGCTATGGCCTTGGCCGCTAATGTGTTAATTTCTTTGTGTTAATGCTCGTTAACGATGAATGACCCACACAAAAATTTTGGAAATCATAGTGAATTTTTTATAGGTGGTATCCTATATGATACCTCAGGACTGAAGTAGGGCGATTATACACACAGCCGGCCCCGGTGGCCGAGCGATTCTAGGCGCCTTAGTCTGGAATTGCGCGACTGCTACGACGGCAGGTTCGAATCCTGCCTCGGGCATGGTTGTGTGTGATGTTCTTAGGTTAGTTAGGTTTAAGTAGGGGACTGATGGCCTCATATGTTAAGTCCCATAGTGCTCAGAGCCATTATACACACAACTTCGGAATTTCTTAGTGCTTTGTTACAAAAATAAGAGATATATTCATTACATATATTCCACATATTTGCTGTAGTTTTCAAGGTCAAAATACACACATGGTGTCAAAACTTTCAACATTTTAAGTAAACAGTACGAAATACATAAACAAAATTACCATAGCAAAACTTTCATAAGTATTGTTGCTTTTCTTGATATTAGCACGTGGATCGGTATTGAGTTAACATAACTAGTTCAAATATAATATAATTTTTTTTTTGGATGTGTTAAGGCAATCCCTATCAGCAACGAAGGAAAGGAACTTTTTGCACTGCCCATACCATACAAAAGTCCGGCCTCTGCAGCATTCTACCCGGCATTTTGACTTGTTCTTCTCAACATGGCATTAAAGTCTTGGGAACAGAGTTAAAAAAATATGTAATCTCACTTTCACTGATGCAAAAAAAAATTGCTGTAGAGTCCTGAGGTATCATATATGATACCCAAAAGTTTAAAGCTTATAAATCCCTGACAACATTAATTTATAGTTAGCTGTTAACAGAGAAATATCTGTGCAGGTTTAATAAGCTATTATACCATTTGGAAATACTTGAAATTAGAAAAAGATACATCTTTACCTTATTTTTCCGAGACTTGATGTGCAATTGCTGTATCAGAAGTTTTGCAGTCAGTGCTGACACCTCGTGGTGATCGCCAGAAGGATGAACACGTGAGCTGTACAAGTCTGATGTGTATCGTACATGATACCACAGGCCAGACAAGGTTCAACTGCTTACACGCCCGAAAAAAAGAATCAGTCCTGGAGATTTTTAATCATAACTCTATTCAGCGTCCTGGAGAGAAAATTGCCACTACGGCAGACAAATCGTCTGGGTGCTACCCCTGCCCAGTTGCCAGTATTGTAGAATAAGAGAGCCGAGGGGCCACACGCGACCACTGCCGTGCACGGACACGTCTATCGTGTTACTGCATGCAGAATCGGAAATCGTAAGAAAATATGATGAGCTACTGCTGCTGTGACCAGTGTTCGCAGAAAGACGAATATCCGCATAGACAGTGCGAAAACTTGAGGAGAAAGAACAGCCGTCAGCAGGGCGATCATTTTTGTGGCTTCACTTGACGCGTCAGCAGAGAGGAGCGCACCGACGTTGGGTGCACCACACTCTGCGCGCTGTTCTCTGCTGACGGATCAAGTGAAGACACAAAAATGGTCGCTGTGCTGACAGCTCTTCGTGCTCCTCAAGTTTTTGCACTGCCTGTGTGGGTATTTGTCTTTCAACAAACAAGCTAGGTTCGTCACGTGGCTGTACGATCCTTCATCACAGAGTGAACAATATATCTGCCCTCTTGGGCGGTAGTCGCGTGGGATAGCTGAAGCCTGCATGTCGTTGAACATCCATGAATTCAACATTCCCATAACAATCATGTCATTCCGACCAACACGAAAATCGGTAGCACCGATCCGTAAAGTGCAGTCTCTATAGATCACGACTCTACTGCTGTCGAAGTACCACATTTGCTGGCAGGCACTTCTCTATCTTACATGAGGCATAACCCGGTATCCTCTTAAAAATCAACGTTCGAGCGACATTTCTGAATGAGAAAACCGCTGGGTAATCTTTTTATTCGTGGTAATTTGATTTAGTTGCCTTTTTAATAGCCAGCAGTGCAGTTGTTTGAACATCTCAACGAGCAATGTCAGTTTTTGATGTGATTTTCAGTATGTTACTATGGGGATCATAAACTTGGCCCGATCTATATTTGGTTAGTCTACAGATGGAAGAGCCAATGGCACAAGTGATCAGACCCAGTGGAACATCTTTATCGATGTTTAGCAAACTGCATAGCAGGGATGTCCTACAACTTCGGATCTGGAACTCTTCACTACTTCGTAAAATAGACGCGAATTCATTAGCAGCTCGTACCATTTTGTATTGTATTATACAATATGGATTGTATGCTAACAGCGGAACACTATGGTATGACACTTGTAGCTGTACCGATCTTGTTCTTGTCTTTGTTTCCTCGCATGACTCTACCAGATCCAAAACATTTCATTTGACTCGTGTTAGCTTCAATAGATTCGCCACCTGTTGTACATCGTTCGGAATTTTCTGTTAGTGCAGCTTCCAACTGTCTATATCGTTTCAGCTGTCTTTTCTGTCACCATATACTGTGCCCTTGCTTGCCGCATTTCTCGCGTTTATTGACAGCCGGTCTCTTCCAACCTGATTTAAGTGCTTCAGCCTTCTACACTCCACAGGTTTATGATCCGCCTATCTGCTTTCCTTGGGTATAGATGTACTTCATGCCACATGACTACTTACAGTCACTTGTTGTCTTAGATACTATCCGCAGGGTCAGATTATTTCATAACTGCCCAGAGAAAAGAGTTTTTATATCAAATCGACAAAAGGTGAAAAGTAAAACTTTAACTTCCGACAATGGCATCGCTTATGTCACATTATCACGGTTTCTTTCTTTATAGACTGGACAATTAGCCTTATTTTTGACGCGATGATGAAGGGTGCTCCTTCACAGTCAGAACTAACGTTAAGAGCAGCAGCTTAAGTGTACTAACATTCTTCGAAATATTCTGAAATGCAAATCGACATGTATTTTTCCCTTGAGAATATCCCTTTCTTATCCTTTGTGTTCCTCCTCCTGCAACGTTCCAACAGCTGTCGGGAATGTATCTGGGACAATATTATTTCTTCTTCACACATTCTGGCTACACGCAGTACAGACAATGTTAGTGATTGGCTTCTGTGTGCTAATTCTGTGCTTTTTCATTCCTCGAGGTGCTAGCGAGTTTAAACAAAGAAATGAAACAACACACACGAGAATTCATTTAATACGTGAGAATCTGAGTGGAAGATATAAATTCATAAAGATTTGTGTCGAATGGTTGGTCACTTAGTGTGTACTGTGTGTGAGCACTGAACCTCGCTGATGTCACAAGGAACAAAGTGGCACATTATCGCACTCAGAAATTAGTTAAAGACACTCTCTGGCAACTTTTGTATAATTCGTATCCGAAGTATCGAAAGAAGTACGAATAGTGACCCGAGCATCCTCCCGAAAGTTATTGTAACAATGCATTATAAAGGAAACCTACAAGAAACACATCTGTTAAGCCCTCTTGCACTTCGTTCTTGCCTTGTTCTAGCATCAGGAGACATTTTCGGCGACCCGCTTGGTGCCTGACGCAGTGACTGCCGATGCTTCTCATTCTTTGACCCGCACTTGATGTGGAATGCAGCTCCGTTTTCCTAAGGAAATTCCTGTATATGCAGCACTCATTTACAGATCTGGAGACACAACGTGCAGTTTGTAACTTTAAATGTCTAACCACCTACTTTAATACGCGTAAAATCTAGAGTCCAGACAGGTACAGTGAATGGAGATCTTGGGAAAGGTGTTGTACCTGATGTACTGACAGAAGACGACAATTGGTGACGTGCAGAAGGGAACACGTTAGTTACAAGTTATCAAACTAGGTGCTATACTAAGACTACATAAATCCTTTTCTCCTGGCTTTGCGAAAATTAGAGAAAGCGAGGAAAGAGTATACCTCTGAATTGTCGAGTCTGAAAATCATGGAACTATCTCATACATCAATGAACTTGTTTTCAGCTCGTTCTCTTTATTACCAAATGTAAAATGCAGGATGTCATACAAATGTAACATTTAAAACATAAGCTAAATATTAAAATATTATTATTGTACATGAAACTTCCTTGCAGATTAAAACTGTGTGCCGGACTGAGACTCAAACTCGGGACCTTTGCTTTCCGCGGGCAAGTGCTCTACCATCTGCGCTACCCAAGCACGACTCACGCCCCCTTCTCACAGCTTTACTTCTGCCAATACCCCGTCTCCTACCTTCCAAACTTTACAGAAGCTCTCCTGCGAAGGAGACTAGGTACTGGCAGAAGTACAGCTGTGAGGACGAGACGTGAGTTGTGCTTGAGTAGCTCAGACGATAGAGAACTTGCCCGCGTAAGGCAAAGGTCCCGAGTTCGAGTCTCGGTCCGGCACACAGTTTTAATCTGCCAGGAAGTTTCATATCAGCGCTCACTCCGCTGCAGGGTGAAAATCTCATTCTGGATTATTATACTTCTCAGCTGAAGCTGTGGTGGTGGTGGTTAGTGTTTTAACGTCGCGTCGACAACGAGGTCATTAGAGACGGAGCGCAAGCTCGGGTTAGGGAAGGATTGGGAAGGAAATCGGCCGTGCCCTTTCAAAGGAACCATCCCGGCATTTGCCTAAAGCGATTTAGGGAAATCACGGAAAACCTAAATCAGGATGGCCGGAGACGGGATTGAACCGTCGTCCTCCCGAATGCCAGTCCAGTGTGCTAACCACTGCGCCACTTCGCTCGGTACTTGAAGCTGAAAGGTGGAAGGAGTATGTAGAGGGTCTATACAAGGGAGATGCACTTGAGGGAAAAATTGTAGAAATGGAACAGGACGTAGATGAAGATGAGGTGATAGATTTTTTACGGTGAGAAGAATTTGACAGGAGAAGTGACATTCCGTCAGAACTACTGATAGCCTTGGGAGAAACAGGTATGACGAAATTCTTCCACCTGATGTGGAAGATGTATGTCACAGGCGAAAACCGAGCGAGATGGCGCAGTGGTTAGCACACTGGACTCGCATTCGGGAGGACGACGATTCAAACGCTCGTCCGGCCACCCTGATTTAGGTTTCCCGTGATTTCCCTAAATCGCTTTTAGCAAATGCGGGCATAGTTGCTTTGAAAGGGCATGGTCGATTTCCTTCCCCATCCTTGCGTACTCCGATGGTTCCGGTGACCTCTCCGTTAGCCCCCCCCCCCCCCCACCCTAATCAACCAACCAACCAACACAGCCGAAACACCCGCACACTTAAAGAATAATATAATATAATCCAATTTTAAAGAAAGCAGGCGCTGCCAGGTGCAAGAATTACTGAACAGTCAGTTTAATAAGGAATCATTGCAGAACACTAACACGAATTCTTTACAAAAGAGGGAAAGAAATGGTAGTAGCTGATCTCTAAGAAGATCAGTTCGAATTCTAGAGAAATGTGGGAATACGCGAGGCTATGCTGATCATTCGACTTATTTTAGAAGATTGGTCAAGGAAGGCAAGCCTGTATTCACAGCATCTGTAGACTTGGAGAAAGCTTTTGACAATATTAACTGGAATACTGTCTTTGAATTTGTGAAGGCAGCAGAGGCAAAATACAGGGAGCGGAAGGCTATTTATAACTTGTACAGAAACCAGATGTCAGTTTTGAGAGTGGAGGGACATGAAAGGGAAGCAGTGGCCGAGAAAGGAGTGAAACAACCCCGATGTTATTCAAAAAGTACTTTGAGAAAGCGCTAAAGGAAACCAAAGAAAAATTTGGAGTAGAAATTAATATCCAGGGAGAAAAAAATAAAAAGTTTGAGGTCTGTCGATGACTTTATGATTCTGTCAGAGACAGCAAAGCACTTGGAGGAGCGCTTGAACGGGTGGACAGTGTATTGAAAGGAGGATATAAGATGAACATCAACAAAAGCAAGAAAAGGGTAATGGAATGTAGTCGAATTAAATCGAGTGATGTTGAGAGAATTACTTTAAGAGACGAGACACTGAAGGTAGTAGATGAGTTTTCCTATTTGGGCAGCAATATAGGTGATGGTGTTCGATAAAATGGTTAAAATGGCTCTGAG